>NW_020897702.1:13489298-13818711 GCF_003984885.1 Neopelma chrysocephalum | reverse complement strand
CTTTTTCTTTTTCTTTTTCTTTTTCTTTTTCTTTTTCTTTTTCTTCCCAAACCTTCCCAAACCTTCCCTTCCCTTCTGCAGGATTACTGTTCACTCATATAAGCTCCTGAGTCGTCAGTTGCAGGGTCTCATGGTCACCAGCATTGGATTTCAGGAAGAAGAGGGACAGGGTGTGTACACTGAGTCGGGGGAAAGTGTGGACAGGTCTAAACCACAGCTGTGGACAATGTCTTTGTCTCCAGAGGATGCTGAATGTTGTGCAACAAACCCTTCCAGAGCAGGGAAGAATGCTCTAACCCAGTTTCATCACATCTAACTTTAGGCCTTACTGAGGCACTTAAGCTAGAAATGCTCTCAACAGATAACAGAAAACTGGTTTTCTCCAGAGAGTTTTGTATCAAGTGTATGCTTTCTCTCTCTTCACATTAACTGTCTGTGAATCCAACCATTACTAATTCTAAGTTAGATATCTGATATAAGGACATATAATAAGGGCACACCTAGTAATAAATGAAAGTTTTACTCTCCTTTAGGACTGTTGCAATAATTTTGAAAGTGACTTGCTGGAGACAAGAAGAAACTGGATCTTGATCCAGTGGTGGTCAGAGAACAAATAGCCTCTTCAAGTTCACAAATATTGAGGACACTTTATTCTATAATAAACATTCTGGACTATTTCCCTGTCTTCACAGCCCTTTATTATACCTTTCTTCTTGTCAGAGGTAAACAAAAATAGTTGGAAATATACATTATATTTTCAGAATGGAGAACAGAAGTGTCTGTAAGGCTCCAAATATCAGTGGGAAACAGATATATTCTTCTTGGGAAACTCTCTTTAGAGACTTTGAACCTTTCTCTGCTGCAGTAAGTTCCTGTATGCAATGTCATCCCTGCTGACACACCTGCCCTTGATTTTTATAATAAAGCATCCACGACTAGGGTCTAGCAGTGTTACCAAGATAAACTCAACCTTGTGCCTGGAAGTCAAGCTGGATTCTCCCTGGGTCTTGTTTTGCAGTTGTCAGTAAAGATTCCAGAGGCCACACTCTGGGTTCAGCTGTACTCAACTTGCTTCCTTCATGGGAGTTACAAGGAATATCTGGAGGCAGAATCTAACTTTGTAATTGCAGCATAAATTCTGTTTATGTTGCACAAAATGGAGCAGGATTCAGTGTCATCTCTCTTAACTGCATTGGAGCAGCAGGATAAGAGGAACAAAAAGCTATAGTGGTTTTTTTTTTTATTTAATGTAATAAGCAGATCACTCCAGCTATGCTCAGTAAGTAGAATTGTTCAACAAGAAATTGCCATATTTGCCTGTCTGCTTTTTGAGGCAAAAATACTTAATTTTTCTTCTACTTGGAGTTTCTTCAATGTCATTTAAACTGTATGGCATGTTCCATGTTGTCGTGTTGCAAGAGAGCGTACAGTGTCTGCTATCATCAATCCCTTATGGGAAAAGCAATGAAAAAAGTGAATTGCTTCTTCAGAGGACTGAAAGATTTGGAAGCTTTTTAAATGCAGGTAACAATCATCTATGCGGCAGCTAATCTCTGCCTTTCCAAGGAAGAAAATGAAGTATATTTATTAGTCAATGTTCCTGTAAGTCAAACACAGTGGAGAGCACAGGTATTTGAGCAGCTAGCCCCGGCAGTGAACTATTTTACCCTCCTGATTATGTCTTGAGTGTGCTGTTGCCTGAGCTGACATGAATTCTCCTGGCACATCAGCTGCCTCTGAAGGCACACAGCATTGCAAGCACCGTTTAACAACTGCAAGTTAAATTGCTAGAAGCACACAAGCTCCTAGTTGTTCATGCATTTGTATTGTCCAGTTGACCGCTGTTCAGCCTGGCGAATAGTGACAGCTTTCTCTCATTTCCATTCTGGTTCTGCAGCAGCATGTCTGTGGGCTTCAGCAGAGTCGTTGCTCATGTGCACTTGTCAGAGATCCGAATTAGGACTGTTATTCCAAAGAACCTTAAAAGAGTGATTGCTTAAGCCTAAATGTCTGGCATTGAGAAATAGATCCTCTCTGTATTAGTTCATTTGTTCAAACCAAAGTTAGTAATGGCAGAAAGTCACTGCTCTTTTATGGCTGTTCATTATTTGCCTTTAAATTAGGTAACAGTTTTAGCTGTATTCTACCCTCTTTGGGCTGAAGAGACCTCCTTGGGTAATGGTGGTTTGTTGGCAGTTATGTATTGTGAAGGCAGCAAAGTTATTGGGCCAATACAGAGGGAAACTTGACCTAATTAGTCCTGCAGCAGCACATACGGGATTCCCTGGATGTTAACCCTCCCAGCCTGACATGTCATCAGACCATCCAGCAGTCAGAATGATAGGGGACTTTGGTGACTGTGACCCCTGACTCATGAAATTTTTCTCCAGACTGAGAGTAGATGGACTTTTGTGCAGGCAGGTACTGGACTGTTAGCAGGACAGGAAAGCAGCATGGACCAGATGACTTCAAGAGGTCCCTTCCAACCTCAACCATTCTGTAAACAAAAAGCATAACGAAGAATATATCTAGGTTATATTGTAACAGCCCTTAGGGCTGCCTAATTTGCACAGGCTGCAGTTCCAGGATCTCAGCAGAAAGCAGGGCACCTTTAAATCATTATGTAACAGGCAAAATCTGAACTCTTTAGTTAAGCACTTGGATAAACTTGCTGATGCTAAATGTACAGAGCTTTCAACTTCAGAATGTATAATGCGATTACAGAAAACAAAGATATTCATCTTTCTTAGGAATAGCAAGCGTTATAAATGTGGTTTTGATGGACTCTCTAGCTAAATAGGAAATAAACAAGGATATAAATATATATGTTTTTAAAGAACATTGTCCTATTTTGTTTTTTCATTATTGATGGTTTTCTACAGTATTACAGCTTATCTTGTGGTGAAGAGTGATCTCTGCAAACATCATAAATAAAAGTCAGGAAACAAATGCTAGGAAAAACATTTCCAACATATAAATAATGTAGGGATGTCAACAAAATTCCTATTTTTTATTTTTGAATGCATACATATATGCATTTATACATCAATGGGCATGAATAAAGGTAATATTTTCAATATACCTGAATCCATGCATTTTTATAGCTTAGAAGGATTTTACTACCTTTGCGGTAGCACATTTGTCTTCAGCTCTGTGATCAGTTAATGGAAATCAGCAGTTCTGTTGACTTCAATATTTTATTGAAGCCACATCAGGGTATTTTTCTTTAAGCATTTTTACAGCATTTTACAGTTTGGTAATAGATTTTTTTCTGTCTGAATGTTAAACTTGAGGCTTTTACCATTATGCTGTGCATTCTTCCAACAGCAGCCAAAACCCAAGAGCCTTTATTTGACTTGTTGAGACATCAAATGAAAGAATATGACTTTTAACGTAAAAAATTGTGTTCCTGAATTTTTTACCAAGAAATTTTACCAAAATTTCGTAACCAGAAATTATTTTTCAACAATGAGATATGAAGTATTTCTCATACCTCTCCAAAATGGTAGACCTTCCACTGAGTGTCTTATTAATTTTCCATTAAAGGCTGATTTAGAGACCTCTTGAAGAATTCACTAGTATAGCTTTTGATCTGCTCAGAAAACTGACCAAAGAAGAGAAAATGTCATAATGAAAGAACTGATATGTAAACTGTAGAAAATTGATTTAAAATTATTATTTTATGAACTAGACCCATATTTTCATTTAGCTTAAAAAAAAAAAAAAATCAACATTTGGGTTGATTTTTTTGGTTAATTTTGGGAGGATTTTCTTCCCAAAAGTGGCAGTCTGAAAGTGTTATTAACATATGAGGATGGAGTATTATAATAGGTATTTATTTATTTATTTAAACTACATTGCATGAATTGTTTTTTGAAAGAAGCTTAGACTTGTCTGTTACTCACTATTTTCTTAGTTCAGTCTTCAAAGTTCTTTTGATTTTCCCTTGAGAATTAGCTGTTAAACTAGTAAATACTTGGGAAGAGCAGTCTTTCTTCTTCTTCAGAGTCAAAGATCTAAATTCCTTTTTTCTCAGGTTATGTGTTGGTTATAAAAAATATAAAGCTTGTGCTGAACTTCTCTTTATTTTAGTTTTTTCATTTGGAGAAAAAAAAATCCTCTCCTAAGGCTGAAACCATCCTTAAAGTAGAGTGAAAGTGGTAAAAAATGATTTTCAATTAATTAAATCAAACTGTAGTAAAAATGGGATAATTTTTATACTTGGAAAATTGTTATCTTGTCAAAATTTATACAGAAGATAAAGTCTAATAAAATATTGTGCTGTCATTTTCCTGTAATATGTTTTCCATTAGGTATTCAACATGTTAGATGTTAACAAAATATTAAAATAATTTACAAGTTCAGTATTGTTTTTATGCTAGAAAAACAGGAAAAAACCATGTCTTTAGCTTCAGGCACTGTTGCAAAATCTTGGGAAGACAGATTCCGGCATACAAATGGATATTCTTACAGGAATAATCAGTCATGACTACAGCAAAAAGACAGGTAATGAAACTTTAATATTACAGACTGGAATTCACCCCATATAATGTTAACTATCTAAAAAATGATTGAAATAAAGGGTCTTGGCTTAGTTTCCTGTGTGCAATTATTTGGAGTTATTTCAGATGTGGAGTTGTTCTGCCCTGAACATTTAGGGGCATCACTGGTTCTCTCCAAACCATCTCTTCTCTTCCTTCTGCTGAGGACAAAGTAACAGGTTAGATGGAGTGCCGGCTGCTGTTCAGTCCTTATACTCACTTGTTCTTGAGAAGCCTGATTGTCATCAGCTGAATTAAGCACAAGCTGTTCAGGCTAAACTAATTTTCCAGGCTTCTGAATTGGGAAAAGTCAGAGAAAAAGGTGCATCCTTCTTGGACGTACCATAATATTTTAGAAGTTCCTGCCAAAATGTGATGATTTTGGCTCTGGAAGTGCCTGTCTTGTCCCACTGATTATGAAGAAACACAAATTGAGTGGCTAAAGTTGGTTATAGGAACGCTTAATTATAGTTGTCTCTGTTTATTTGTCACAGCATTCAGAAAGCTGGTTGGAGAGCAAAAATGGTTTCACAGAAGTGTGATCTCCCAGTAAAACCTGAAACCGGTCCAGAATCTGAAAGCAGAGAAACTTCTTAGCAAACTTGGAGGGGTTAAATGAATGAGAACCTGGAGTCTATTTCTGATCCATGAATTGCACTGCAAATGGATGTCAAATGCTGACAGAGCAAGTATTCATCAAGGCAGTTGAAATTTGACAGAAATTTTTTTAATAAAAAAATTGGTTTTAAACTATATTCATTTTTATGGAAGAGGAGATAATAGCTGTGGAATTTTTTCAACTTTAATAAGTTCTTAGGTTATTGCTTTATAAAAGAAAGTAAACATTCTCTGGGCATTCTGAGTGGGAATTAGTAAAGGAAAAAAAAGTTTTCAGCAATTAAGATAGAGCAAAATATTATGTTGGAGGAGGTTTGGTTTGGACTCAGATTTTTACATCTGCACTTTTATTCAGCATGTCAATTGCAAATGTTTCTGTTATATAAAGTAAAAATAAAAAATCATTTAATCAGAACCCCCATAAATTTTACAGCAATTACATAACCAAAGTTATTCTTGAATCCGCAAGGAAAGTTTTGCATATGCAAATGACAGATGCAGCTTTTTGAAGGGTTTTTTTTAAGTTCTATGGTTTATTTTTGAAATTGTTCTTGGCACTGTAAAATATTTCTGAAGATCATGAAAGGGTTTAAAATAAGAGAATCAGACAGATTTGCTGATATTTTTCCAGTCTAAATTGGACATTAATCTTGTGATTTGAATGCTATCATCTTATGTACAAACAACAGGTGGTGAGAGATAACAAGTTCTTCAATTAGAAATAACATCTCTCTTCCCTGCCCTCCAATTCATAAATGTTCTCAAGCAGTCAGTTAAGCCTGTAAGCCAAAGTAGCACAGGAATTATGCAGCAGAACAGATAAATGGTCCAGCTAGTCTGACATCCTGTCTCTAATGTGGCTTATGCCAGATGTTTCTCAGGAAGGTAAAATATCCACACAGTGCACCTGATTGTGTAATATTATACTATGAGATGCAATTTCTGTCTGTCCCCAGATGGTGATCAACTTATGTCTGAAATAAAGGCTGTTGGCCCTATAATTTTTAGCCTAGTTAGTGTAATTATAAGGTGTGTTCTTATTCATATAAATGCCGTACTGTTTTTTAATCTTGCTAAACTGATTTTCCCTTGTAAACCCTTATATCTTCTTTCAAGTTGTTCTTCCTTTTCAAGCATGCAGATTTGCTGACTCTATTCCCAGGGCCTGCAGCAGCCACTGGCTTGGGCATCCCACTTCCCAGAGAGCTGCTGCGTCCTACCACAAGCCAGCACAGTTCCTCTCCCCAGAGCCATTGTTGCTGGTGGTGCTGAAACTGAAACTCCTGGAGAGGGTACAACGCTGTTCCCATACCTAGAGACCTGCTGCATTATCTTACCGCTGCACCCATATCCCACATTCTACCCTCTCCTTCCAGATGTCCAAAACTTAACATGCATTAAGACAACATAGGCACTGCAGTTGCCTCTGATCACTGGACTGAAGGAGAAGTGGTATTAAATGAGTTTTTAACTCTCTCCTAATGGTTGGCAGTCAAGCAGAATCTAGCATTTAGGATAAAATAAACAAAGTAAAGAATTCTCAAAAAACTGATAGTCATTTGGAGAAATTATAATTTGATTTCATAGTGTCAGTGTAGAGTCGTGACGGCCGATAAAGATACAAGGAGTCAGTTATGTGCAGGAAAGATGTCTTCTCCTTTATTATTTTCTCATCTGCTTTTTTATACCCCTTGCTAGCAGCAAGCAGTATCCTTATTTTAGGTAAGCAAGCAACAGCGTTTTCATTGGCTAGGATCTATGGGCGATAGATTTGGCAAAGCTCAAGGCCTTATTGCAGTTCCCACATCCTAGGCCTACCAACTTTACAGCCTGCCTTTGTTTTCTCCATTAGGGCTGCGTACTGACTTCCTTATCATCAAGGATACACCCGAAACTTTTCCCAGTCGATATCTCCATCCTGGGAGCTAATAGACCCGCTATTAACCCTATCATCATAGTTCTGTATTTTCTTCTGAGGCTCATCATAGAACATCTGTAGACTTCTGACGATACTTTTTAAAGATAGATTGAGCAAGAAAGTGAGTTAAATCCAATTTTTATATTTTATCTCTTATAATAAGTCCAAAGTCCCCAAAAGGTCACCATACTCTCCTCAACAGCTGCTCAGCAGGCACTAGAATGAAATTTTTGACACTTCTGAACAGAAATTAAAGGCAAAACTCCAAATGAGTTGGCTGAACTTCATTTTCCCTCTGAACTACCTAAAGTGCCATCAAGGGAGTCAGTTTGGTACAAAGATAATAATGGATAAATATCATAGAATCAAAGGATAATTCCTCTTGTAAGGGACTTCAAGAAATCTATAGATCAACCTCCTGGCACAGAAGGGTCAGATATTAGGTCAGGCTAGACCTTGAAAATACCTAAGGCTGGAAACTACGTAACATCTCTAGGCAACCTCTTCACTTTTTGACTGTCTTTGTAGACACAAAGTTTTCCTTATATCCACTCTGAACTCTTTTCAACTAATGTTCCCAAAATTCCTCTCTGCAATACTGTAACCAGCATATCAAACAGGAAAGACTATGTCCAGTGACACCCAGAAAGCTGATGCTAGACATCTAGGAAAGGTCCATTGTAGTGGAGAAAGGTGGAAGCTCTAAGATGGCAATTTAGACTTTGCTATGCTGTGTCCACTATAGGAGGAATACAGCACCCTCTGGAGAATTCTCTCCTTCTCCATTGTTAACAGAGTTAGCATAGTTTTCATCAGCCTGGATATAGATTTTCATCAGATAAATTTTTTGACTAGGTTGAGATGAATCCCATCCTTACAGAGGGTAACGGCTCAGAGCACTCAGAAACCCCTTTAGCAGAATTGGTGAGGATGACTGCACCATTCAGATATTCTTGAGAGGAGGAAAGGTCTGACTGTCGTGGAAGATTTACAGAACCAGACGCTGTATTGATTCCTACCGTTGAGCTGCTCTCACAAAGCTGATTTTTAATCCCAGAATGAAGGTATGTTGATCGGTTTTTAAATAGAATGTTCCAGTGCTAATGAACTCATCAATATAAAAATGTATTGACTCCTGTTGTAATCAGTTGGTTCTATTAAACAGGCATTTGTCTTCCCTTAAATCCATTCTATTTTCTGCATATATCAGCGTGAATGAATACAGTAAATAGCAACCTGTACATCTTCATTGGAAGGCATATATTTTCATTGCTGCATCTATACATAATTTAATCACACACAAGTTAGCAGAGTAAACAAACAACAGTGAAATGCTGCTCTGGTTTATTTTTCATTTTTTAAAAAATTTCTTTAAGGAAGTCTGGTAAGTAATTGCCTGCTCTGAATCTGGTATTCTTACTTGCTTAGCAAGCATTTCAAACAGTCATACCATTCAAACATTTCTTGATTTCAGTAGACTTTTATTACTTCATTTCTCTGATGTTAGTTACAGACAAAAGCAAAAAGCTCCCTTGTAGTAAGTTTGAAACTTGCACGGCATCAAAATCAATTTGACTTAAACATATGCAGGGATTGTAGATGAATAATTCAGAAGTGCCCCTAATTCATCATTAACAGATGAAAAATGTCTATCAAATCAAGGTTCTTCTACATCCTGTTATAATGTATTACATTGTAGGTCATGATGTGTCATGTCATGATGGTGATATCGCTGATTACAACGAATGCTTGTGATTACCTGTGGTGAACTAGGATATGAAATGCCAGTCTCAGATGTATTTTTTCCTAGATCTGACTTTCCCCATGGAAAACTGTGTTGAGAAAAGGAACCTCTTGTCAGCAGAAAATGACAACATTTCTGGTTGAAACAGTGGAACCAACCTTTTGCTTTTAAAACTGACTTTTAAAACTCAAAAGTGTACCAGCTTTTTGTCTCAAATTTAGTTTTTAGCTTGATATTTTCAGTCTTTCATAAGAAAAGCCATATTACCTAAAGAAACACATATTATGGTATATAAATATATGATATTGCATATTCATATATGATATTATGTAACAGGACATGAAGAAACTTTATTAAATACACAATTTTTCATTAAAAGATTATTCAATAGAAAAGAATGTAAACAACAGCACCTCTAAATGGAATAATCTTCTTTTACTAAAAATGTGAGTTTCTTTATAATAGTGCTCCACAATCTTGCTTTCTATAGACATGTGTTCCTCTCAAGTAGAGACATACCATCCATCTGATATTTGTTATTTCTACTACATATTCTCATAAGATGTGAAAAATATTTTTTATTTCTTGCCTACAGTTCACTAATTTTTTACCTCATTCTTGCACAGCTTTTTGTTTCAAGAGTAGATGTTCCCTCTTCTGATTTTCAGTATATTAGCTAAAAAAGAATTGCAGTAAAAAATGTATAAATTACACTAATCAAATCTGGGATTTATGTTTGTATATGTGGAGTGAACATCTGTACACGAATGGTGTGCATCTGTGCATGAAAGCCAACTGGTACGCTCTGAAAGTCAGATATCAAATAAATGTAAGCAAATATTGAAAATATCTATTTTTACCTGTGCATTGCGTATTTACATATGCATTTTCCCTGCTTTATTTTTCCAAGGAATTAATTACAAACTAGTCTCTGGAATTTTATGTGCAGATTTCTGGTGCATGAAGAAATAGGAAGCCAGATTTTGAACCAATTTCCTTGTGCTGTAGTCACAGACAGGGATGGGTCAAGCTGTGATATTCACGGAAAATGAAGGAAAACACTGGTAGTTCAACACCTTCTGCTATAGAGTATTTGCTGCTCTGAGCTCTGCTAAAGAAAGCTATTACAGCCTTTACATCCTGAAAATCTTCAGAATCAAAATAACTGTGGAAAATATCTTTAAATGAGTCTTTGATTCAGTGCTAATTTAATCTGCACCAGAAATGGCAATCCTTGCCTCCACCCATCAGAGAGGGCAGAGAGCCTTTTCTCTCACCAGACAAAGGACTGTTTTCCTCTAGTTTTAGTGGAATGAGAGGTGCTGCATTTTCATTTCATTTGCTTTAATTTGTTATTTTTTTTTCATAAATGTAAGTCATTGCTCAGTGTGGGCCTTTCAGTAGGTCAAAGATGGCACAGCTCCACTGACATCAATAGGCTAAGCTGATTTGCACCAGAATATAGCTAAAAAGGCAAAAAATCAATAGTGAATCAGAGTCTTTATTATTTTTTAATCTGTGGTATCAGTCATGTGTTACAAGACAACGTTCAGTTATTTCTTTTCTAAGATCAAACTTCAATATGGACACTCAGTTCAGCATCAAAAGTTGATAGAAAAGGCCTTGAGGTCCTGCACCTCAACCTTTCTGAAGCACAAGATTAATTGAAAGGTAGCAGTGCTGACCTTCTTTCATGTGCTTCATTTTACATTGCAATGCCTTGTTCTCTTTTATTGAGACGTCAAATCAAGTATGTCTGGAGATTTCCCCATGTGGTACTTTTAAAGCCTATGTTTTAAACTTCGTCATCTTCCACCTCAGATGAAATGATTTCAATTCTCCTGTCTGTTGTAACTAGAATTTCCTAAAACCTGTCAAACTTCATGTGATGATCCAACCTTCTGGAAACCACAAACTAAAGTTCAAAAAGATGAATGCTGCAATACCACTAAAATTGAAGGATATCTTCTTCAAAGAGATAGAGCCATTCTGGGCTTAAATAAAACTGTTTAAGATAAACCATTAATAAAAAAAACAAACATAGGGGAAATCTACCTTGTATTGTTTTCTCTTCAGTCATCCTAGTTCACTGCAATGTCTTTTGTCTCAATTGGATACAGACCAGCTACAAGGGAAGACAGCCCTTCTCTCAGAATTTAAGGAGTTCAGTAGAAGCAATGGGGCACACACAGTGCAAGAAATTATAGAGGAAATACATTTTGTGTAAATTGCATTGAAATTAGGGATAAAAAGTCTTAATAGAAAAGGTGAATTACTGCAATGCCTACTTCTGGTAGCTGCACCAAAACTGAAGGCAATAATAAAATTGTTAGGAATGTAAGCTTAGATTATTTAGATCACTTCAGGTAACTGAAAGTAAAGAGAAGGCCATAATGAAAATAAGTACTCATATCTCCCCTGGATTTGATCATGTCCCCACAGAAGTGGGGGGAGAGCACACACTGCTATGTCTGACCTCCTTGTATTATCCTTTGGAAAATTCTGCCTCAAAAACATTCAAATGTAGATGCATCATTTCCAATGAAGAGTGATACTATGGAAAGTGAGGACCTCAGGACCATTCCTTTCTGTTGAATATCAGGTGGGGTAGTTTCAATAGTAATATCAATAGTGATCAAACAAGTAGGTGAAAAGGTCATGTGGATGGGTGTAGTTTCATTTAATTCATACTAAAGGAAATCATAGCAAAATGATTGGAATATCAAAGGCTAATAGAAGCTTATTTCATCAATTCTGTAAAGTATTGATTTTGAAAAGCACAGAGCCTGTGCCTGAGAATATACAATGAAGTTATTTTCTTGCTAAAATGTAAATTAATAGCTAGAGTATCATCTTTACATCAGCAGCAAATACTTAGGCTTGATTACTAGAGGAAGGCAAAAAGAGGAAATTATCCTCTCATTTTTGTTATTTGAATTAGACGTGGAACTGTATAGTGCATAACCTGGTTACATGTAGCAGAATGGAAATACAGCAGACAAGGGATATATCACATGGAATGCATCCCCCAGATTTTGCTAGTGAAGTTATGCATATGCTGAAAAGACTTAAAGAAGAAGACAGAGGAGGCTGGGGGGTTCACTGATCCTAATGGTTACTCTCACTGCGAGAAGGAGTTCGAAATTATAAAACTACAGATGCAAACTGCAAATATGGACTTGAAATAAGAGAAAAATATATAAGTTAGAAGTCATAATTTCTGTGATAGAGGTGGGAATCTCTTGTGTGGGTTAACAGCTCATAGAATTAAGAGTAGAGCAACGCTTTTCAGATTTAGTAAAATCTGGATATTTGGCAACATTAGTTTAAAAATAAAGATGACAATATGTATATAATGGCCAGTCTTTGCGAACGAAGATTTTGGGAAAGGTCTTTTTACCTTTCAAGCCTGCGCAATGGATTTTTTTAGGTGAGACACAGCATGCGCTGAACTGGGCCCAGCCTTTAATCCTAAGGTTCATCTGCCGGGGCCAAGCGAGCTTGGACAATGGCAGTGAGGTCCTCAGGACGTAGGTTTGTTTAGAGTGACCTTCTCATAGATGGATGGCCTCACAGGGCTAATGAGCTCCATCTGCCCAGGGGACTGGGATTCGAACCTGGGTCGCAGCGCTGAGAGTCCCACATGCTAACCACTAGGCCACCAGGGGTCCATGTAACATGGTGAAATTTGAATTGTACCATGTGCCGAGGAAAGAGATTGTGAGTTGAAAAGATGCTTGCAAGCCATGGAAAAATTTTATCATTGATTGAAAGATCACAGGGGATTGTCATGAGGGAAAGACACTGATATAAAGATCTCAAAAGCTCTTACAGAGACAAAAAAGAATAGACTCTCTTTAGAAACAGCATCCTTCAAACTCCTTCAAAAAAAAAAAATGAAGGAGTGTGGTGGGGTGACATTTCTGTGCAAGGGATCACAGTGGACACCGCAAGGATCATCCCCATAGTGTAATCGCTCTTGCCAAGATGTGTCATGGAAGGGCATAGTGAAGCTATGTTGGAATTTGGTAACTTGGTGAACTGGTAGAAAAATTGCACAGAATAATATGAGCACATTTCAGTAAGAAAATGGTGGGACATGATGGAGCTGGCTCGAGCTCCCAGGTGCCCCTGCCAACTACCTGTAAGTCTTGGCAGAAAAGTTCTGTGTCTGGACAATGAGTCCCATGTGTCCTGGGATGGCACTACTACAGCTTTGCAGCGTGGCACCTGTACCTGGCAGGTCCGTGGGCTTTATTTTATATGGTGAGAAACACCAGCTTTTTATAGCACACGACCACTAAAATAGCCAACTGTTAGAGGTCAGCCCTCTTTACATCTCCACCTAATTTAAGTTGTTTGGAGGGCACAAACATTGATGTCGCTAGTTCTAATTTTTTAACTTTTACGAGTAAGTAAAATGCTTGTGTCTCTAACACTCTGTTCCATTTTACTGTAGTTTTTGCAGTCACAACAGTTCTTTCACTGTCTTTTTGTGCAACTGTCCTAGGTTTACTTGTTCTAAAAATCCAAGCAGATATTTTCCTTTCCCCTGTCCCACTGTAAGAGAAGGAGGTTGAACGAGGAGGGGGAAGGGGTAATTGACTATACAAAAGAACTAGCTGGCAGACTTGCATTCCTGGCTAATAGCCCTTCTAAAAAAACTGCAGTGAGAGGGAAGAAGTTTTTCTCCTCCTCTCCTTACAAATGGGGGACACTTCACCTTCTGCCTTAACGGAGGCAAGGGGGCTGTGTGTGTTGGAAAAGCTTTGAGGCTGTTTTGCTCTTGAACTGGTCATCTGGCTGCTCTCTGGCCTCGGCTTGCCTGCGTGCTGCCCTGTCTCCAGTCCGAATTTGCTCAGATTTCATCACAGAGTTTATGCTCACCGACAAACAAGGGGGGAGTCCTCCCTGCCAGCCGCAGACAGCGTGAGTTTAGTGGGAAAGAAGCCGCCTTTCTTTCCCCTTTTTTCCCCTTCCCCCCCTTGTGGTGGGGGGGGAAATCTTCATTTTTCGGCTTCTCCTGCGATCCGGGGCCCCCACGTGGCGACCACCAGAGCCCCACAGCGCCCCCTGCCGACCAACACAGCGCACTGCAGGCTCTGCTCCTCCAGTGATCCAACAGCGCTCCTGCCAGCTGTGATTAGAATCGCACCAGAGGACAGAGAAGTATCAAACTGTTTCCTTTTTTGAAGGGGACTTTTGGGTACAGGATTATTGTTTAGTTGTTTTTGTGTTCTGTTGCTGTTTTTCCCAATATACATATATCCTTTAATGAAGGGTTGTTATTTCTTCCTTTTTCCATACTTCCTCGGTTGAAGCCTCCTTATTTTGGATTTATGATTGCTGAGAGAAAGGAGTTTGGTCTACCTCATAAGTCATCCTCCTTAGCGAAACACTCCAGTCTCCTTAAACTGAGACAACAACTTATCAATAGTCTCAGAAAATGATAAAAATATGCCCCCTTATAAGTTAATATATCACAGCAATTTTATTAACTATTTTATTTATGGTGTTCTTTTCATATGGTTCATTTTACAGATCCCTGTAGCTAATATTTTTGAATGCACTCTTTTGTCCTTTACTTTTTGGAATATGAACAATTTGGGGTTATTTCCTGAAGTTATTTGATTATATCTTGTGCTATTTTTTTAGCTATACCGATGTCTGTGAAGCACTTAAGAAGAAACTTTAAACAGAATTGAAATTCCAATCAAAACTTCTGTTTTATTTCTTTTTCTAGAAGCCAGCTTCTGCTTCCAGTACTGATTTGTTTTAATTTTGATAGGATTCTGCAAATGTTTTATATGTTACTGAAATGTACTGGGAAAAAAAGAATTCAAGTAATGTCACCAGTCTACAGCAATTAGATTTGATACTCTTGTAATCTCATTCTTTAGTCAAAATCAGATCTACTTATAGCTAAAAAGCTGTGAACTACATCTCCTATTTAGCTGGAAGAGACTGCTTAGTAGAGACTAAGCTATTTTTTGCTCTGGGCTTCAGCTTCACACTAATAAGTCATACACAGAGGAAATGTCATATTGAATGAAAGCAGAGTATTCCTCTGTGATTGCTGCAGAATGATGAGCCCAGCTGGATGAGACACTTGCCCCGAGAAAAGGGATCCAATTACAAAAACTGTGTTTGCCTTCTGGACACAAACCTGGGTACCTCGTCGTTCTGATTTATCCCACTATAAAGAAAGAAGCTCCGTGGGATTATTTTTCTCCCTTGTCCATTTGGGTAGGATTCATTACATCATCTTATGAGAATGGGGACTGTATGAGGAACCTGAGAGGACTTTGTTCTTCAGTGACTGGAAAGAGATTTTCATTCTGTCATTGATACTGACTTCATCAAAGACTTTATGCAATCTAAAATTACAGAAATCTTTTCTGTCTTGGCTTTGAAGTGACTCTTATTTGATTCTCATTGGACAGTGATTCGTATTCGTCATTTTAAGAGCTCTTAGGTTATCCTGATGGATTTTTGGTCTAGCTTCATAACTGCTGTGCTAATTCATAAGGGCTCTTAGAACAGATCTTATGGTCAAATGCAGCTTTGTCAAAATCACTTAAGATCAGAGGCAACAAAGGCAACAAAGGGAACAAACGGTGACCTGCTGAGGGAAAACAAAATAAATCAAAAGGTTCTTAACACCTGAAAGGGAGGAAATGGGATGACTCTGCTAACTTAATGCTTGCAAACATTTCTGAGGCAATTGAGTTCTCAGCATTTTGGAAATTAGGTTATTGCATATCTTTCCTAACTGCAAAATTAGGAATCTAGCTTCATGGTTCTGTTTGTGAAATCTCTGCTGAGGCTTTGGTATGAAGGACACACTAGGACACTAGCACTTACAAGAATCATCAACCCTGTATTACAATATCTTCTTGGTGAAAATACAGCAGCAAATAACAGCACGAAAACCTTCTTCTTGCAACAAACCAACATTAGTCTGCAAGTGTACTGCTGTCTCTCATAATTTGTACTCACAGCGGAGTGGATGTTTTTGTCTAAAGCTTCCCAAATGTTGCTACACGCTGTTTCCCCTGCTCACTCAGCTGATGGCCGAAGGACTTGTCTCAATATCACAAATTTCAAAAATCATCAAGTTCACCTTTGCCTTGCAGAGGAAAGAAAGGGGAAAGCAGTTACGTCTCTGCTGTTTCTGTTTCAAAGAGCCTCTGGAGATAGATTTAAGCTGGTAGCTGTAAACTGCCTTCACTTTCATCCACCTCTTGCTCTCTATTGGTTTTTATCTATTTACCATCAGCTCTCATGGTTTGCAGCTGTTTTTTATGATTAGACTTTTGGTTCTTTTCACTGTTCTTTTGCCTTGCAGATGATTCCCTCTTAATATATTCCTAGATAATGTAATGTCACGAAGATGCATTTACTATTACCATTTGCACTGCCACACCAAAAAGACATTTCTGTACATTTTTGTGGCTCCTTGAAGTCCTAATTGACATTATGCTAGAGAATTTTGCATGTTGAAAAGGGTCAAGGTTCAGAAAAAAAATATTTCTTTAGCTCTATTTTAAATCTGAAAGGTTACACTAAAACAATTAATAATATGCAGGAAAGATTAAGGAGATGGAGAAGGAATACATACATGAAAATAATACTCTCTAGTTTGAAAATAAATGAATCTTATTTAGAAGCAGAGATTTTTCTTTCTCTGTGCCAATGACTAGGAGTCCCAGGAGCTGCCACAGGGAATCGAGGAGCATATTACAGACAGACTACGTATGTTACTGACTAGTATTTTTGATCAGCCATTTCTTGTGACGGACAAGTGACTTTAGTTGGTCTGGCTAGTCAGAATGAAATACTGTGCAAGTTCTGGTGGGATTTGAAAGTTGCACCAAGAAGTTCAGAGTCCAGCTATTTTGACTTTTCTAGAAATTTCTTAACAGTTCGCTTGTGTAAAGTGTAAATTCCTGTCAGGTTCATTTTCACATCTGACATGAATTGTTGGTCTGCCTTGCTTCCAGTGTCTGCTCCATTTTGTCCATCTATGTACATGCTGTTCATATGAACTGTTTGTTTGCAGAAAATGAAACAGGCAGAGGTGAGGACTCCAAATCCTTTTCTGTAAAATAGGTCTTCTCAAAAACAGTACTATTTTTTTTCATACTCAGTTCCTGCCCTGTTTCACCGGTAAATTAACCAGGTTTTCTTAGAGTAATTTGGCTGTCTTAGTAACAGTTGATTTCAAAAAAGATCTATTTAAAAAGTCATAAAGACACTTGTAAAACTTAAAATTTCAAGTCCTCTTGTGTTTCAATTTTATTATTTCATGTGTACTCATCTGGGGCACCTCTTTCTAAAGCTGAGGTACATAAGAAGCTGTCCAACCCTCTTGCCTCTGGTAATAGCAGTTGGCCTTTTTGGATAAATAAGAGGCCTTCCATTTCTACTGCTGTCAATTTTTTATCTTTTATTGTCTTATATATAAATCAAAAGTTAAAGCAATCTTTACACATCCAGCAGCCTGGTAAATAAGACAGTTCATTGAAGAAGTGATTACCTTTGATGGTCAGATTTTTTCCCCGTTGCTGAAATTACAGACTTAAGAAAGTTTTTGAAAGAATTAAAATCTACGTATGTCTCTTCACATCAGTTTTAATTTCTGTAGTGTATTGTTATCACATATATAGAGCTTTGAAATCTCATCTACAGTAGGTATAAGAGAGGTTAGGAGAGAGACATTGCATTATGAAAAAGAATGACATATTCTTAATCTAAATATACTGAAAATGACACCAGTACTTCTGGGTGGTGGTGGGTTGACACTATGGATCATTGCTATTTGTAGCCTTAGTGGACAGGATGATGGGACAACCATCTCCTGACATAATGGGATCCACTCTGTGGATAACTCAAGACCACCTGCTCAAGCTGTCGAGCAAAAGGTGGCTGCTTGCTTCCATAGGATTCAGTACTCACAAAAGGTTCAGTTGAGGTGCAATCTTACAGGAACTAGAGGGAGGGTCTTTTTTTTTTTTTTTGAGAACTGTCTGGCTTGAACTGAATGACTTATTTTGGCAAATTTTGCTCTGGTATTTAATTGTGGTTTTCCCTGAAGTATGGACAGATAAGGGATGCGGATTCTGGCCTGGTTGTGTGAGCTGTCTGTCTGTACATTCAAACGGGGGAACTGATCTGTGGAAAACACTGCAACTTGCTGCATTCATGCCATGGAAAAAGGGAGAAACAAGGCAATTTACTGTGAATCCATTTAGGCAGAGCTTCAGCTTCAGGGTCATAGTCTCACCTTCTGCTTTTGTCTCACTGGAATCTCATACTTGCCTGTTTACAGCTAATATATTTCTTTGTTAAGTATTTAATTTCCTTCAGCTGTGTCTGCATTTCAGTGACACAAGAAATGATCCTGACAATATGAGTCTAACATATATGGACTCTTGTAATCAGAGCTAGAGTGTAAGAGTTTGGTGAGCTCACTTAAAGTTGTACTGTTCTGAATACAGTTGAAATGGTCTCCAATAACATGAACCAGAAGGATATATTTTCACAGCTTTTGCCCTTCAGGTACTTGATTTGAGTATGCTGAGTTATAGTTTATAAAATTAACTAATACAGTAATGTAGCTTGTTGTATAAAACAATCGCCATCCTTGGATCCAAGTTTAAAATTATATTTCAGGTTTAACACTTCTTATTGCTGCAGCTGAAGGACAAACAAGAAGTTTACATCATGTAAACCATCACTGTGAGTTTGCTCACTCCTTTACTTATCACTGAACCTTTTGCCACTTTTGCTTTGATGACCGCTTGGAAAATGTTTTCAAGATGAATGAGTGGCCTTTTCTTGGCAACCATGGCAGCCTCCTGTTTGAATAGAGAAGACCAGCCATGTTTTCTACTTTACACTGTCTGTATTATTCAATACAATATATTTTCAGGTGGAATAATTGTGAAATAATTAAGTTGTCTGTAGTATGAAATAGGAAAGAGATAGCATTTTTGCTGCCATATTATAGTAATGATTCAGTCCAAACAACAACAAAAAAAAGAAAGTTCATTTGGGTATGTATGTTTGGCATCTTTTGACTTGATTTGTATATGTACCACCCAGACCTAGATTTGAGGATTGACATTCATCTTCCAACAGCTCTGATGATACAATATGGCAGAAGAAAGCAAAACAGAGATGACGCAAGGAATTGTAGAATCAAGATCTACCAGGGTAAAATAAAGAGCTGATGTATTAGAAATATGGAGGAAAAAAAAACCCCAAAACTATAAATAGGCCGCACAGGATGGTAGGTGCTGTCACTGGCAGGATGAAAGAATTTCCTTTCTCCCCAGCTTCTCATGACAGCATTAAGGTTGCTCTGCTTTACCATGGCTGCAGAGAAGGATGTGTCTTCCAGTCCTTATGTCTCCTTGCCTGGGAGACATGGGAGCAGAGACTGTGCTGTGGCTGTGCTCCAGTCAACTCCAACATTTTTGGGTTGAGGTTGCTGCATACACTTGCAGCCAAGTGTTGCGCCTTTCTTTTGCAGGAGTGTTCATAGGTAACAAAATAGGTTTGAGAAGATCTCAGGGATCAGTAGGCTGGGAGTGTTTTTCAAGTTATTTGCAACTTTGATGGGACGGAGGAGCCTCTTCTCTCACACTATCCCTCCAAAGCTGTTTCTTCTCAATGTAGCTGTTGTCCCTCACAGATGGTGACCTGAATGTGTTGTCAGGACCTTCTATTCATATACCAGGGATGCAGTAGGTTTATACACATGTATGAGCATGGGGTTCAAAAACTGTAGAGGGTACAGATCCATGTAGAGCCCTTGGAGTAAGGCGACCCCCACCAAGCTGTTCTTCATCCACCGATAGCCCACGTAGCCAAGAATGAACATTAGAGGGTAATGGTTTGTCATGGCCCAGGGGACCAGTCATAACAAACTCATGGTCTTCCAGAGGCAAAGTAACAAGCACTGCCTCGATAGTAGGAGTTACAATGCAAAATGGTGTTCCAGTTCTCCTGGCAGTCAGTGTAGTGGGGCTTCCCTTCTGCAAGTGTTTTCTTTTTTGTTTAGATATAACTCAAATATAACTCTTCCTGGGCCTGGCATGAGGTAATTTTACCTTCCCTCATATTAATGTCTGTCATCTACCCTTTTGTCTCACTAATGATTCTCATTCAGTCTACTGTAGTGGCTCTGGATATGCTGCCTGCTGGTGTCTTAGTAGGCAGTGATGGAAGGTAACACATCAACAACATGATTCATTAGGAAAACTTCATGCGGAAATAGCTTAAATATGAGATTTAAAAGCTACACACGTTGGCCAGCCTTGTTACAAATGAAATACTGTTCTTATTTCCTTAAAAACTGGATTGTATCTTGGCTTAAGCATCTTTGTACTAGTGTAAATGGGAATAAAATTTGATTTGACTTTCTGAATTTTTACTATGGACATGAGTGAGCAAAATAGGCAAGTGAGAAAACTTCCAGTTTTCTTCCCAGAAGAAACTGTTTTACAAATAACCTATGTTTAATGTGAACATACAGGGTTGTTTTGGAATAACTGTCTATGCCCAAACCAGACCACTTGTTCAGAAGGAGCCACTTTTAATTTTGTTTTATATATACTATATTTCAAAAATTGCAGCTGTAGGAGAGACTCACCAGTAAGGGGGAGTTGTTGCCAAAGGAGCATTGATGACACAGCCTTCTTGCCAGGCTAGGAGGCTAAGGGAGATGGAAGGAGAGGTCAGTTATAAGCTGCCGAGCTGAGTCAGATGAAAATGATCATCCTAAAAAGCAGGAGGAAATGAGCTTTAATGCACCCAGTCCTCTTCATGAATTGATCTGAGAATAGTGTGACCATGAGTAAATTTCTGCCTTCGGAACATAATCTGACCTTTTGTAATGACCCACAAAGACCTCTTACTGCCTTATATTTAAAGCTAATAGTTTCTTGATTTTAAATATTGAAAAACAAAACTCACCCACAGCTTAATTTCTTTAATTTTTAAATTAATTTGTATATGACACATTATGAAAAAGCAAAATTACGCACCTTCTGCTTTTCAACCTGCTTTTACATAACCATTTAATTTTACTTTTTTTTTTTTAATCTCCTTGCCTTATTTGAATTAACTTGGAAATCCATGCAATGTTTCAGCCTCTAAATGATACATTATTTCTCTCTCTCTTGTCCCTGTCAGACTCTGCAGGCAAGGACTAGTTGCCACAGCAGTCTGTATTAAAGCCATGGTTCTGGATGCTGAACATCTTAAAGTGTGAGCCTTTTTTTTTTTTAATGTCACAGCAGATTCTTAAATTGTATTCTGCCTGTGACTCAGGTTCCAAATGCATCTTTTTGCATATCTTTAGGGTTTACAGCTGTTGAAACTTCAAGAAGTGTGACAGTGCATTCAGCTTCTATCAACCACCAATGGATCTGACCTTTTTTCAGTTGACTGAAGTAAGAATCCTTTTGTCAGCACTTTTCCACTTCTCAGAGGGATAAGGCTTCTTCCCTCTGCAAGATTCTTTGGCTTTTGGTGGGAGAGGCCCTTAAAACCTTCCTTCCTTCAGCTAAGGTAATTCATGACAAATACCTAGGAAGGCAAAGGTGTTTTATTTGTTTTTCAGTTTTCTTTTTTTTCTTTTTTTTTAAAATTATTTTTCTTTTTTTTATTTATTTCCTGAAAGGTAGGTCTTTTATTGTTAACGGGATTTGTTCTTTTCTTATATCTTGCTTTGTTGTTTCCCATTCCAAATGTCAGCCAGTGGGGAAAGTGTTTATGTTTTCTATCTTCTTCTGAAAGGAGACTGCCTCTTCTAATCATCCATTGATTATTTTTTTTAATTTATGAAAGGAGCATTTATTAACGTAGAACAAGAATCATGGGAAATATTTTATAGATGTTTTTTCAACAGTGAAAAGATGGTGAACAAAATAAAGATCAGAATTTAGATGTCAGGAGGAATATGTAGAAAGACTTTTGAGAGACACATTATCTGAAAACTATTTTGTTAAAAGAGGTAACAGAACAATATAAATACTCATACTCCATAGAAAGTATTTCCACAGTATAGGCTTCCAAAGCAGTTTGCAGGAGGCATCTTCATTGTGCTATACACTGGTCTTTAAATCCCTCACAATGCTTCAAAACATTCAGTGGTATAATACTACAAATGAAACCTTTACATGAGAAAAAAAGGATCTAACCTGAAGGTTTCTCACCAACCTGAAAGTCTTATATCTGTATAAATAACCTTTAAGTCTCACAGATTCTGTTGTCCATGTCCATTACGCCCTGATATGAGGTAGAAGGAAATGTAATGAGGGTAAGCCCTTTAGCTCTGTGCTGTTTCATTTTTTGTCTGGAACTTGCAAGTATGAAAGGTCTATAAAATAAGCATGAAAAAGAAAGAATCTGTCATGCTTCTGCCCTGTGCATTTCCTCCAGTGGGGAGGCTGCACTGGATGCTTTGCCTTCTGATTTATGTCAGTTTTCCTCTGAACATAGAAATGTGCACAGTAATTTCTGATCTTATACTAGAAACCCCAGATCATAATGGGACAGCAGAGCATGTTTTGGCCCAAGGTTTCTTGAGTAAGCATATGCATAAAAAGTATATTTGGTTATTATTTTTGTTTTTGTCAAGCTCTTCTTCTTAATCACATCCTTCCCTCCAAGAGATATTCTGAACTCTGAATTAATTAAAAAATTTTAAACACAAAACCTACATTATTTAAAATAGCCTTTTGCTTTTTTAAGAACATAATTCTATTTTTCATCTAAAAATGACAACTGAAATGCAAAAGAAAATATTTCTTCTTGAATTGAACTAAATGCTTCATCTGACTCAAAGCAATTTGTTTTAAAATTTGTCTAGGGGTGCCGGTGAAATTACATGTCACTTATTAATGCAGCTTACTCTGTGTTTTTCCTCAGTGTCTTTGGACACTCAGTATTGCTATTATTGTTTTCATTTGTTTGGTGGAATTTTTAAATTTTTTTCCACTCCAGAGAGGAATGAGGGGTAAAGAACTAGACCTGGGAAGCTCAGACTGTTCTATTAGTTCCTCATTTCTTTTCCTGTTATCACTTTCTGTTGTATAACTCCTTTGCAAATAATGAAAAGGGTTTCCTCACTTCCAGCCAGGGCATTTTATCTAATTGAAAGCAACCAGCAGGTGGTTCTTGTAAAATCTCATTAGCCTATGATTGTTTTTGACATCTCTTTGAAGGAATGCTACATTAACATAAAATTGGAAATACACTCCGTGTCTAGGTTAATTGTCATGGATTAGAATATAGCGTACACTAACATTTTCAAGTCTTATTTTTTTAAAAGAGAGGATATTTTAGCATTCCAAGGAAATTTTATGATCTTCCTTGCATAGCATGTTGCAACCTTGGTACCAAACACACTTTCCAGTGGTGACACAACCACTGAGCACATTTCTAAAAACTACGGCTATATCAGAACATGAAGATAAACTTCATCCTGATGTGTCTGATCACATACCAAAGGGCAATTTTGTAATTCCATGGAGAGGAGCCAAGAAGGAGAGAGAAAGAAAACAATATACCTACTTGGGCAGTGATGTGGAGAGAAGAAATGTACCCATATTCAGTCTCTCTTCAGCATCTGCTTCTGGGTTGTTTCCTGCTCTTTTTAAAGCTGTAGAAATCCTAACCTGCTGGAATCATTCTTAACTAGGGACCC
Source organism: Neopelma chrysocephalum (assembly GCF_003984885.1). Lineage (NCBI taxonomy): Eukaryota > Metazoa > Chordata > Aves > Passeriformes > Pipridae > Neopelma > Neopelma chrysocephalum. The sequence continues at coordinate 13,795,171 of NW_020897702.1, read as the reverse complement.
ATCAATGAGACTTCAAAAAATCCAAGTGGGTGTGGTATGACCCTGAAAAACCTTCTGAGCATTAGTACATAATAGGCATTCTGAAAGAAATATTTGTAGTCTCTTGTTTCAGTTTAAATTTAGGGGTCTGGTTTTACCCTAAAAGTATTGAGAAGAGTTATTTTACGATTCTCTCAGACTGATTACTATGAATGTATGACCAACAAGAGTAGTTATTTTCTAGTTGTTTTTTTTTCATATGTATTTATATCCTGATTGTAGTTGTTGTATATGTCCTAAAGCTTTGGAGAGATACTGTATGCATTTACATAAACAAATGCATATTCTTGGTATCATAGAAAAATATATAGAAATGTTGACATAACTTACAACTGTCAGTGTAGTATTTATGTTCTGGCTTTTCCTCATACATAAAAAATGAAATGTGCAAGTAAGCAAGGGAAGACTTCACATAGAACTAAGAACCAGAATAAGCATGGCTGCACTTCTCAGTTCATGTCCAAAGTGACAGGAAAAAGAACATTCAAATAGACAAGGCATTCTGGGTCATGAGGAAAATATTTTCTCCAGACAAAGTCATACAAACTCAAGATACAACATAAATCATTCTTTAACATCAAGAGTTTCCTGTTTACTCATGGCATTTTTGTTTTCTAAAATATTTAATTGTATCAGCTGAGGGATTAGCTAGTCATCATATTGTTGAGTTCTGCTTCTGCTCTACACCATCTTTGGTAAACAGATTCTCAATTAAAGAAATCAAGTGGGCATATAATGTTATTTTCATAGCCTGTTATCTGTTAAGGGTGACAAGGACTTCAATTCTCAACATTCCTTCCAGGTCCATAAAATAGTTTGACCTTAAAATGAATTTCATATGGTTTCCCCTCTGAAAATTAACTTTTCTGTTAAAGAAATAGTAAATCTACTCTCCTTCAGCTTCTCCTTTTTTTTTAGACTAAGGTGAAGGACATCTCAGCAAAATCATTCTAAGTCTGTCTCCAGGGCTTTTGAAATCTGTTTCCCAATATGGGGAACTAAAGAATTAATCTTTGGACAATGAGGACTACAGTGCAGTTAACCTGACCTAGACTTTAGAGCAGCATCATCAGATTTGGTAAGTTATTTGCAAAATAATCACATAGAAGGTAATTTCAAGGAGTAAGGGTTTATAATCAGTGTTTGATTTGTTCTTTCAAGTGGTTTGGCATAATACAATGCTTTTTTTACCACATGAAAATGATAACCACTTCTCTGTTGTATAAACAAGCAAATGCAGACATTCTGTTTTTTTTAAAAATGGATGCAAATACATAACTAAAAATTATTGAGATGCATAATTAGTTGTTTTGTCTGTATGGCTGGACCTATGCAAATGTGGTTAGCACATCCTCATCAGTCTCAGAAGCAGCTAGAGTGAAAAACTCCAGGAACTGATAAAATGGATATATAAAATATGTTGTATACTGAGCTGAACCACAGAGGAAATAAGGTGTTTTAAATGAGGTACATGGCTGATGAAAAAGAAGTCTTTTTCCGGCCCAGATGTTACATAGGTGAGGCAGAATACTTAAGATGACTTTGTATGAGATACAGAGAAATGCAGATAACAGCTTCAGGGTAATAGTGGGATTCTGAGACTCAAAGCCTGTCTAGTCCTTAAAATTTTTTTTTTTATTATTTGTTTTGCTTTTTTTTGGCTTTATAAGATGTTCCTGCAATCTAGAATTCTTACACCCTGACAGTTGTAACTCGTGTGCACCAAAGCTATAGAAGCATTATGGCAAAGAAGAGACAACTCTAGAAGGTTCAAACCATTCAAGAGAGAGGCCACAGGAAGATACAAATAAAATATCAAGAGACAAAAATCTCTTGAAGCTCAGTTTTGCGGCTTGTCCTTGTGGAACACATTCAGCAGATGAGAAGAGTCCCACAGCATCTTGGGTTGATCCTGTTTTTGGCAGTCAGTCACTGAAAATTCCATCACAGCTCTGATTAATCTGATTAACTAGTAATTGTGTCTGGAGCAGCAGCAGGTACACTGTAGCATCAAACCTCAGGTTTTATTAAAGGAATGTTTAAATTACTTGCTGAGATCATCTAGTCACAGATATTGCTGCCATATAAAGAAGAAATAAAAGACTATCCAAGTCTCCTGTGATTGCCACATGAAACATCTTCACTATGTTCCAGCAATGGAGGTGTGGATAACATGCCTGTATGTGTCCTCTTCTACAGAACCATTGGCAACTGGGAGTGATAGATCTGATGCTGCTGAAAACCACATCAGTTCTCATCTCCCAGAAACGCTATGCTTCTGTGTTAGAGCCTCTTGACAGAGCACAGGACAGAAGGATATTTGTGGCCTGACCTTAGTAGATGTTGCTACAGATTCTGGACTGTCATACATGTCATATACAAGGTAAATAAACAAACACAACTTTCACTGGCCTAATCACACTGGTAAAGACAATTCTACTAGGGACAATGTGGCAGATGAAATGAAATCAGTTTCCCCAGGGAGCATTCCAGTGCTCGTCTTACATTAGGAGTTCATTCAGACTGGCCCAGAGCAATAGCTGACAAAATGCTATGAGAATTATAATCATTTTACACATCAAATCCAGAGGAACATATACTGGTTTTCATTCATACAAAATTAGAAATCTCCCTCAGTTTGCTAAAACTACTATGCAGTTAAAACTGTCAAAGTATGCATCATCTGGAAAACACCATCCTTATAAAATTATTGCTACACACAGGTTAATAATGATTCTTAGACCTCTTAATTTGGTGCCTAGTAGAAATGACATTGAATAATTCCTGGAGGGTTTCATGAGGATGCTATTGACTTGAAGAGAGGTTCAAAATGCACATATTTTAAACAAGAAAAATAACTGAATCATTTGGTACATGGAACTAGACTTGACACAAGATCTGAAATAATCAGTGTTTTATTAAAGAGTTTGGCAGCAACTAATTGACTTCATGTTGTCTCTCAAAAAGCAGTACAAATAGTGGGAAAACTGTTTTAACCAGTGTTTGGGTTGAGCTTAAAGAAGTACCAGTAATGCATGTTTTGGTTTTGAAAGACACTAGAAAGCAGGGAAGGAGCAAGGGACAGGGCAAGAGTCTCGTATGTAGGAAAAAAACAGGTATTATTTTGCTTTTCTTCTTTTTACTTAATTATTTTGTTGATGCTTACACATTTTTTACTTTTTCTGCGTTTTTCTAGGAATTCAAGTTAAACTGTCAAGCTCTTGTCGCGTCTTCTCCCTTTTTAAAGAGCTTCTTTTTCCCTTTTGCTTTTGCATTTCATTTGTTCTCCATGAGCTTTCTAGAATAGTTGCTAGTGGCTCTGAGATTGCTTTACACAGTCTTTAAGTACCCTCTCATTAATTTTGACAGGCTTTCCAGTTTCAGTGAGTTCCTAGTGAAGATATATTATAAATGTATTGAGCTTTATGAAATCTGGGGCTCAGCCTGTTCTCATTCTTAAACATACATACATAAATCTGTCTACATCTACATCTATGTCTATCTGTATCTATATCTAGATTTATATCTCTATCTCATCATCATCATGGCTAGGCTTCGTGAACAAAGATTTGGGAAGGGCTCTACCCACGTTTCTTGCAAGCGCGTTGGTGGCTAAAAAGGCCAATATGAGAAAGGCAAGTCCGGTTGCAAAAGACACAGCAGAAAGACTCCTTAGATGGTATATTCTGCGAGGCTCGATTCTTTCTGCATTGTCTTTTCTCCTCAAGAGTGATCCTGCGTGCTTTCTCAAAAGCATCAGCAGCGTTATAAATGGTCTGTCTCCAGGCCTCCCGATTAGAGGCCAGAGTAGACCAGTTATGGTGATCAATATGCCCGAGGCTGAGTTGTTGCTTCAGGGAGTCCTTGTATCTTTTCTTCGGAGCTCCTCTCTTGCGGCAGCAGGAGGCAAGTTCACCATAAAGCAGGATCTTAGGGAGGCGGTGGTCCTTCATCCTGGAGACGTGCCCTGCCCATCGCAGTTGCGTTCTCAGTAGCATATCTCTATCTACATAGATATATAAGTATATAAAAGATAAGATCTGTTCCAGAGAAAAGCATTGCATAAGAGTTGAAGCATCTTATGTTTTCCCAGCAGTGGGCACACTTCCCTAAGTATTGTAGGTGTATTTTAACACAACTCTTATGAGTTGTGCCTTTCAGGATATAGTTGTATTTCTCCATATGGGTGTCTGGCATGTCATGGGGATGGAGGATAAATCTCATGTCTTTTTCCACTTTCCACCTGTCCTAATCTGGTTAGTGCATGTAGTGGAAAGCTGTTAATGCAGTGACATATGCTTCTAAATGTTTCCATTAAAATGCTGTGGCAGAAAAAATCATTAGCTCAGTATCTTTTAAATCCAAGGAGCTAAACCTGTGTTACTCAGATGAAATGAAGATCAACTAGGAGTTGGGAGCAACATTTAAGAGTAAGGTAATAAAAAATGGTAAAGTCTTCTATCTGATGGGCCTATCCCCAGGGGAACTGTCTTAGGGAAAACAGTGAATTAGAAGCTCTTTCACCAGCCAGCTTATTGCAGGATTGCCCAAAGAGCTGAAAGCAATGTTATATTCAGCTATATTATGAATCAGGAAGTTACCCAGGATGGTCTTCAGTGTAGATAAAGAGGAACTTCAAAAAGGACAATGAAGGAAAAGATGAAGATGAAGGATTTTGGCAGACCTAATATCTCTTTAAATATGAGTTATCCCTCACTTCCACAAATGAAATCTTTTGGTCCTTACAGCCCTTAGAAAGGAGAATTGATGAAAAATATCAGTCATAACCACCAGCTACAAGCCCTGAGACAGAGCACATTTTCCTTTGAGGAATACCTTGCCCAGAAGTACCTGCTACCTGGCCTAGACAGATAATTAATGTCTTGTTTAACATGAAATTTAATGCTGACACAAAGGGAAGATCAAAAATATCTATGCTGCTTGTTGAAAGTCAGAGAATTTGTACCATGAGAAAATTAGTACATGAAGACTGTCAGACTCTTCTATCTCCTGGAGCTACTTGCATTTCATGGGAGACTTCATTAGCTGACCGAGTACATGCAGATTTTTTATCTGCATATGCAGTGTCCATGAAGCTTGAAGGGGTCTTCTTCATGGAGTTGACAAAACTAAGATGGTTAGAAAAAGCCTTACTAGCTTTTAATGCATAAAATGTATTTATTAATTTTCAAAACCAATAAATCTTGGGAGGAAGAGTGCCAGGCATTTTCTCCCAACTATCATATAAACTTTTTTCCTCAAATCAATAGCACACTGTGCAGCAATGCATCAGACAGTGGGCAGTTATATTAAGTACTTATTAAATTAGAATCTCATCCATCCGCATCTATTTATACACATCTATTTGTATTTCATTCTCTATCCCATTGCTTATACGGGGTAATGGATAATGAAACTAGGGGAGTTTTTGTTGGGATTTCCAAAGGCAGATATAAGCATCACTTGTGACTATAGGCTGTCTTTTTGTGGGAGATGAGTAATTGGGATTTTCAGAACCCTTTGAAAATTGCATTGGCAGAATTTGGATTTGTTTCTGATAAATATCTAACGGAGGCTTCCTCTAATCTTCATGTTAAAAGACAGCACTGGAATCACTTAAAAAGTTATCTTACTCCAGAAGTGAATCTCTAATTATTAACAGTCAGCTCAATTGGTGATTAAGTTTTTTCTGAACTATCTCAGTTTTCCGGTGGTGCAAATTTAGGATTAACATTTCAAACAATTTTTTATTTCCCTATGCTTATACTGTGAGTTCAAGCCGTATATTTATTTAGAAGTAATATTTTCCTTCTTGGAGAGTTTTTTCTCCTTGGGGATATATTAAAGAATACTTTTCATCTGAGATGTCAAATTGTCCTGGTTTTGGCTGGAATAGAGTTAGTTTTCTTCCCTAGTAGCTGGCACAGTGTGAAGTTTTGGACTTAGTATGAGAATAATATTGATAATGCACTGATGTTATTGATGAAAAATGCTTGCCTTAAGTCAAGGACTTTTCAGTATTTTGTGCTTTGCCATCGAGGAGGTGCACAAGACGCTGGAAGGGAGCATGGCTGGGACAGCTGACCTGAATTGGCCTGGGGGATATTCCATACCATAGTGTGTCATGATCAGTGTATAAATGGGGGGGAGTTGGCTGGAAGGAGCTGATCACTGCTTAGGGGATGGGCTGGGCATAGATCAGAGAGTGGTGAACAATTGCATTGTACATCACTTGTGTTTCTTGGGTTTCAGCACTCCTTCTCTTTTTTGCATAGTTGTTATCATTAGCATTATTATTCAATTATTAAACTGGTCTTATCTCAACCCATGGGTTTTACCTTTTTCCAGTTCTTTCCCCCATCCCACTGGGTGGTGAAGAGAGACAGCAGCTGTGGCATTTAATTGCTGTCTGGGGTTAAATCAGGACACAAAGAGAAAAAAGGTGTGACTGTTTGTAGAGAATTTGCTGACTTTTGGATAGCAGAATTCAGGAGACTAATAAATTTCTTAGGACGTAATGTGTATGTTTTGCCTTTTTTTTTTTAAAAAAGGAAATAAATGCAAAAAAAGAAGTAAGAAAAACTCCAGTAGAAATAAACAAATGAAGTGCATATCTTCAGGATGCTGAATATCCTCTACATTTCAGTATGACATTATAGTACTCCCACTTTCCCTTAGGCTCCCAGCATCTTTCTAGATCAGAAATATTCTTTGAGTGGTGATAGGTAGGGAATATATACCAAGAAATCATAAAAAGATTAATTTAAAGGCATGGAAAATATCAAACTTGTTCTCAAAATATTTGTGAATCTTGGAAATTAATAGAGCACTGACTGTAATCCATTTTGAATAGCACTGATTGTAAAACCAAATAACAATAAAAATCATATAAGGAAACAATAGATATGAAGGAAAAATACAGATTGCTTTCAGGGTCAAATCCCTGGCTAAAGTGCAATAGATCCGCTGAGTTAAGAGTGTGACCGTGATTTACAATGGCCAATGTTTTGCCCTCTATGCCTTGCACTCTGACTTTCACTAATGCCTGGGACCATTGATCCTCTTTCTTCTCTGAGACACTGATTTCAGAGGGGAATTGTGCCCATGAAAGCAGGACAGAACAGGAGCCTTCTAATTTGAGTTGCCTTTTCCCAGCCGTGGCAGTGCAGTGTATTAATCAGAACAATCGATAGTCCCCTGACCCTCGATGCATCCCACTCAAATAAAAAGACATCACCTCTATTTTTGATTAATCATTGACTAGTATCCATTTCTGAAATAAATTCATCTTAGTTATACTAAGCAGATTTAGGGCCTGATTTTCATTCCATTTGGGATTATTTCTAGATGAGGATGCTCTTTTTAAATGCTTGAGAGCCGAGAAGCCCAGGAGAATATTTCCATTATATATGATGATATGTGGGTCTGTCCCTTCCAGGATCTGCTCTCAATCCATTCATCACTCAGTCTGTACTGACACAGGTAATTTTGTTGACTCAGATGCAGGACTTTGCACATGGTTTGGCACAATCATAGGTATCAGTAAAGACTGGGTAATGGAACGCATTGAGAACAGCCTGGAAAGAAGGGATTAGGGATACTGATAGATGAAAAACTGGGCATGAGCCAGCAATGTGCACTCACAGTCCAGAAAACCAATCATATCCTACGCTGCATTAAAAGAAGTGTGGCCATCAGGTTGAGGAAAGTGATTCTGCCCTTTAACTCCACTCTTGTGAGACCTCACCAGCTCTGGGCCCCAGCATGTGAAAGACATAGATCTGTTTAAGCAGGTCCAGAGGAGGGCCACAAAGATGCTTAGAGGTCTGGAACACCTCTCCTGCGATGACAGGCTTAGGGAGGAGAGCCTCAGCCTGGAGAAGAGCCCTAAGGTGGCCTATAAGAAAGATGGATCGAGACTTTTTACCATAGCATATAGCGACAATACAAATAGTAATGTTTTTTTCATCTAAAAGAGGATAGATTTTGATTTGATACAGAGAAGAAATTTTTTATGATGAAGGTGGTGAGTCACTGGAACAAGTTGCCAGGAGAAGTTATGCCCATCACTGCATTCAAGGCCAGGCTGGACAGTGCTTTGAGCTACCTGATCTACAGGAAAGTGTACTTGTTCCTTGCAGGGGCATTGGACTAGCTGATCTCTTAAAGGTTCATTCTAACTCAGATATTTCCACAATTCTATGTTTTCTCTCGCTTTATTTTAAAAAAGTCTCTACTGCAAATAATGTTGGTATGAGGTGATGGCTTTCCTAAACCACAGTGGCAAAAAAAAAAAAATATCATGATGGTGGGAGGAAAGAGTGATGAACTCTGAAAGGCAAGGCTGGGTGGGTATGTTTGTTTCAAAGTTTTGGATGATGGAGTATACAGTGTGGAAGCTTGCAGAGCAGTCAACACTTGCCAGTTATTCCCTTGTTACCTATTCAGTGAATCAACGTAATGAGAGAAGGTAAAGTTCAGCATTGCAACAAATTCTTTCATACGTCACTTCTGAAACATGCTCTATTACTCATTTAAACTGTGGTGAACTCATTTGCTCCCAAAGACTCACAGAGAAGGAATTAAATTTTCTCTTTCTTTAACATTACTGTTTCCACTTTTTCCTGTTGGTCACTTTAATGTCAATGGATATTTTAGACTTCTCCCTTATCTTAATGAATCTACCTCCCAGGGAGGATGTGAGTAATAAAAATAGAACAAGTTCAGTGCTTTGTATTTCTGAGGGTTTATGCTTCAATATCAATTTTTTATTATTATTATTTTTAAAGTACACCGGCACATTAGGAAACTAACAGAATGTTAATACAAATGTCATCAACAATACCAGACTGATTAATTCGGGTACATAATGAAATCAAATTGTACCAAATGGCTACACTGTTTTTCCCCCCTTCTATTTGATGTTCCTCTCTTTTCTTGTCTAAAATATTTGCATGAGAGTAAAGTACATGGCCTGGTCAGTTAAATAGTCCCAAAGTGTCAGCTGATAAAGTAAATGAGCCTTTTTTTGCGTGTGTATGTTTAGCTAATGGTTACTGGAGTAAAGAACAGGAAGCAGAATCACAGCATGTTGTTGCAAAATGAGTTTTTCTGTGAATTCCTCTGCTTCAAGTGAAGAATATACACTTTCATCCTTGGGCATAGCAGTTTCCGTATCCATTTTAACTAGCTCTGTAAGAAAATGCCAGTATATTGAGATGCCCCAATTAAATTTTGTTGATGCAGTGAACTTCTTTATGGCTGAGCAGTGCCACCGCTGGCAATTAGACTAACAGCCTAGCATACATCACTCAGAAATAATCAGTTGACTTTTGCATGGCAATATGAGAGAGTTTTGGATGTTAAGCACTATTCCAAACAATCCTTTTACAATTATTCCACAAGTTTTCAAGGAACATGTCCATCCCCATTTATTTTAATCAAGGAAATGAAGGACTTCCGTTAGAATATTATGTGCAAAACACATAGAAATAATGTAGGCAGATGTTATCAAAAGAATGCTTATCTAGAGAGTAAGAGAAAAGACACAAGAAAGACACCATTACTTGCCTTCTCCTCACCACTGAAAAAAAGGAAATGACATTTTGAAAAATATATTGCTTACCAAGTCAGTTCCATCTAGATACTGTGCTGCCTTAGATAAAAATTAATGGCTTTTAGGTTATGTGGTTAAGGTGACAGGAAGATCAAGAGATGATAGGGAAATGACTGGAAAAAGGAAAGGTTTTCTTATATTTTGATAAAGTTAAATCAAAAGAATAAGTCCTATTTGTGCTTGTCAGATTATACTGTGCCTGACAAGCAAGGTTTGTCAGGTCTCTGATCAGAACGGATAACAATTGGTAGCTCCCCCTCTCTATTCTACAGTGTTTGTATATGGTATTGCAATCCCTACTGATACTAATAGGTATTTTTAACTCAAGGTGGAAATGGACAAACTCCTCATTTTTTTAATACCTTGTCTGTCTCTTTATTTATAAAAGCTCCAATCTTTCTCTCACTCCCATCCCAGAGTTGCCCCAGGGAGCAATACATTATGGTGGGCTTTAATAAAAGCTTTCTAGGAAAATTAAATCCCAAACACAGTCCCCAATATATTGTTAGGTTATTTATCTGGGCTGGTGTTCAAACAAATCATTAATTAGTAAAGGATGTACCTGAAGATGGTGCTCAAGATGGTGCATTTTGTAAGACCAAAATATTTTACTGTCCTACCATGAAAATGGTCCCTCTGAACCTGAGAATCCTTCAGGAGAGACCAGCTACGGACGGGAACAATCTAGGCAAGGGACATTTTTTCAGAGCACAGTGGTTGGTGATCCTTAGCTTCAGTGACCAGAAAACCTCAAAAGCTCAATTTCCATTCACCTCTAGGTATTTGGTGAGAAAGAGCAAGATTGGTGCTGTCTAATTTTAGTTATTAACAATAGAATCATTCCAGAAGAAATTGTGATTGTTTGGCCATCTGCTTTAAATATCTGTTTCAGGTGAGGTGACTTAAAGGAATTTATTTCTCTTTTCTGACTATAAAGGAAGTCTAGATGACTGGTTTAGATCTAAATGCATTACTGACTTCTACATTTGGTTAGATGAATTGTGCCCTACATTTTTCAGAAAGTCTACTTCTTTGGAACGCACATATATTCAAAGAAATCTAATAATCAGCTCATGGATGTCTCTTCTTTTAAGAATCATCAGACTGTGTTTGAATTACATCTGAAATAGCAGTAGAGGTTGAATTGCAACTTTCAGCTGACTCATCAGGTTCAGAGATGTGATTCTGCTGATGAAACCTTTGTATTTAAGTGAATGTATCATTAGAAGTAGAAACTATCAGAGCCTCAAACTTCCTCATTCAAAGCAGACTAAAAGCTGGAAGATGTGCTGAACTTTGCTTGAATAGTATCAGTGCACTGGTAGGTTTTCTGAGTTTTGGGATTTTTTTTACACTTTTCCTTGCTCTCAAGTCCTCACTGTTTTTCCTCGGTTATATTTACTGAAAGTCTGCCAAGCCCAGCACATCTCTGGCTTTTTGGGCTGTGTTTTGTGTTATTCCCTATTCATGTGAAGAGGAGAATGTTACTGCCTTACCCTAATAGCAAGACAGGCAAGAGTTCTCATGTACGTGCACATCTGTACTGTACACTGCATGTATGGACAGCTTTGATTCAGGCACTGGAGGCAGTTCCAACTCAGGACTCTTGTGCTTTGTGGAGTCCAGTTTTTCCCACTTTTTTTCTCTACTAATGAATTCTCAATCTGTTTCTTTAAGATAGCATATAATGAGGAAGGAACCTTCCACTAGCTGAAAAGTATGTGTACTTTCAATGTTTCATGGATGTCTACACATGAGGATACCTCTGGAAAAGGCAGCCAACATACCACATGGTAAAGCATCTATCTCACATGTGTCTTACATTTCCAGGAAGCAAAGAGGCTTTTCTGCTTTCCTCTGGGTTTGTAACTCTATGTCTGCAATCAACCTCTCATGTTCATTTTGATTTTAGTCATGTGACCCAAACTCTATCCAGATATGCCTCTTCCCAAAGCACTGATTTCAGGAAATGTTAGTCACCTCAAATCTGCAACTGAGAGCAAGCTGTATTTTCTGTGCTGGGTTTTTAATGACATAAAGTTTTCCAGAACATTTTCTTCTTTAGTAATGGCAACAACTCAGCCTTGGGCATATTGATCACCATAACTGGTCTACTCTGGCCTCCAATCGGGAAGCCTGGAGACAGACCATTTATAACGCTGCTGATGCTTTTGAGAAAGCACGCAGGATCACTCTTGAGGAGAAAAGACAATGCAGAAAGAATCGAGCCTCGCAGAATATATCATCTAAGGAGTCTTTCTGCTGTGTCTTTTGCAACCGGACATGCCTTTCTCGTATTGGCCTTTTTAGCCACCAACGCGCTTGCAAGAAACGTGGGTAGAGCCCTTCCCAAATCTTCGTTCGCGAAGCCTAGCCATGAATGGCGTATGTTTTCCTATTAGCAAATAGGTCACTGGTGAAACTGAAGCATGAAGACAGATCAAATTTTTCTCATTCCTTTCCGTCTTCTACTGGTATATCTGACAGTCCTTGAAACAGTTTCTGACACTGTATTAGGTTTAAGTGGCAAAATTTTCGTAGTGATGGTTCTATATGGGTGGTTTCTGCGAGAAGCTGCTGGAAACTTCCCCTATGTCTGACAGAGCCAACGCTCTGGAAGATGGACTCGCTGCTGGCCAAGGCCAAGCCCATCAGCAACAGTGGCAGTGCCTCTGGGATAACAGATATAAGATGAGGAAAACAAAAACACCTATACAAATGCAGTCAAAGAGAGGAGTGAGAATCTGTGAGAGAAACAGCCCTGCAGACCCCAAGGTCAGTACAGAAGGAGAGGGAGGAGGTGCTCCAGATGCTGGAGCAAAGATTCCCCTGCAGCTCATGGTGCAGAGCATGGTGAGGCAGCTGCCCCTGCCACTATGGAGGGCCATGGGGGAGCAGATATCTACCTGCAGTCCCTGAGCGACTCCATGACAGAGCAGGTGGATGCTGTGACCCTGTGGGAAGTATAGAAGATAAGAAACTGCAAAATGATAGGGTGAAGATAAAAATAGACTTGGAAGCTATTTCAAATCACATAGAAAAAGATTCAGTCCTGATTTACTATCTCAGTCAAAATCTATTTATGCACTCATGCCTGTAATGGCACTGTACAGAGAGAAGACTCCCATAGTCTTATCATTACTTATCCATTACTACTCATTACAATAATAATGTACAGTCAGTTTCTCTGCCCATTGAAATAAGGTTTGTACTGTACATGCCTCAAGTATAGATACTGAAATAATGCTATAATTACCTTGTTTTGCTCTTCCTGTTCTACAGAATTACCCACTTTTTTCCCGTCCTTGCCTAGTTTAGGAAAAATTAGAATATTAACAGTGTCAACTATCAGTTAACACCCTCTCAATATAAGGTTCTGAAAATCACAGGTAACTTTAAAAAAATTCTTATTTTAGCTTAACAAGTGTCAGAGGAAATCGGGGCTGGACACATAGCCCATGGAAAACCTTATCTTCCCTGTTTCCTTCTCCACCTTCCCATTTACCTTCCCTTTACTATGAAATCTAAATGAAGTTGGTGCTTATTAAGGATGCAACGCTTGAATGTTCCTTGATCACTTTGTTGCCTAAAAGATCGAGGAGAAAAAAAGACTCCAGGTCAAGTTAGGTAGGAGATAAGATAAGAGAGCAGAAAGCTTTAATGAGCCTTCAGGCTCCCAGAATACAGAATCCACACGCACGCTTTTTGGCTCAGGTGTTACAATTTTATAATGAAGTCCATCCAATCTTTGTTCATCCACCGCCCGGCTGTGACCCATTTCGTCCCTCAACACACTCCCTCAGGAAGTGAGTCTGGGGACGTTTGGGACCCCTTCTTCCTCATCTTCCTCTTCATCAGCATGTGCAGTTCTTGGAGCCCTCCCAAGGTTCAGGGCCTGAAAGCTGTTGGGCCTATGTTTACATATTTTGGTGCAGGTGCTAAGGTGCTTTCCTACAAAAGAAGACTAAACAGCTAACAGATTTAATGGAATTCTTATGGGAAAGGGTTTTGGTATATGCAACTGTTAAACTTCTGCCGTTACTTCTATTGGAAATACTGATAAGAGATATAATATTGTGAGAAAGATACTGCAGCTACATTTAAAATCTACACTCACTACATAACTACTTGTAAAACCTATAAAAATTAAAAAATCAAAGAATCAAAAAAACCCCTGAGACAACAACTTCATATTACACTCTTGTCATTATTCCAAGATTCATGTGGCTAACTTGCATTAGTCAAAATCAGTCCAAAGAGATTTTTTTTCTACAGCTAGATAAGCAAAATTGCATTGGCCAAGGGATTCCTTATACCTTCAGTGAGACACTTAGTTTTTCAGGAGGCCACTCTGTATGAAGAACTAGTTTTTTATAACTTCTCTGGTGCCAGCCACTGTGTGTAAAAATCCCTACTTGATATGGTCATCTCCTTTTTTTTTTCCTTTTACCTCCTACCATGCTCTACTCAAGTGCTCTAGTGGGAACTTGGAACCCGGAACCCGAAATTCTTCTCCCAAGAGCTCAGAGCATGTTCATGAACTGCCTTGATGCAAAATGGGAATATAGGGTGTTAATTTTCCCTGTGCAGCCAGCTATTATAATTTGGCATATTAAGCTTTGAAAATTACTTTGAAGTTACAGAATAAAAGCCATACTAACATTGTTTTGATATCACAGACGTTATAACAACCCATATTTTAAGACTATTTGGCCTGCGTACACAACAAATTCACTCTCTACATAAAAAAAACCAAAAATACCCCCAAAAACCAAACCCAAAAAGCTTTCCTTCCTTGTACTAATTTACTTTCTTCACCCCTGCATTCATACTCTGCACTGTCAGGTAGAAATATACTCAAATGGGCCAAATTTTACCCGGTTGTACAAAAATGAATTTACCTCAGGGATTAATTTCCCCCAAACTGTTTTCTGATGTCAGATTAAAAACTAACCAAGAATATGATTCATTGCAAATCCTCAGAGATTCTCTTAGGAGGAAATATTGTGTTTTTGTCTAAGGTCGGCAGCACCTCGTTCACAAAAATGCACGCTGAATAATAAGATGTCCTTTATTCTCATGCAAGTCCTCTAAAGGTCAGCTTAAGCAGGCTGACAGAGCTATAACCAGGGAAATTTCTCAAACTGATGGCTCATTTTTTTTTGGAGAAGGGTGTTTAGTCAATAGATAGGACAGTATTAAGAGCTTGGCACAACAGCATGTAATTGATGGTTTCAAAGCACTGTCAGACTTAAAGCTTTGACGGGCTACCCCATCTGCCCTGGAGAACTACGACTTTGTAGTGCTTTCTCATTTCTTTCTTATGGGTTGTAATTCCACCTTTTTTTGATTCTCAGTCTAATTCTCAGTCTAATTCTTTATTTATGTTTACCCATCAAGCAGCTCGCGTAATACTTCTCAAGCTGATTCATTGTAACTGCTCAGGTGCCTTCTCTCAGCTGACTTTGGCTGAGTGAGCGACTTTAAACCACTTCTGCAGTCATCACCACAAATTATAACAAATGAACCTTTTTGATGTCAGGGTTAGCTGAAATGCAGAACAGTGGTAACTTCCTACAGCATAAAGCAGTAATTTCTTAGTGCTTTTTAACATAATTGCTATGAAGAACTTTACTTTCATCATAGTGCCTGGAAAGGGATGAATGAAACCTAGATACAGTTGTATTAAATATTCTTCCAAGCATAGCAATCTTATTTAGGACCTGGAATTTTTGAGTTGTTGGTTCTTCTATTTATTTGTCTGTTTGTTTTTGTCACTATTTAATGAGAACAAAAGCTATTTTTGATTTGCTGGTGGTTTTTGAGTTTTCTTCTTTTTTTAACCAAGGCAAAAAAAATTTCCCAGTGTAGGGATAGTTGAGATTTCCGAAGAATTTGTAATGGAAAGCTAGAACTTGTTTTGCTTAGGAGACTGCAAAATGTCTTCTCAAAAAGGCATTAGATTTTTTTCCCTTCTGCAGAAGAGTTGTGGAGAGAGAGCTATGTTATCTCCGCTATGCCGGAGAGAGATAACGCCCACAAACATGTACAGGGCCCCAGCAGCTGAGAGAAGGCAGAAAGGACAGGGAAGAGAAGACAAAAAGCCCTGGAGATGGTAGGGCCTTGCCTTTCTTCCCTGAGGCCTGATGTTTCCTGTAGCACTGTTATGTGTCTGTAAGCTTTTGGTATTCTAACCTTCTAAATAAATTTTTTTGAATTCTTTCCACTGCCTTGGCATTTCTGGGGAATACCTGCATATCTTACTTTACACCCAGTTATGTCTAAACTAGCAAAAAAGCATGCATGGTTCTGCTCATGTTTAGAGACTGGTTTCAACTATACTAGAAAGCACAATTCCACTAGTAGCTCTTACACCAGAAGATTATTACAGTGCTGTAACTGGCAAACTTCTAGGTTGCACCAGACTCACACAAATTGTCGTTTTGCTTCCAGTGAGCTATTTTATAACCCCACTGAATTGTATTCATTATCTTAATGGAAAAGGGGATTCAGAAAAATTGTATTTTTGTAATTCCTTATCAAGTGTCTTTCTCAGAGGGAGACTTCAACTTACTTTCTTTCACCTTGGTGCTGTGTTGAAGGTTTGTTTTTCTTCTTCTTGACATATTTTGACATTCTCCTTTATAGAAAACTCCTCAACTGAGCTATATATCATGGAAGTGGAGCTGTGCATTACTATTAGAGAAAGGTTTTCTCTTCCAAAGCATTCTTAGATTTTACTTACCGAAAACAATTTGTTTAAACCTACATAAAAAAGAAGTTCTTTGTGTTTATATCTGTAGGAATAATTAGTGAAGAGGAAACTTTCAGATTCTTCTATCCTGATGGACTTTTTTAGTATTTCAATTCCCTCTGCTTTTATATATATATATAGCCTAAGTCCTAAAATGTCTGAAGTTTGCTAATGAAGGTTAAACACATATGACTACCTACTCAAAGAACAAACACTTACCTTAACAGTAGCAAATAAATGAAAAAAAATTTTTGTTTGTTTTGTTTAATGATAACAGAACACTTTTTTTGTATTTTATTTTTTAATGGAGATTTTAATTTTAGCTTTTTAAACCAGAGATAGGATTGCAATTTGTGAATACCATAACCCACATTTTAATGATTTTGATAAAAAAAAGGGTTTTTGAATTGTTTATCAACAGGAAAAAAAAGGAAAGTATACCTAAGTAAGAAATATGTTATCAAAACTTTCTGTGTTAAACTCCTTTAGGTCTGTACATTTAATTGTGCTTCTCATGGCTTAATATTTTAATCTGTTTCAGTTAGTTTTCAATTCTTATGTTAGTGATTTCTGTTTATTTTTTGGAGATGATAGACAATTAGATATACTTGATTTACCATCCTTGCCTCTAGGACCACATCCCGGAGGGCTGTCAGACTCTTGCAGCCCATGGAAATCATTAGTAGTAAATCTTCTCCTGAACTGGACCTTATGGTTTTCTGGTCTAACTTCTATGGGTGAGCAATTTTGGACGCAGTTTTTTGTAACTTCTGATGATTCTCGGCATGGCAAGATCAATCTCTCATGTAAGAGAACTCAGTTACTGTCCCTGTGTGTCTTATTTAATTAGTGTCAACTCAGTAGCCTCCCACGGGGCTCAGATGAACAAGAGAACAAGAAGGGATCAGAGGTCTATCTGCCTCCAACAGTGACCAGAGGAGAGGCCATTCAGGGACAGCATGAAAGACCCACTGTTATCCCTGGTCTCTTTGTGTTTCCCAGCATCTACAAGTATTGCAGCTGGAATAGCAGGAGTAGGTACATGCCTGCCCAGCACTTTTAGCATCTTCTGTTCATGAATTTATCTGTTTGCTTTGTGATCCTGCTGATGCTATCTCCTCAGACTCCTGTGGCAGTTAAAGTTTACAAATTCACTGCCTGCTGTGTGTAGAAATGCTTTCTTTTGACTGCTTTTAAACGGTCAAAACTGATGTTTTTAAAACTAGTTTCAGTGAATGCCTCTTTCTTTGCAGGATTTAATAAACAACTGTTCCGCTTTCAACTTACCCACTGTCTTTGAGAGTTTGTAAACTCAGTCATGGTCCTTCTCCTCAAGCAGACAAGCCCTAGCATTACAAAGTCAAGGCACATGATTCCTGCCCCCTTTTGGCACTTCTGAGATCATAGCTGTGCCCAGTTTGGGGTCTGCAGTGCAGGAAAGATACTGATGAACTGGAAGGATTTCAGGGAAGGTCCCCAAGACGGAGGACCTGTGTGGAGAGTTTGAACATGTTTGCCCTATAAGGAGAGTCTGGGGAATCTGGGCTTGGTCAGCCTGGAGCAGGGTTAGCTTTGGGGGAACCTAACAGCTTTCTGCAAAAGTTTAATGAGAGTTGTTGGGTGATGAGAGGCAATAAATACAAGTGCAACACAGAAAATGTAACTATCCACAAAGAAAACATTTAATAGTGAGGGAGGTTGGAAACTGGAATGGTGCCCAGAGAGACTGCGAAATCTCCATCCTCAGATGTAGTTAAGATACAGATGGACACATACCTGAAAAACCCAGTGTATCTCTGAAACTGGATGTGCTCTGAGCAGGGTTGTGTCAGATAGTCTCTGTAGATCCCTTCCAGACTCTCTGATCTGTCATCTTTTTTTCTTGGACATTTGAGTGCCACAAGGAGTCTTTGCAACATTGCGAATGATGGCTTGGAGGAGTGAATAGGGCAGATCTGCTGAAAGGAGAGATACCTAGTCCAAACACCACCAGGTTCAGCATAACCTACACTTGTATCATCTCTTAGTCACTGCCTTCTTTTGACACTTTTGAGAGCTACATGGCAGCACATAAAGTAGCCTGAAGGACCAAAGTCCAGCCTGGATCTGTCTGCAGATATGATCATCTTTCTGCCATCTTCAGAAGAACACAGAAGATCATAAGCCTGTCCTAGCTGAAGGCTGGAGTAATTTTATCATTGGATCAGGATTTGTTTCATCATGGTGTTTTGCCTTGATCAGGATAAGAAAGGACTATATCAAGAAGGTGTATAAGAAAATACCTTTCTGATAATTTCACCACTGGTAAGTAAGGGTTACTGCTTTTGTGAAACCCATTTAGATCCTTTAGTATCTTTCTTACAGGAAGAACTAAAAAGTCACCAGTATAGAAATATTGCCCCAGTTCCTCCCCAATTAGGGTGATTTTCTCTCTGCCTTTCCTTTTCCTGTTTTACTGGTGACTTCCCTCCACACAGTCCCTACAGCCTCAGCAGTGACCCTGTTGCACTTAACTTGGCTTCCTGTAGCCCCAGATTCTTTTCTAATGCTTTCTGATTTGTATTCAGATGGGGTCTGACATGTCCCCAAAGAATGTGTTGTCCCTGTGAACATACTAAAGGAAAAGCCACCCTTCCCCCTGCGCTCCACTAAGCTTTTGTTTTCCATTTGTGTTTGTCTGTAAGCCTCATGCAGCATTCCTACAAGTCTGAGGCTTCAGAGAGAAATTTCCACATTGCTATTTAGACCGTGGCATCACCAGGACGCCCCAGCAGAGATCAAAAACGCACTATGCTGGGACTGTGTGCATGACTGATGGCTGCATAGAGATCCCCAGAAGAGCATCACTTGCACTTGTACTGGATGAGCACTGTTGCATCTGGGCTAGAAGTTGCAGTGGAAATTGTTGAGCTTGGGGGCAGGTTTGAACTGAGTAGGAACAGTGGTCTTGTCATATAAGCTACTATTTCTACACAGCATGCATACTGTTCTGTGTGGATGCACCCAGACAACATACTGTGAGCTTGAGGGTCTCTGCTGTGTGCTCCGCTGGGTGATGTGGACGAGCTTACTGGCTCTGCCTGATGGGCAGAGGCTGCAGGGGAACCTATTTCTGTATCATTTCCACAGTTATTTTTACAAGTGGGAAAGAAAAGACATATTTTGCAGGGCTTCTGTTTGTTGCTTTGTTTTGAGCCATGTGAAACAAAGCATCCAGGGAAACTGAAGACCAGATCCTGCATCCATTTACAGCACTGCCAGATCACCATCTTGGCTTCTGATATGAGGGACTTGAAAAAATTTTGGACATGACTGAATCCCCATTGTCAGGGGACAATCAGAGCAGTATTTATTCATCCAGTACCCTTTCCTTCTGATCATCAAGGAGTGTAGGAAAAAACTGCCATCAAACCTTACAGTATTTGTCTTGTTAAATGAAGATACAGAGTGAAACTCCCCAGTTTTAAAAGATACCTTTATAAACAATAGCTTATGCTGAAAACAAACACAGAGAAAATCACAGTTATGCAATCTTTGCTTCTCAAAGGACTAAACAACTAACCATGTCATAGTAAATCCTTTTTTTCAAGCTTACTGATATGAAGCCATGTAAAAGATGTTCAAATACCCATCATAGCCTGATTAGCCTAAGGCTTGTGATGAAAAGACTTTTTGTATTTTCAAGGCGAAGAGATGAAAAAACACTATAAAAACTAAACCCTTCCCCCATTTCTTTGGCTCTCCAGTGAGAGCTTCTGGCAGAATACTTTTTCCTGAAGGAAACAGAATAAATCACTGAAGTACATTAAGGATAGAAAGAACAGCACAGTGTGCAGGATGATTTTGAATCCAGAGAAAGCGAGAAAATTTTCAGGCACAGCATTTGTTTGCTTGCCTGAACCGGTTTCACTAAGAATTGCCTGCTGAACACATTTGTGTTTACTGTACCTAATTGATAATCAACCAACATAACATCTATTCCAGGCTGACGTCTGAAGTGTCACATTATTCTGTTGTGTTTCTTTGACCTTATTTTTAATTAAATGTAATTGTTTTGGCTGCTGCTTAAATATAGCTGGTATATTCCAATAAATCACTTTCAGATATTTCATTAGGGGTTAGTATGGAAAATCAAATTGAGCTCAGGATGAAAATGTAGCTTGGCTCATTTAGCTTGTGCTTACTTAGCCAGAAGGAGTTACAGGGTAGGAAAATATTTTTAAAAGATAACTTTAGTTTTGAGTGACTGACTCCCAGTACATAGAAATCCTGACAAAAGTGTGTGTGAATAATACTGTAGATGGAAATTTATCCTGAGGCGGGTAACTATGAATGTGCAATCTTTTGACTATGGCTAAACATTCTTCAAACTGGGACTCTAGTGAACCATTCAGATGTCAACCTCCTCAAGTGCTGGAATCTGGGGTCCTTCCAGGAATTGGTCTTTAACAAAATATTTAATATGGAAATGCCTTTACTAGTTAAAAAGGGAGAGGTGAAAACACACGGACTTGTCAGTTAGTTGATGACAGTAAAGATAAAGAGTGGCTCCTTCCAAAGGTTTGTTCCAAAGCCTGCTGAATCTGCTGGGTGTGTGCAGGTGATGCAGAACTGTTGTTTCTTCTTGATGCTCCTTAATGTCCTGTGTTGGGGTACTAATTAAAAACTTTACCATTTGAAGACTTGTACGTTCAATGTAATCTGGTAGATCTTGCCAGGACATCAAATCACTGAAAAGCAGAGAGCTGCATCAGCTTTAGCACTCTCATCAAGGTGGATGGACCTACAAGGACAGGCCTTCAAGGGGTCCTGCAGCCTTCTCGTGCTCCCACTGCACTGCACTCATCCATGCCTCTAAACTACTCCTTCAAAAGTTCAAGTGGAGAGGGCCATGGGAGGGAAGAGTTCTCTGTTTTGCTTGCAAGGTCACTCAGCCTCAACTACATGCCTTTCTGTGATTAAACCTCTTCATTGGTTTTCCTGTGCTCACTCTTCTCCCATCTCCAACCCCACTTGCCTGCTTCTGAATGCCTCTGTTTCCAGCCATCCTCCTTGATCCCCCCAACATGCTCCACTCCAGCTTGAACTGCCTGCTCCTCAGTTGTCCATCCCCTAGTCATTATGAATTATTTCCTAATTATAGTCAACATCTCCCTTTATTCCTTTGGGCTGCAGATATAAAAAAGGCTTGCTACTGAAAAAGACATAACAAACCAGCCATCTTTTTGTATGTGATTGAAAAGCACAAGGATGATGACTGACACAGTTCCAAAACCATTTAGAAATAGACAATTCAGTTTTTGCTTAAAATCAGACAGCTTTTAAGTCTGTCAGGGAGATTTGAAGGACAGATTAAGGCTGGGAATTAAATGTTATTTGCAAACTTTTTCTTGTTTAAACTTGGAACCAAGTATACTTTTTTATCATGACATAGTGATATCAGCTAATTTCAAGACAATTGTCTAGTGGACAGGATTTGTCCTTTCTAAGACTGATGTCCAAAAAAAGATGCGGTGATATTACTGTGATAGAGATACTAATCTTCTCTATGATCATTTTTTTTTAAGACTCAGAACAATTGGCGAAATGGATAATTTTCTACAAACTTCTGCAGTGTATGGCATAATAGGCTTAAACATTTTGATTAATAGGTGTTACTAAAAAATCCCGTAATAAATTTCATAATACGTATTTGTAAGCATATATATGCAGCAGTAGGTTACTATCTAAGCAATAAGTTCCTGCTCAGTATAAAGTCAGATGACAGAATCAGGTTATATTCTAGTCGCTGGCTAAAGTGATTATGTCATGTGATGTGAACTGAGTTTAATTTAATGTCCAGAAGAGAGATACTTCCTCTCCTGGTAAAAGTGTTTTGGAAAACTTTAGACTAGTAAGGCAAAAGCTAAAAACATCATGTCAGGGATAAGCTCCATTACTCCAGTAACCAAGGTGATATTAACAGCATAAGCTAAATGAACTGTACATGAGGCAGTTTTGTAAAACCCACTATACTCCTTTCTTTTTTCAAAACTGAGGTTTAATTGGTTACAGTGCAGCGGAATTGAGCAA
Organism: Neopelma chrysocephalum; assembly: GCF_003984885.1. Lineage (NCBI taxonomy): Eukaryota > Metazoa > Chordata > Aves > Passeriformes > Pipridae > Neopelma > Neopelma chrysocephalum. The sequence goes on along the minus strand of NW_020897702.1, from coordinate 13,772,690 downwards.
ATTAAAGGTATAATTGATTATAACCCCTATATGGCACTAATAGCAGCTATTTTTTATTGTATTGGCAGCCAAAATTGCGTTTCCTCTCTGTCTAAGGTCACTTACCATCCAAATGAACAATTGTTAATGGAACCAGATCATTAGTGGCTGCCTTACTGATTTCCATGCCTCTGCTTGAATACACATTGAAATGTACATGAAATGTTAAGGCTTGGCTTCTTCTGCCACCTAAATATGAAGTTCTCTGCATTTTGACAAACTGCTCATTTTGCAGCTTGCAGAAGAACTGAAAAGTGCTGACAACTAAACAGGTTATTGCAATTACACTGACAGAAAAGTTGGGATCATTGTTATAGAAAGGAAACTGAGGAAACAGAGGACAGCTCAAGAAAATACAACTGGGATCTTAAGTTTTTGGAAGAGTACCATGTTTGATGCAAAAAAGTATATTCTGTTTGTTTTTTTTTCCTATATAGAGGGCTGCTGTGAGGAGAAAATGACTGCTTTCTGGGCAGATCTCACATTTCATTTGAGTCGAAATATATACACATGACACAGCTGTGCGAAACTGAAATTCTATTTTGTGCATGTAGAGAAATAGACGAGTAGCAGCTTAAGATGTACTTATAGGTCCATTTACTATAGATAGCCTTACCTCCACTCCTAGTCTGTTGCATCCCATGGGCTTCTCATGAGTCGCCAACAGGAAACACAGGACAGATGGGTGAATGGATGCGGATGAAATTTAGGGTATCTGAATGTGGAAGAAGGATGGTCTCCATCCTCACAGGAGGATATTTAAACAGATTTTCATTTAGTAAATAAATGACTAAGGTACAGAGGAATTACCTGGCTTGCCAGAATCACAAAAAGAGAAGAAATATCTGGCATTTCAACATGTGTTTCTTGGATAGTAGTCTAGCACCAGAGTCCCAATATCTATTTTCCTTTCTGTGTCTTCATCTTGGCAAAAGGTGATATGTGGCACTGGGATTATTTTGTGTCAACTCATTATGCAATAATGGAATACTCAGCATTTACCTCAAGGTTAAACCGTAATACCTAGATCTCTGGTGCAGTAAGAAACCTATAGAAGGAATGCAAAATTTTGGGAGTAAACTCATTCACTTTGATCACCACAGAAGATGCAAAGTTTTTTATGAAGCAGTTTAAATGGTGGATAAGATCATGACATAGTAAAGTCAGTGTCTTGCTCTAATGAAAGCTTCCTTCTTCAGCTTGAGCAAGTAGTTCATTGTATTTTTCTCACTTCCTACACTAAGTAATCTGTTAGCCATCTTGGCCAAGATAGTAAGTGATACCCCACATTCCTTTCTTTCCAATGACTTTTCACAATTAAAATAAACAACCCAACTTCTTTTCTCCAAATGCTGAAATATTTAGTATCTTAATAGCTCTGTATAATGACTTAGTTGGAGAGATGGCACATGTTTCCCACTGACATCAAATCTATTAAAGTCTGTCTAGAGGAAAAATAAAACCCTCTTTTTTTTTTTTTTTTAATGAGATTCCACAAATTCTCAGTAACATTTTTAGTCTCTCCAGATTATCTGCTAGCCTCTGAGTTTAAAATCTCCCACTGTTCTCCAGTACTGCCAAGACATGAGCTGGTTTTATTAGAACAAGCTAGAAGTATTTTAGTCCAGAATAAATCCACAGAACTTAGATTGGAAGGTAAAAGAAAGAAAAAAAATTCTTAAGCAACTCACAAGGGATTCTTCCTCACTTCCTCTCCTGTAATAAAATATAAGATTATATGTAGCACTTTTAGTATCCTCCATGATGCAGTTGTAGTACATTATAAGGGAAAAAGATAATAGATCATAGAGAATAGACCATAGATCATAGATAACAGATAATAGATATGGGTTTACTTTTCCTTTGTAGGATATTTTTTCTACTATTATATGCTGATAACCACTCTCTACTGGAGAGTTAAAATGTGTTTAAAATAGGGCAGGATTTCTGCTTCTTTATAGCTTGACTGTATGAAATTCCAGACAGGTTTAACTTTCATGCAATTTTCATTTCCATTCATGATTTTCTACTAGGAAACGGGTTTGAAATGTGGATCTCTCCCTGAAACAATTTTATTTGTTCACCTTTCTTTATTGATTAATTTCTTTTAAAACGTGAAGCCATTACACAAAAATTGACAGTCTGGAATATCCTGCGTATGCTCAGGATGTGTTAATGTGCAACATGCATTTAAATTATCTTTTTATGGATATCAGGTGCTCTTTTCAAAGTTATTAATAAGCAAAAGAGTATGGAAAATGTTACTGGGGATTTTCTTTTGTAAGTACATTTATTGTTCTGCAAATATATGAGTGGTATACATAAATGCATATGACAAAGGAGGCTCTATCTTTCTGTAAGTTAATTTAGGTCCTCCCAAAATTGTACTACTTGCACTCTTCCTCGGCTGCAGACAGCCCACAGTTGTGCATAGATTTATGTGGAGTAGTCTTTGGTCTGGTGGAAGAAATACTGGTAGTGATGGTTAGGTGAGGACCTGTGGGTGAAAGATCATAAAGCAGGTTTTGCTAAGTGATATAACTTTCTGCTTCACTGCTCATGTTGGCCTTGTTTATATGAACTCTAGGTGCTTTAGAACAGTGGGTTTTATTTTTTTTTTTTTTTTGTCTATCACATTGTATAGTCTGGTCTGTTTAATACCATGTTCAGAAGAGTAAAATCATATTGCTCATCACTGGGTATTTTAATGTACCCCAAAGAAAAGGTCCCTATTGAATAATAATCTTGCCGGCAACTCCCTATTCTGTTTCATGGAAATGGAATACTGTATAAACTCCTCCGAGGAACACAGGCTACAGGGTGTGTTGTGTAAGCTATATGGAGCCTTTTGGCATTCAAGACACAACTTACACTTCTATAATGAATATATGTATATGTAATGAGATTATTCTCCCTTTGCTTCAGTTTTTGGTGTTTTTTATTTCGAGATGGTGAAGCACAATAATTCATGGTATTTAACATGTAAAGTTTTTATCTGGTTTCATGTTTTCAGTTTAAAAAAGGAAATTACCATTTATGGTCATGTTGAGAATATGTATACTAAGGACAGCAAAACAAAGGCTGTTTTACTAAGCATGGAAATTTAACCATATGTTTAAAAATTAGACCTTAGATTTTTATCTACTGAATAAAGGACTCATATGGTCTTGTATTCTGGTACATCAGAGAGCACGTCTTTCTGTGGTAACACCTGGTTCCAGAGATTTCAGAGACAAAATACAGAGCCAGTGGGTTTTAGGTCTCATATTTTCCCTCTGTCAGCTGATAGCAAGAGTCTATATATAAGTGTGAATTTATTTTACTTGTGTATATATTTAAACATGGACCTATCTATCTCTATCTCCACACATTTGCATATACATGCGTTTGAGTAGGGATGGGTGTATATGTGTTAGTAGTCATTTTTGATATATAAAAAAATGCAACTAATGAGAGTGAACCAACTCTTTAAGCAAAGACTAAAGAATGGTAAGCATTTAAGTGAGACATTTGGGATGACCCTTGGTTAAAAAAAGGGGATTTAATAGCACCGTGACTGCTCACAGGGCTGGACACTGATGTCAGTGCACCCAAGTTCAGCCTACAGGCTTTGCCGGACTCAGTGGTGGCTTCTCCACCTGCTTTCACAACATCTACCCATTCTCCTTCCACCATGTGTGCACAGGAATAATTCTGGGTAGACCTGAATTTGCATGAAAAGAGGAAGGAATGGTGCCTTTTCTTCTGCTGCTGGAAGGAGTCTGGTCCTTCTCCCTGCCCGCATCCTTTGGTCACTGGTAACAGTTCATTTCTGCTTCACACTGCAGTCAGGCAATGATATTTAACTGTTTCATTGTTTTCTGAAATAAACCAAAAAGACAACAAAACAACCAACAAGTTACTGCAGGCAACCAGGAAGAAGGAAACACGAGAACCATGTTTATCTTGGTGGGCCATTTATGATCCCCAGAAACACTGGGCATCATAAATACATGTAATAATAATAATAGCATTTTTTTACCATGGCATGTTAAAATGACAGCTATTTATAAATTTGTCATTAACATGGAATCCCTAAGAATATGCGAGTGGTTTTCAGACAGTAAATGAAATGTATTTCAAAGTGGCCACCTCTGCTTTCCACATGAATACTTTAAGATACTAAAATCCATCCATACTATGATTAAATAGGTGAACCAAATGTCAGCATTTGCCTAAAAATACCTGTAGATGGTATATTTCTTTTAAACAAGTCCAACAAAAATAATTTTTATTGATTTTTAAGCTAAGTGCTCCCAAAGTACCACACACCATTAAAAGAAATGGGTAACTTTGTGCTGGATTTAGGATGAGATGGAATGTTTGAGTGACATGTTAAAGGAGGAAATAAAATCTTCTGAAGAGCACTTTACTGTATACAACACACAATTTTCCCTTACTGGTGATGTCTGCAGTAAGCTCTCTGACAGAACTGGAGTTGCCTCTGGGATTAAGTTTTTCAACATCTGAGATAACTGCTTTAGCCATTGGGCTTTTGGAGCAGACTCTTTCCCTATCTATCAATTGCCGTATTTCTGTCTCTCTCAGGAAATGAGTATTTAATTATATATACAATCTGGAACAGCTCTAACAGGGGGAAAGAGTGTTCTCCTGGAGCTAAGAAACCTCTCCCAGTGAAATTTAAGCAGAGCCTGATGTATTCCTGTGTGAAATGCTGCTTATGAAGAATCAGCACCTTTATTGCATCTTCTGTTGTACTTGATGAACTATAGGTATTATAGTTGTGTCCTGGGAGTTGAAAATGGATTTTTAAGGAAATACCAGAAAGTGATGACAATTATACCCCAACAAAAACAAAACAGGGATTCTCCTATCAAACTGTAGCAATTGTATAATTTCATCAAGAAGAATTAAAAAATCATATCTAGTACTTCCTCCTGAGACTGCTCTCCTGAATTTGCTGATGCTTCTTCCTTCCACAGATGTCCTTTCATGTTGCCCAGATCACCCAGTGCTGAGGTGTTACTGGTCACAGGAGCTGCTCAGCACACCCCAATCCCTGTCTTAGCGCAGCCCTCTAGAGGCTGGTGTTTTGTAGCCTCCTTCATGGAGAATGTTGGGAAAGGTGCGTTGATCATGAACAACTCACTGGAGCTGTTACAGCATAATACTTAACCATCAAATTGCATTTTTAAAAGATTTCTGGATTCAAATACCAAAGGACTCACCACCAATTTCCCCTGTAAGTTAAAAAAAGAATATGAAAATTAAAAAAAAACTCAAAAAACTATGGCAGTGTGCTCTTAGAAGTGTTCTCCAGATCCGAATTCCACCCCAAAGAGCACAACAGTGGGAATATGTTCCCCAGTCGTGGTGATCATGGATGTGATAGTTTAGAATAAGTAAGAGACTAACCAGGGTACAATATAATTTTCTTACATTAACATAGAGCTAAGTTTACAAGACTGGGATAGACAAGTCTTTGAAATGCAACAGTTCATGTAAAATTGCTGCATTGATTTGACAGGCTATGAATCAGCAAAGAATTTATATCCCAGCACTGAGACACCAAAGCAAGTATTTATTTAGAAACGGTATGCAGGAGACTAAATATTTGTATATGTAAAGCCAACAAAAAGAAAAAAAAGAAAGAAAAGAAACAGTGTTTTCTTACTATTTTCTTTCAGGGATTTAACTCCTCAGGAGTATTGGAGGTTTTTAATAAAAAAGGACCCAGCTGTTTGCATCCACTAACCCATTTCCTTTGCTGAATTATAAGACCTTTCAATATAGAACTATTCGAGGAAAATACAAGGCCCGCTCAATATGATAACAATTTCAGTTATTTTGAAATATATTCAAATTTTTTCTTGAGATGCCTATTGTGATAGATCAGTATGTAGCTGTCATTAGCGTGCCAGCTGCTCTTTCTGACAGATCTTGTATTTGGCAGCTTAAGAATACATAATGCTTGACTAAAATAAATGCTCTGCCTGGGGTGGCCTTTATTGCCAATGTCAGTAGATACTGAAATTTATTGTTCATGTGATGTTCTGACTAAGAAATAATGGTGAAACTCATGGTTGAAGCAAATTATACTTTGTTCATAGTAAGAGCTGACAATTCCTTTTGTTTCCCTTTTTAAAGTAAAGGCATTGACATCTGTAAACAAAAAAAAAAAGAACAATGAATAATCTAAATAATCTCAAATTTCTTGTATTCTTTGACATGCCTGCTTTTTCTTCTTACCAAAGTGGTTGTTTAGTTATTTTACCTACACGGAGCAGCATACAAATGAACTGTTATATGTCATATGACTGAAAGAAATAAAATGTGAGGGTGAATCATTGTCTTTAAAGTGAAAAGTCTGATGCTACTGAATTATCAGCTAAAGAGTTACCATCTGAATGGAATAAAACCCCAGAGAATGGCATACAAAGTTATATTCTGCTTCTCTGGCAGTTGGAATATTAACAGTAATGTTCTTGATTCATTGAGCCATGCCAAGCTGGATCAGCTAATGCTGCTAGAAAACCTTCCTTAGAAAGTGGAACTAAAGAAAGCTTGCAGATTTAATCTGGTAAGGAGTGAAAAGCACTTTACTCCTGCTGTTGACTATTCTGAACTGGCACAAGAAAAAAGTACTGCTCCGAATACATATTCATTGCAGAGAGAGGACACTTGATTTCGTCTAATATCTCCAACTACACATGGCAAATTCTGAGGCCAGAGCACGAAGTGTGCATTAAAATTGCAGAGAGAGGAGAGGTTGTGACTAAAGCCCCTGAACAGCTGAAGGAGTACCAGATCAAGCAGTGGCAGAGAAATTTCAGTCTGCCATAGTAATACATTCTGGGTCACCTGAAAGGTGTAAAGAACAACAGTATGTAAGGAAAAGTCTGACTCAGAGCTGCTGTCTGGCCAAGCATGTTGGAAGAGAGGAAGCAAATATTTCCAGCAATGTAAGGAATAGCCATTCACTCTAACTAAAAAAGTCTCTTGCTCAAAAATTAATGCCAAAATCTTTCTTTGCTCCCATGTGTTCCCTGCCTTTCCCAAGCACAATGTGAGTCTGATCAGTTGTACAGCTGACAGCAATTGCTGTACTTCCCAGGGAGTTACAGTGACTGACAACACTGGGGGTCAGCCTTACCATCAGCATGAGGAGGGGTTCATGGCTCATGTCATAGGAGCTGCTGAGAGGACAGGAGTTTTTATGCTCTGGAATATCACAGGGCAAAGACTGGCAAGTCTTCTGGAAAACCTTGGCTTTCACAGTGTCCATTTTATGATGAGACGTATCTTGACATTTCAGGCAAAAAATACACCCATGGGCGAAGTTGACAGTCTTTTACATGTACTTAGAAGTGAAATAATCTTCCCAGCAGCCTTTTTTCCTCCTGTCTTTGATGCAATCATTCACAAGAGTTGTTTTTGACAGGAACTGGGAACAGCAGTGGTGATGGTGGTGGCCACAGCCCTGGCAGTGGTGTCCTGCTCTACGTGGGAGCCATAGTCCACCCGGAGTACTTATTTTACAGGATCCTGTGGGAAATCCTGGGTCACTAAAGGTGGATTTCAGAAGAAGTGACAGCACGACATCTCCTGAGGCCAGACCTTCTATTCACTTGCAGAAAATGGGTACCTGTACTACTTAGCCCAGGTACGTGATCACTGAGTGGAGAGAGTACATTTGTAGAAAAATCTATTGAGTATTTCATTCTTCATATCTGCTCAGCTTCTCACCTCTTTACTGCCCAAAGCTGGGATTCATTTCCCCCAACTTTTTCACTCATCCAGAAGTGAAGAATAGCCTCAGGCAATGGCTGGGCTCCTGTTGGAGCAGGTGGGGATGCTAAGGGGAGGGAGACAAGAAAAGAGAGGTGGGGGTACCTTTATGTAAGGTTTGGGTGACATTTTAGTAGTGTAAGATAAACATATGCAGATATTCTTCCCAAGAATGCCAAGGCAGTGGAAGGATTAAAAAAAGATTTATTTCAGATGCAAGGACCACTCTTTTACAATGCAGCACATCGGACCTTTCAGGGGTAAAAGGCAATGCCCCTCCTCCTCCAAGGTTTTTTGTATCTTTTCTCTCTCCTCTCCCACTCTCTCTGGCCCAAGAAAGCCTTGTACACGTCTGCAAACGTTCTCTCTCTGCATACTAATGAACAAGGCTGAGAACTTCTCTTTCTATGTGGGAGTTGGGGAGGGAAAGCATTGAAACTGCCTTTGAGAAAGACCCACCACCTAGGCAGAAAGCCTTCCTAGTGAAATTTCCGTTACAAATTCTTCCGAAAATGTATCTATTCCTACAGCAGACAGTGTGAATATCCACCTGACATGGAAATCATTGATGTGTGAACTGCTCCCCAGCATAAGCAGCTGCCTAACTGAGATACTTACCTTTTAGATGGCAAAACTTACATATGACAAATCCCTCACTGCATGTGTGTATGTGCTCCAGTGCATGGTTATGGGAAAGATCTGCTTCCCTGTGACCTCTCGCTCACAAATTTGAAACTACTGGCACTTTTGTGTAGGCCACAAAGCAACAAATGACTCTTATACTCAGAATGCTTTGGAAATTGCCTGACCGATAGATCAGCACGTTGCTTTGCTAATACTTCCCCTCTTGGTTTTAAATCAGCAGAAATATAAATGGCTTCTTTCTGTGTTTTTTATTTTCCCTTATTGCAAAGACTTAGAAGGTTTCATGATCTTTTGATGGGCTTGGGAAGCAGTTATTAGTCTTCTCTTTCCCCTCATACTAGGCAGCAGACTGTTTAATGTTAAATCTTCCTGTAAACTGCAGAGGGCTGCAAATTAGCACACTGTAAAAAGCAATGACGGAAGTGATGGGCATTGGTACATGTCCCATATAAGTACCAGTTCAGCATATATGTTTTCACAGTAATCTCATTAAAATACTGTAAATCAATAAACAAAAACTGTAAAACCATAAATACTCAAACACTGTGTGATTAAATTGAGTGAATCAAAATCCCAGATGCTTTTTTGGTCCTGTGCCGTGCTGAGATTTTGTTATTGTTACTGACGCCACAACATCTGCAAGGATAATTTTTGCATTCGTTATATTTACTGTGTTGCTGAGAGAATTAGAAGCCCCTGAAGTACATCCTAAAAGCCTTTATTGCGCTATAAAAGACTCTGTCACTTTAAACTCCATTAGCTGAGCTCTTCAGGTTCATAATGAGATTCTTTGGAAGAGACCAAGACAACAGAATGACAAGGTTTTATCCCAGCTCCTCACACGGAATGTGACATGTCAGGCACTGACCCAAGAGGAAACAATGGATGCAAAAAGGCTCAGTAAATTCATGGCCTAGGAATGGCAGCATGGATTTCACAGGGTTTCTGTTTGTCACTTTGTTTAGAGCCATACCATAAGTCTACCTCCAGTTCTGGGCTGGCAGTCAAGATATGTGATTCTACAGGAGAATTTGGGGTCATGTGACTAATTTTTCTCTCTTTTTACTGTTGCTGTTTTTCCACATCAAGTATATTTCATATATCTATATGAAATGGAGATCTCAGCAGCATGGGGAGGACTTCTCAGTGGTCTGGGCAGTTTTGGCGCAGGTAGTACAGCCACCGAAAAGCCTCTAGTGTTTTACTCTTCTTTTCCTCTATTTTTTTCCTAGCTTTTAATTCCTACTGGTTTTCCAAAAGGGAAAGAAAAGAGTAAACTGAGTCAACAAGCAAAAAGATCAATGCAAACATCTGTCCATAGCATGGTTTTCTGTAGTTTTGTGCATCAGAGCTGTGATATGATCCATTCATTAATTTTAAGAGGCACCTTGGCATGGCTAAACGCATTCCTTGCTTTGACTGTTACAGAGAGATATGAAGCTCTGCAGGGTGATGTGGCCTTTCATAAAGAAGCTCTTGAAGATGGTGAGATTCACCCCCTCAAGTGCCTTTTGCTATCAATTCTAGTGGCCGTGGAAACCCCTAGCACAACTCTAGATAATGACTTTGCACTTGAAATCGCTGAAATGGGATAAAATGAACTCTATCCTTACTCTATTAATCATTATCTTTCACACATGAGTTTATACCATGGACTTCAAAGGCAGTACTATAGGACCATTTTTTTTCAGAGACAATAAGTAACAGAGACTTGATCATTTCAGAAGGTTGGTGCTTATTTACAAGAACACTATAAACTGGTTTGTAGCTTTATTTTTGTTATTGCAAGAACAAAAATTGCAAGAACCTGTTTTGTACTGAGACAGAAAGGTCCCGTGTGCCCCTTTCTGCCAAAAAATGAACAAAATAATGCCCAAACAGTCCCAAACCCAAACTCTAATTTTTCCTTCTATCAGAGCAAAAATCCAATCCCAATTTCCACTGAGTTTTGCTAAGGCAAATATTTTCCATATCTGGTGAAACCAACACTAATGGATAATTCAAACTTATGGAATCACTAGCAAATTATTATATTTCTCTGTACTAATAAAAACTGAGAACAACATAAAGAATTACAGAGAATATGTCTTATATACAGTGAGTACTTGCTTTTTTATTAAAAAAGAATCAAATTTTATTCTGAAATCTTTATTACAAAGAAAAGAATATTATCAAACTAAACCAAGAATGTGAGAAAGTGACTGAAGTTTTGTGTTTGGTCTAAAAGGGTAACACAAATCAATGTACACAGAGAGATATTAGAATCATCCATGTAAGACTCCCCAGAACAGCATGTGAAGTGCACATCTGTGTATGACCATTAGCTGTAAACCTTTATAAATCTGATGTAATGTCAAGGTCTGTATGCCACAAGTCTCAAAATGGACAATAAACCCACCTTAGCCCCATTCCTGGAAGTGTTCAAGACCAGGCTGCATAGGACTTTGAATGACCTGGAACTAGACGATCTTGAAGATCCCTTTCAACCCAAACCATTCTATGATCTTTCAGATGCTACTTACCAGTCTTATTGGCAAAAACGGGGGTTTTGTTTGTTAGTTTGTTTGTTTTGTGACAAGAAACTTCTGCTTTTTTTCTGAAATTTTACATTAATTTTGTCACACACAACTCCAGCATAAAACAGTAAAGATTTAGATCCTTCTACCCTAATACATACAAGGAATCTTGCAGCAGTATAAAAATTTCTTCCTCAGATTATTAGCTTCCTTACATAGCTAAGAATTGTGGAATTGGAACTAAATTAACATCCTGAATGTGACAAAATATGGCTCATCTACAGAAATCCTCACCATCTGTGTTTGGATCCATAGTACTACCATTTCACTGAGTTGATAATTTTGTATCCATTTTTTGGATCAACTTAGAGTTTTGATTTGACTGGATTTTTCATGCCATTTGCCTATCAGTTCTTAGATTTTAAAGTCCTCTTTTTTGCAAGACAGATGGTTGAGCCAGATCATCCCCAGCAAACCTCTCACCCACTCACTGAAGGTATGTGAGACTGCTCCATTGTGGACATCAGCTCAGGGACAGAGAACTTAAGAATGTTTTGTGTTCATCTATATGAAGCACTCACTCTTGTGTGGTGTTTTCAGCCTGTATATTTCTGCCATAAGCACATCCAGAAAAAGATGCAAGTATGTTTTGGCATAGCAGAAGGTATCTGGAAAACTGTATGGTTTTACTTCATTGAGGTCTTTTTGAAATGGGCACTGCAGGACCCATCACGGTCCCCCAAAGCCCATAAGTTTACCAGAGAAAGTATATAGAAGTTAGGAGAGAGAAAGAGAAGGACTTCTCTGACAAGCAGCTTTAGTCTTTTCCATGAACGGAAATTTTACAGTTGATTTTACTGGGGATAGTAAAGGTGCTAGCATAGTAATGGGAAGTCCATAGGATGAGGATTTGGAGAAGAACATGCTGAACTAGTAGAATTTGAATTTCTGTCTTGTTGAATCACTTGAAGACTTCATAGAAAAACCTCACTTTAAAAGCAGAGTTTCTTATACTTTCATCCTGACAACCGTGCATACTTGCAACAGGAAGAGAAGGATATTTTTGATACTAGTTAAGTTTCCACAGCAGTCAGTAAAAAAGGGTTGGAGTCTCCTTTGCGCCTCTCCAGTTTTACTGTGGTGTCACTCCACTGAACTCTCTGAGAGCTGTGGGGGCTGTCAAACTGAAGTGCTTACAGCAGTCAACCAAAAGAAGCAAAATATGATTGCCACCTCTATGTGAACAGAAAAATTGTTGACCATAAATTGTTCTTAAGTTGTTGTTCTGTTCTTAGCTGTGTGATTATAAAGTTTCTTTTCGCTGTAGACTGATGATGGAAGACCATAAACAGTCTAAACCTGAAGTGTGTTTGTTTCATTTTGGCAGAGAGAGAGCTGGCCAATATTTCACTTTGCCTGTGGGACTAGTGAAAGGTCAATTAACCCCTCCACAAAAATGCTTCAAGACTTTGCATGAGAACAACATTTAGCATCCAGTTTCTGCAGCATAATCCACAGAAACTGGCCTTCCATCTCTGCTGCTGATCTCTTTTTTTGCTGCTTTCACTGCAAGTGATTTTGTGATTGCCTCTCCCCCTTTCATGCACAATGCAAAACTTGGGCTGTTTATAGCAAGTGCATCATTTCCTTAATCTGTCTCTCTGCCACTTCTGAGAGTGTTTGGGTAACTGTAGAAAACATATTTTGTAAAAGCCTTTATTGTAGGTCAAAGAATATTTGGGAATTTAACTTCAGTATTTCTATTTGCTTTCTTAATTATTCCTTTAACTGGTGCCCACTCAGAAGTACATGGGAATGTTAACTGGTAAGGCAGAAAAACGCAGCAAGGATTTGTTTCCATATCACAACCCACTGCTATCCCAAACTGCAATGAGAGAGTGACAGCTGGGATACTTAGTAAGGCAGCCCCTGAACATGAGGATTATGCTTTGTTGATTGAGACCACAACCACATTTTGAGCTAGATGCCAGTGTTCAGTTCCAGAAATTAGGTATTAATGGAGGTGCTACAATAGGTGGTAAGTATTCCTCCATTTGTTTGACTGAGAGAGAACTTGAAAAGAAACTTCAAGAGCCAGCAAGTCAAGGATTTACAGTTGCGGGTTAATGCACTCAACAATTTTCTTTTTATAGTCTTGTTTCAAAAATATCACAGTTCTGTTTGTCTTTATACTCACAAGAACAAGTAAGAATTGGCATTTGCCTTTTAACTGTGTGCTTGCTCCATGCGGAGCTGATTGTACAAAGTTGCCCTGCATGTTCTGCAGTACAAGACATTGGGAGATTCTCCAGCTCCCAGGTGAAGTTGCATATATTCCCCATCTGCCATTTTCAGCCTCTATGCCAAGATGGGATTTAAGCAAAAGCCATGTCTCCCTTCAGTGCTTCTTTTCCTTGGGAAGCAAAATAGGGTGTGTGTGTAGAAAGGAGTTTGAACACATTTCTGCCACATCCTGATCTGGATAGCTGGAAGGGAGGATTGGGTGTGCTAACCACAGAGGTCAGTGTATGGTCTGGGCTCCTGGGGCCAATCAGCATGGGAGTAGAGTAGGGAGGATGTGTAGTTGAGTAGAAGTATCCCTATTGCCAGGGATAGTTTTGGTGTGTCATGATGCCACATCCATTTTTGCTGAAATTATTCTCGGGTGAACAATCACTAGTACCTTGAGTGTAGAGATGCAGAAACTTTGAAAAATGTGCTTTAACTACACTGTTAAAATCAACTATTTCCTGGTAAATGCTGTCACATGAGGTATTAGGACAAGCACCTCCCCGCAGACATTTGTTTTAGCAGAGAGGAGAGGGTGGAAAGAGAGACTTTTCTATGTTGTGGAATGCAGCATTAACTGAAACCCTGAGCTACCACAGCACAGCTCCGTGGCATCTGGAGATACTGATTTGGATCAAGTAGCTTTGTGGAGGCATTTGCTTAGTACTGTGCCAAGCTGAACAGCTCTGCTTTTCAACTTAAGCTATATCACTTAGTGCTTGTTTGTGTGTGTGTCTCTGCACCCCACTGTCAAGACTCAACAATCTTGCCTTCGGTTTCATACAGGTCTACCTGTGTTTAGAGTGTTATTACTATTTCACCTTCTTCCACCTCCATCTGACCAGGCAGACTTCACAAAACTTTCCAACTGGTAGGAAAACCACTGAAAGAAAGACTTATCTGAACATACGAAGTGGAAAGAGGGAATGGAAATGTTTATAGATATCTTGGTGGTTTTGCAGTGATTCTGTTGACTGGGAAAGAATCAGTTATCAAATGTGTTTGATATAGTGAACCAATCTCACACTGCTTTGTTCATTTCCTCTGATTCACACACAACTAGCCTTTTACCATGCCAGCCATACAAGATGCTTAATTTCCCAAGATTTTACTAATAACACAATTCTCTTTAATTCCCTCATACCTGATACAAGCAATTCCTATCTGATTAATCATAAGGAATACATTCTAATAAACCTACATTATTCCCAGTATAATTTTATTCTCCAACTGCCCAAGTGCACCTTTCTTATCTCCCGCTCTAGACTTTCTCCGGCATTCTGTGGGCAATGAATTATGTTTATAAACTATTGGATATGAACTTACTGTTAGAATCAGGTTGAAAGGAACCTCAGGGTCAGCTGTGAGGTCTGACAAGCTTGCTGCAGTGTTTATACAGCTAAGTCTTGAAAAACTCCAAAGATGAAGGCTTAATATCCTCTCTGGGCAACCTATGCCACTGCCTGACTGTCCTCATGGTGAAAAGTTTTCTTCTTATCTCCAGTCTCAACTTCTTCTGTTTCTATTTATGTCCACTCTCTCCCAGTTTGGTGTCATCTGCAGATTTGGCAAGACTATGCTCTATCAGCTACTCCAGACCACTGATGAAATGCTAAGCACGTTGCAGGACTGACCCTTGCGGTATTCTACTTTTAACCAACTTTGAGATAGAGAACAACCCACTAGCCCCTGCCTTCTGAGCATGATCATGTGACTGGAGCATTATGCCTTGGTTTGGTCCACCTACCCAAACCATGACATCCCAACCTGAATACAGGAATCTGTATATTGCAGGAAATACATTGAAAGCTTTTCTGAAAATGAGATTAATCACATGCACTGCTCTTCCTTCATTTAGACATCTAGTCCTTTTATCTTAGAGAGCAGTTAAATTAGTCAGCATTGATTTACCCTTTGCAAACACATGCTGAGTATTCCCAACCACACTATTCTTCTTCATGTGTACAGAAACGTGCTCCAAGAGGATTTACACCACGATTTTCTCAGGGACTGAAGTGACACTTTAATATTTAATTCCCTGGATATTCCTCTTGGCCTTTTTTTGAAAGTGGGTGCAAATATTTTCCTTTCCCCATGTGTCAGAGATAGCCTCTTGTCCCTATAGCCTTTCAAAGATGGCAGATTACCAAGCAGGTATTGTTTTCTGAAAGTAGGGACAGAAACAAGATTGGCCATGAGTTTTCTAGACTTGTTAGGATGGCTTGAAGAGTACAGTCCACTTGCATGCACCTACTTGCTCTTTCCTAGCCTTCATTCCACACATTCCAAACGTATTTGACAGCTCACAGGCAGCTGACATCGATGCATTACTCTCTCATTCTTTATTAGCTTGAATGCATTATTTAGGCAGTACAAGGTCATCTTGTACTTGTCTTATTAGTATTTGGACTTAGTGATTGATATTTTGGGTCATTTTAGACTTAAGCATCACCTTTGTCTCTTTTCCTTAATCATAATGTGATGGAGGGGGAAAAACAATAAAAATGGATTGGGAAAATGAAAGACTCTTCATTATTATACACATTAACATAGAAGGAGATTTATTTATTTATTTACAGAACAGCTACTGCTTATGCTAAACATCTTGGGTATAAACCAATTCTTAGAGTCTTATTAACAGCACATTAATTAACATTAAAATAATTACCACCACTCAAAAAATCAGCCTCTCTGATGCAGAATCAAATGTATCAATCAAGTATTTAAAACAGGTATCAGTGAAGTCTGTCAACTCTCATTCTTCTTTCAGCAATAACCTTTGTTGGATATATTTGATAATGCTATTGTCATCCAGTGCTGATGTACTAAATTTAGGTGATAGAAAATCCATTGTGTCAATCATTAAATTGTTTCACTGGGTACTTGATGTCATTTGAAGATTGACACCTTATTTTTTACCCCCAGTTTGTCTAGGTTCATCTCTCTGATAATAGATTATTATATACCTTTATCTGTTAACAGTATTCCTCTGCTTTTTGAAATCTTCTCCAGTGTACTATGTGTAGGCTGTGATCAAGTGATGGTGTAATCTGTGTTTTGAGAAATTAAATAAATTAAGTGTCTTGCTTCTTTTTAATGGGGGCTTTTTTTTTTTTGTGGCTCAGTCCCTTCTTCTGGCTTTTCTTTTTCCTAAATCTTTCAAGTTTTTCAGCTTCTCTTTACAAAGTATAAGGCTCAGCAAAGGTTTTCAGAAAAGGTCTCATTAATTCTATGTGTCATAGTAATAATCTCTCTTCACTGTACCCCCGCTGCTTTAATGCCAAAGATTGCACCTGCTATCATAGTTGCTGTATCAGTCAGAAAGACACGGCTGGCTATTCTTTCCCTGCAGAATAAAATTTGTATAAAAATTCAGGGGCTGAAATCTTCACACAATTTAGGCAAAATAATAGTGACAGCCCTTAAATATGTATTATGGAAACACAGCAAGGCCATATTTTGTCTGGATCGTATGCAGGGTGGGTGGAAGGGTGTTCACAGCCTGCTGACGGTTTCAGGAGCATTTTGGGGCTGTGACTACTACTGGGAAAGTATTTCTGAAGCATTTTCTCAGCTTTACAATTGCTACTCAGGAAATTGCTATAGAACCTACCTTTATTCTTGGACAGCAAACCAACCCACTTAGTTCCCAGAACCTATTCACCCTCCCGGTGCTGAATTCCTTGATTTGGAAGTTATCTAGCTTTAACCATCCCCCACCAAAGCCCAGGTTTTGGTCCCTGCTTCTGTGACTGCCTTTAATTTCCACAGAATCACAGAGTGACTGAGTTGGGAAGGTACCTCCAGGAATCATCTAGTCTAACCCCCTGCTCAAAGCAGGGTCACCTGGAGCAGGTTGCTCAGGGCCATGTCCAGTCAGATTTTGAACATGTCCAAGGATGGGGATAGTAAAGCCCTTCTGGGGAACTTATTCCAATGCCTGACTACCCTCACCATGAAAAAGTTTTTTCTTATGTTTAAATGGAAATTTCTTGTATTTCATTTTATAAACGTATTCATTATTCCTGTCACTGGGCATGACTGAGAAAGGTATGCCTCTGTCCTCTTTGCTCCCCCTGCTCAGATATTTGTATATATTGATTAAATCCCCCTAAACCTTCTCTCCTCTATGCTGAACAGTCCTAGTTCTCTCATCCTCTCCTTATGTGATAGATATTCTGATCCCTTAATTACCTTTGGGGTCCTTTGCTGGACTTGCTCCAGTATGTTTCTGTCTTTCATACTGAAGGGAGTCCAGCACTGGACATAGCATTCCAGAAATGTCTTACCAGGGATAAGCAGAGGCAGAGGATCACCTCCCTTAACCTGTTGGAGATGCTCTGCCTAATGGAGCCCAGGATGCTGCTAGCAGACAGCAAAATCCAGATCTCATGTGAACTGTATATCTCAAGGCCAAGAGGCCAGTTTTGTTCCTTTCTACCACTTGCCACATCAGAAGTTTATCAGATTTTTGTTATCTTGCTTTGTTTCTGATGTCAATACTTGTCTTGGCTGCATGATAGATTAGTTTCATCAAGTATGACAGAGAGTTCCTCATGGCACATGCTTTGAAGCGCTCACTGAAGAGAGGTGTTCAGATTGTCCCAGGTCAGCCTAGAGCCTGATTGTTTTCCCTCTTTTTATGTACTCGCACTGTTAGGATTTTTTCCTTTTTCAAGACCAAAGAGTTGTTGCCACTAGCATTTTTGTAAATAGATGGTCCTGCACTGCTAACAGTTCATTTTTAAAAAGGTTAAAACACCTGAATACGGAAAAGACATTTGCTGCCTTAAAAATTCTACTTGTTTCTTCAAAGTCAGTGAAGGGAGATAGATACTTAACTTGGATAGGTTGGATTTTCTTCTTGAGATCATCAGAGGTACTGACTTCTCATTGTCTCTATGTGTCACTTAGGATGTCCGCATGTGGATCACACAGGTTGAAATACTTGAAATGGAGGCAAAGCCAAATTTAGATTTCCAGGTACCCTGAAAGTTTGCAGCAGTCAGTTGAAAGCATGGTTCCAGGACAGCCTGTTTATTACTTTGATGGTAGCTTTGTCCAAGGCTTCTGAGTTGTAAGTGTGACATGAGTCTGGGGGAATAAGTGGTTAGAAATATGAAATGATGACAAATGGCACTTGGTTCTTCTAGTATCACTTCTTTACTAAAGTTGCAGAATCACAGAGGTTGGAAGGACCCACAAGGGTCATTGTGTCCAACCCCTGACCCTGCACAGGACCATCCCCAAGAGTCACACCATGTACATCAGAGTATCATCCAAAAACTTCTTGAACTCCGACAGGCTTGGTGCTGTGACCACATCCCTGGGGAGCCTGTTCCAGTGCCCAATTATCCTCTGGGTGAAGAACCTTTTCTAATATCTGACCTAAACCTCTCCTGACACAACTTCAGGCCATTCCCTTGGGTCCTATCACTGGTCACCACAAAGAAAAGGTCTGCCCCTCTTCTTCCTCTCACGAGGAAGTCAATCCACTCTATATTTTAAGGATGGACATTTTTCAATGATTTGAAAGGAAATATTGGTATTCTTGTCTTCTGAAAAGATTAGAGAAGGAAAAGAAAAAAAAAAAAACAACCCATTTTGTTTTGATTTGTTATTGCCAAACTGAAATTCAGATGCCTGTCCAGTTCTCAGAGATGGAGGATGTGATCTCTCCTCAGACTCCCTTGTCCTCCGCTGCCTTAGAGTCTCTTGTTTTCAATTTATATTGGTCAGCAGAGGAGGCAGACCTACCTCTCAGGAAAGCGAAGGCAGTTTGCTGGCTGCTTCCTATGGTCCATTCGGGTCGTGAATTGCAGTTTTGTATTAATCCCAACAGAGACCTCCTAGTGACCTTCTGTCACTTTGGGCTTAAAATCTCGACTCTGGATCAAATCGGTACTGAGAAGGCAAACTCTTGTGGGCTATATAGGTGTTGTCAAATTCTTTCAAAATCAACCCATGTGAACATAGGTCTCTCTGCATGCATGTGAATAAATATGAAAAGAAAGATGCTTTTATAAGAGAAAAAGCAGAAAACTGCACTTTCACTCCTATACTTCTGCAAATTAATATCATGCTGTAACTTACTTTTCTTGTCAGTTTGGCAGGATATATTTTTTCACCAATTTTATTCCTATGCTGAATCATTTCCCTAGTGTTTATAAATGACAACTCTCTATGTGACTTTTCTTCAGATATTGTATATAGTATTTGCCTTGTCATTAATAGTACTACCTGTCTCCCCTTCTTTCTTAATGACATTCATTTTGCAGAATAGACTGAATAAGCAAGTTCCACAAAAGAGAAAAAGGAATAGCAGATGTGAAACAGCAGATAGTTTTTTTTCCCCAGGAATATTTCCCAACCAGCAAAGCTTACAGTAGCAGAGGTACTGAGGTGATCATCCTATCAGAGCCCTCAGAATAAACTGATCTAGATTTACCAGGCCTAAATATCAACTGAGGGGCTTTATTCTGTAATCCCTTACTGACTAGGATGTGTGACAGTTCTGGAGCCAGATGATGGGAGGGTATAGAGCTGGAATTTCCAGTTTAATTTAGACTGGATGAAATCAAGCCCTGAATATCAGAGTGGTGCATTGCAACATTACAATAAAACAGAAAACAGTACCTTGACCTTGTTAGAGGAAATCCTGACTTTGATTCCTGATTATTTTAGATCTTTAGCTATTGAAGTTGAAACCTTGGTTTCAGAATTGATCTCTGTTCAGATGTGAATTCAGAGCAAACAACACAACTGTCTGTAAAGCCTGACACTTTAAAAGCAGGGAGGAAAAGTCCCAGATATTTCCCCATGATAATTTGCAATCCTACAGATTTGCAGTAGAAGTACACAAAAGTCAGTTCATGCCTTCATTCAAAGTCACAGGTACCTCTAGTCCTAGAGATGCTTCAAGAAATCTAGCAACCTCCAAGGTGACCACTCCAAAACAGCTACTTTCACACTGGGGGGGCGTTTGTGTTAGAAGTGTTGAGGTTAATTGGATGTGTCAACCCTTAAAATAAAAGATAGGTGTTATCTTTTGATAAACTTTCCACTTTTTCAGTTTGAATACACTAGATAGTAAACTTTAGACTCCTATACAGATGTGGCTTTGTTTTTTGGGGTTTTTTTTGTTTGTATGGTTTGTTTTGTTTGGTTTGGTTTTTGTTTTTTGAGAAGAAATATGGTTGTCCATATTTAAAGTAAATCGCACATGGTCGCAATGTGACAGATTTCTTTACATGCTGCTTGTTTAGGGCTGATATGCCATAGCTTCTCCTTATCAATCTCTTATTTTTCTCAGTGTTTGACTTTCACTTGAAATTATGTTTAATTTTGTACATGCTCCAATATGAATTAAAATTCCGCTGTCACTACCTGTCTGAATCTGACTCAGAATTGAGGCTTGTTACACATTCAGATAGAATACCTGGTACCTAAATAATAAATTGCTAAGTATTTCACTCCATGAGGGTCAGTAGAATTTGATTCAGGATTAAGACCATTTTTGACTGCAGTTGTGAATATTTGATGTGTGAAACAGGAATATGTTTTTTGTCAAATTCGGAGTTAAGGTGGTAAATTTTTTTGATCATTCTAGGTTGCATTTCATTGGAATGACACGGTAATAGAAGGGTCTTGTGGGCATGGTAACATTTTTATGCATTTCCTTGAGTAATGAAATGATCCAGTTATACATCTAGAGGGAATAAGTTGAAATTAGTTGAATAACAGAAGAAAATTTGGCTTGTAGTTAGACCTTTGGTATTGGTCTCAAGCAGGCAAGTTTAGATCCCTGCCATGTTGAAAATGTGGACTGTAATTTGGTCTCTACTTGTTGCAGCTATTGTTAAGGATAATATAACATAAATATCGTGTGAAAGCTTATTACCCCTTTTCTCAATAAAAAACCTGGATTTAGTCAATTTCCTTTTTAGTTGTGGAAGGGAAAGAGAACATTGGAATTTTTCTGCTAGAAATTATGTTTGCGAAAATGCCTTTCCTGAAGGGTCATGTTCTGCAACAGTTCCTAAGGCAAAGCACATGAGCTTAATTTTTTTTCCACTGAAAGATGGTCATGTAGCTGATCTGGCTAGCACTTACATAATTCATCTTGGGTACTCAACTCTGTATCACTTTCTACAGAGTGCATATTGTAGTGATTCTAAGATATTAATATCATCTTTAATGTAATTTGACTTGAGTTTTTGTTGTTTTGAAGATAAAGGCAAATGTCTTTGACATTGGAAGCAAATGAGGAGTAGCCTGTCCTGGAGAGGAACCTGGTTTGTTACTGCCCATAGACAGGATGGACAGCCACATCCACAAGTGGAATCCTGTTCATTTGGTCCCCAATATCCTGAATTACAGTCTAACTTCCACAAATACATTAATGGATGAAAGAATAAACTACAGCAAAGGATATGTTAACAAGTGCATTTTTTATTGCTCTACTAGGGGAGACCAGATCCAATTTCAGTAACATTTAAAAAAGTTGAAATCTTGATGGACAATTTATTGACTCATATTTCTGTTAAGACACATTGAAAAAACATTTTAGCTTTCTTAAAGGTTGGTCTTCCATTGTGACATCTCTTACCTTCCTTTCAGCTTACCCCTCCTAAGTTTTCTAGCCTATTGGTCATGTCAAATGGTGGCATCATTTGGGAAAACCACCCTACGTGAGAATCACTTTTCCCCCAAACACATCCCTGCTTCACTAGCTTGCTTGTGAAATTTTTATTACATTTTACTTTAAAGTCTGAGGTTTATTTTTTGAAATCTGGTTCATACTACATTCTACAGCAATTTATAGGGTAAGTTTTTTTAAAATAAATCATAGTGTTATACAAAATATTCTGCCACTATAATAAGTCAAATATTTTTTTAGATAGATGGTTTAAAACTCCCACTGTTCCAGCGTCACTGAGTGGCTATTGCATGTTCCAAATACACATTTTGATGAACAGTGCTTATGCCTCTGCCTCTATCTTGCTGTAGAGAAAAGAAGTCTGTCATGGAGAAAAAAATACAGCTACAGGCAAGAACAGAAGAAATTCTTGTAATGCCTAAGCCTTGGAAGAAGAAAGAACATTTGCTTAACAAAATAAAAGTCCTCTATAAGAAAGGACGGGACAGATTTACTGCAAATAGAAAGAATAAAGGATCACTAGGATCTATGTACCCTCCTCAGCTTTCTGCTATTTCTAATGGTTTACCTAATGCTATTTAGAGTTGAATTTTCAGGTGTGGATATGATACTAATACAGGAAATAAAGCAAATAATGAAGAACAATGAAGCTCAACACAGAGGGTTTAAATCATTTAAATGCCTTTTTCTAGGAGACAATGTAAAGTAGCAAAGAATCCAATGAGGCAACAAACAGAATGTCACTGCAGCATGTTACTAGGAGTTTGTAATAAATTTAGGGAGTTATTATAGAGATACTCCCCATGGCCTTCAACCCAGTGTGCTTCTGTATTGGAGAAGGCAAACAAAAATGTCAGAAGTACAATATAAATCAGAAAAGATAGCATTATTGTAGATAACATAGTTAGGCTGCACCTAGAGGACTATAAACAATGCCGAACATCACACCTAAGAAAAGACCTAAGTGCCCATGGGGGTGCAATAGGGAGCAGACAGATTTGGTCTCACAGGCATTTGCCTGAGGAACCAGCCTGTGTTTTTAGTGACTGAGATAAGATTTCATGCTGATATGGCAGAGATTCTCCATACTCTGAAAGGGATTAATGGAAGAGGCTCAGACAAATGTGTCAAGCATGCATCAGCTAAGCAGAAATTGCCCAAAGCCTTTTGGGGATTTAGGCAAGCATCCAATAGGTTACTTCTGTCCATCATCAGAGCTCCATCTTCAGAGCATCCAGTAGGTTACTTTTGTCCATCTTTAGAGCTACTTCAGGAACTGCCTGCAGCAGATGGCTGTTCACAGCTGAACTTTGAAATAGTTAGGGAATTCACTCCAATAGTCAATGTCTGCCAGAGAAGCTTGGATTGTGTGGTTCCTTGAGCTTGTGATAGTCTACCAACCTCTCCTGAGCAGGAACTCCTCAGTAACATCTAATTTGTTGGATAGCAATAGCATCCAGACTGGCCATTTTAATGCAGACTATCTACTAGAGGGCCTTTGAAGCTGACAAGGGCAGATCAGTGGTCTATACTCCTAGGAAAAAAATGGAAGGCTATAGGTATCATGGAGATGGTTGATGCTTGCCTACATTGTTTTCCACCTCCTCCACGGCATAACACTGATATCAGACAAAATGGATGTCTCAAGATCTTTCCTGGAGCTGGACATATTAGACTTACCTATCACATGGGCAGGTAAGGTGGATAAACACTGTGAAGTTCAACCAGGACTCTTGACAAGAGAACCATAAATGTGATATCAAGCCTTGGAGGCATCAGAGTGCTCCCAGGACCATGCAAGACCAAAAAATTTACTATTTATTTTCAATAGAATTGTGCAGGGAGGAGTTCATCAGGAGTTATTCTATGTAGGAATAATAAAACTGTGAAATATAAATACCAGAGTTCATCCCAACCTTCTTGGTCTTAATCTCTTAGTTTTTCAGTTGTGTAGCAGAAATATGTGGAGTTGTAAGGACAGCAATGCTGCTGAGGAACCTTGTCATGATCAATGACATAAACTTTGAAGAGGGGCTTAATGTCCCACACCTGGTCAGAACTTGAGATCTGAAATATTTCTGACCAACACCACTCCCAGAATATGTAGCCTCACCATGTATAGCGGATAATTATCTTCTTCAAATTATTTACAGTTGTTTATAGAGGAAGAGATGATCTTCTTTAATTCAAATTTGAACCATAAATCCAATTGCTGTTGTGGCTTTCTGCCGAGCATTGTCATCAGCTGTGTCTAACTCAAGTAAGCATATGAATTGATTACCTACACCCTTCCTCATTCCCTGTACTTACTTTGTACATCTCAAATACACAGGGAGCTGCACCTTGGCTGCTGAAAGTCATCTGAAGCCTTTGGCCTTCCAGTAACCAGGACACATTGCCTGCACATTGCAGAATGAGCCTGTCGTGGGAAGCATTTGCACATCATGGCTGCCTGTGATTGCAAAAAGATGGACCTGACGATCCTTTCAGTTCTGTATACCACATTTTCACCTTCTCCTCCAGGATTCATCATCATCATCATGGCTAGGCTTCATGAGCGAAGATTTGGGGAGGGCTCCACCCACATTTGCTACAAGCGCGCTGATGGCTAAAAAGGCCAATGCGAGATAGACAAGTTCAGTTGCAAAAGGCACAGCGGACAGATTCCTTAGGTGGTATTGAAAGGATTACCGCCTGAGGAACTGTACAAGGGCTTGCAAAATGGTGGTGCAGAAAGCTCTCGTTTGGAATAGGAGTGTGAGAAAAAGAAAAATTCAGTATGAAGAAGAGTTGTTCTCACTGTGTTACGTGAAGGTTGCAGTCATGGTAGTTCTCAATAAGCCCATGATAATGATGGATATGTATATGGAGATTTTTAGCAGCAATTTAAAACAGTGGGTTTGAAAGTATGAAAATAAGACAGTAAAAATATTGTTTTCTGAATCTTTGCTAGTTTTCATCTGTACACTGACACAGGTTAGAATGATAGCCTCTGCCGTTCTGATGACATATATAACCTCTTTGGTGAGAGATGACTTAGTGCGTGCAACTGTCATTTAGAGCGTGGAAGTTCTTGATCCTTGGTATATCTATTGCTTAACAGATTTTCATCTCAGAGCTATGGAAGAAATTACTGTGCAGTAGAGAAACATTCAGACTTGCTTTAAATTAGACATACAGGAGTTGGCAGCAGTCCAAAGCATAGGTTAATTCGCACTGTGAGGCACTCTGTGTAGAAAGAGTCTGCTGCTGGTGCCTGAGATAGCTTATTTAAAGCTTCTCTGTGCTAGTGTTGCAGTGTTTTGCTGGAGAAGACATCCCTTTAGGGCTAAGCTCTGACTGACTTGCACAGTGGGAAAGAGCAAAAGTTTGGAGTTCCCTCTCAGCTCTTGAGTGAGTGCAAACCTGGATTAAAAGCTTATATTCTTAGATGGTTCATCAGCAGATTCTCAGGATCTCCAAGGAAAATAAAAATAAAATGGGGCAGAAAACATGAGAACTGTTTTCTCATGCCTCATGGCTCTCAGTCCTTCCCCTGCTGTTAGATTGGCTTGGTGGTACAGGAAGCATGTCATGCCCCTTCACTGTGGGGTCACAAATGTCTCTGCTCTCCTTATGATTCTGACTGCCAGGCACGTTTGGTACTTTCACCATAGATCTCTTTCTGCAGCATGCTAAATGTAACTGATGTCAGAAAAAATACTCTTCCAAAAGTTAAAGTGTCAGGTCCTCTGGATACATATCCCCAAGTACATTTTTACAGGAAGGAAAGCTTTAGCTGTGTGGCTGAATGACTGGAGTAGCAATATTGTGCCTGATTTTAGTAAAAAAGTCCAGCCTTGAAAATAATAATAATAATTTTAAAAATCCAGCAAAGAAGTGCATGTAGAGTGAAGAGCTTGATCAACACAAAACTTGGACTCCTATATTTCTGCAGAAATTCACTAAAAGTAATTCAAGACCTATGCTTTTATTAAATATGAAACAAAACAACACCATACAATATGCAAGTAAATGTTTAATATATATCATAAAAATGAGTTACATAAATCTGTACACAATAGAATTTCTTGACAGGTAATTTGTAACCTTATACATAAAAGTCATATAATAATAAAAGATACGTATATTTTAAAACCATCAGGCAAAGATTAGATAACTTATAAAGTAATTGGTGTTTTTGTTCTGTTAAAGACTGCTAAACAATTATTTCTTCTAAAAAAATTATTACTGTGCTTTGATCAAAGTGTCATCACTGATCTGTGCAGTGACAGAAGAAGTTTTCAGGTTTATTAGAACCACAATTTCATCCAACATCAGAGTTTTTATTTGATCTTTTGTGGTCAGAAAATTCAGTCTGGAAAATTCTGACATTAATCTTTTGGGGGATAAACAGATCTATTATTAGTTCACTGTGATAATTTTACCCTTCAAGCCAAATAACATACATAAAGAAAAATAGGTAGATGGCTATAGGCAATAATGTTCTTTATGTTGTTACTAAGCATGGAGGAAGCATCAGATAAACCATATTAAGTAGATTTCCAGGAACAGCTTATGATAACAATAAGCATGGCAAGATCTCAAAAAGAGACAAAGTTTCTTGCCTGCTCTCCTCTCAGGTCTGTAAAGATCCCTGAATGTCTAGGAGTTTTCCAGGTTATTGACCTTACTGGGATGCATTCCTGCTGCCAGACTGAGGGTAGATGGAGGGAATAGAAAGAGTCTCTGCTGGAAATGGAATAACAGACAACTCTTATTGATTGCATTAGGTTAGGTTTAAGGGCAGAACTTAACGGCAGGACACAATCTACACTGCCCAATATCAGACTCAGCGTGACTATGAGATATCATCTCACCCTGTCCCAGTAGTCTTAAATTTTGCTCATGTGATCTGAGACAATTGACAGATGGAATATAAATCCAGAAATGTACCTGTATGTAATTGCAATATACCATCTCATTCATTCCCCTAGAAAAGACAATAGGATCTTCTTGGGCCATGTTCCCACATGTGTGAAAGCTAAAAGGTCACTGCCACATGACAGAGAACCAAAGGAAGAGGACTGCGAGGAGCAGAGCACAGTGGTGAGATGATGATGATTATCACTTTCTCCTGCCTCTACCTTGAAGGATATTTGCAGCTGTGTGCTAGAGGAATGTGGCCAGGCTGATCCCAGCAACTACCTCCTTCCTGCAGCTCAGGGTGTGGGATTGTCCTGCAGAGATCTTCTGCACCACCTTCATGGTGCAGAGGATAGGTAAGATACTCTTGAATAAGCAGAGGGCTGTACGCAGCATGGAATATAAGCTGGCTTTGAAAATCAGAATCATAGAATAGTCTAGGTTGGAAGGGACCTTAAGGATCATCTAGTCCAATCCCCTTGCAATGAGCAGGGAGATCTTCAATGAGATCAAGTTGCTCAGAGCCCTAGTCAGTCTCTGAGCAATGAAGAATGAAGTATTGCTATATTTCCAGTAGTTTGCTTTTATAAGAACATGAATTGTCCAGATATTTTAAATCTACCTTCTAAACTTTGAATGAATATCCACTAAATGTGATAAATGTTTCTGGAGTTATTGCTGAAATGACTCCAGCATCTGGAGTAAAATGTTTTGGGAGCTTATTAAATTGGACTAGAACAGCTGTTTAATATATTCATGAAGGTTGTATTGATTGTGGGCTGCTTGTCGTAGAATCAAATGGTCATAGCTTCAAAATGCAGGATGTTTTACTTACTTTTAATATTTCATTAATCTTTACCCTGGCTGCTTTGGAAATTTGAGTTTATGGATTGTTCTTTTAAGTTAAAAATTGTTCAGAATGTAACTTGAATTAGAATTCTTTTAACAGTATTTGTACATTATTTTTTCCAAAATGTAATATGCCAAACACTGGGGAAATGGAATTGATTTCATAATGGATAAGGATTCTGAAGTGAACAAAAAAACATACACTAAAGTGTACCCCAATGACATCAGAGTGGGGCTTGGATTGTAGCACATTTATACAAACTAATTAACATCTCATGGAACTCAGCTGGTCTGTCTATAGGAGTAAGGTACTTCCAAGAGTCAGTAAAGGGAATCATAACAATAAAAGTTATCTAGATATGTTCCTACATGAGTTATCACTGAATAAAGCAGAGAGTTTCTTACAATTACTCAGTGACATTCTCCAGATGCTGATCTTATTTCCTATATTTTTTCTTAGGGTGCTGTAAGAAATATTACAAGAGGCAATATGCTATGGACTATACAGAATGCTAATTAATTGTCATTAATAGATTTTTACTTTTGTTTGGACCGAAATTATTCCACATAGAGTGGAAGTGTGAGGTTTTCTACTGACACTAAACAAAGAAAGGAAGAGGGCTGCTTTTGATGTGCTAACTTTAAAGAAGAGTACCTTTATAGCAATTAGACTTCAATGACTGTACAACTCCACTCCTTTCTTACCCTACCCTTGGGGACACTTAATAACCTGTAGGAAAAGAATCCTGGTTGATCTATTACTCTTATTAAGGTGGTTTGACAGAAGTTTAAGGCTACATTTACAGCATCTTAGAACCCCACAGTACTGTTAGATCATTGCAAAACGTGACATTAGGAACTATAGTGCTAAAACTGTGCTTCTTGGATATAGTTTGTGGAGCATTGCCCCTGTTTTTACAGAAAGGAAACTGGGACACAGAAAAGTGATTTTTTTCTCTAGCTCAAGTTAGATGCTGAAGAATATGCCAAATGGCTACAAAGGAGTCTAGGGTGCTGTTTCTTAAGTTATACTGGTTTTTCAGCAAAAGTTGAGCTCTCTCTGTTGAAGTGTTGTGTAACCCACACGTAGATCTTAGCATTTAAGGGTATTTCCATAACGGTATGGGGTATTTGAGAAACCAAATGTTTTTTTCAACAATTTTTTTTTTTTGCTACTGTTCTACTAGTCGTATTTGTCATCTTGGGCATCTTTTTCTTTCCGTCTTCCTGAATGCACGTGTTGTTCTGATTATATATGTTATTACTGCAAGTGTCTGACAAAGCCTCAGGCATGGGAAAAACTGAAGCTGCCAAAGGCTCACTAGAGGAAATATAAATGTAATCATATCTAACTGTTTCAAAACTCCATCCTGAGAAAAAAAGCAGGAGAAGTGGTCTCTGTGGTTCCAGAAGTATCAGAGAGAAGAGGTGTTTACCGGCTTGCTTTCAACATTAACCTTTATCAGAAATATTGCTGAAGGAAACCGTGGCATAGGCCCAGAACAGGGCTATGATAATTCAGAACAATTTAGCTGAAAATCTAAGCACTTTTGAAGGATTACTCAGTTGGGAATTTCAGATCTGAAAAGGTGAGGGGATTAAAACTCCATGCTTATTTACTTTTAATTTGTGTAATATTTGCACCTATAGTCAGAAAAGTAAATTAATAAAAATAGTACACAGTAGGAGAAATGCTTGCACAAGGGAGAACATGTGAGCTGGATATAGGTTAAAGCATAACACAATTAGTTTTATACTTGTTTTGTTTTTCTGGGAATATGATTATATCACTATCAAAGATTAGGCATAATCACTGATACCTAGTGGCCTGTTCATGGACGTGTATTCATAAGCAATGAGTACTTGTAAAGTGTAGGGTAGATTTCTGACATGACTCTCAGATCTTTGAATTTCGTTTCTTGGAGAATGACACGACTACTATAAAATATATATAGAGATAAATGTATATATAAATACATAAACACACACTCTTTGTTTTTATCTCAGAGAAAGACATGATGACTGAGGAGAAATATCACTACAAATTCTTTATTAGTGGGAACTTCTGCTCCTGGAGGGAAGCTTTCTTTTCAGCAAAGCACATGAAAAATTATTTATCCCCATGGCAATCTTTATCTTGATTGACATCAGGAGCACACACCGCTATATTTTAGAATAGACTCTCAGCCAGTTTAAACTGTCATAGCGCCACTTAAGCCAATAGATTTATGAGAGTATATATATATTCTGAGGTTCTTCACACATCTGCAGAATCAAAAAAATCAGGTTACTAATCACAAGTTGAAAACTTGAAGACTAAATTGGAGGAAAAATAACCTGAAACAATTTGGTTCACTGACAAGAGGAAACAGAAGAAACTGATCATGCTGGAAGGTGCTTGCAGGTAATTTCACAATATAGTAAGCCAGGCAAAAAAGGCCAGAGTTATTCAGAGTTTTATATTCAGAGGTGACGTGTTCCAGAGCAGTGCAGTTATATTTCTTCTTTCTATCACTGTAGTATAACCTCAGCCAGCACATTGTGTTCAGTCTGGAACACATAACAGCCAGATAGATCCTGATGAATTTGGCTTGATTGGAGAACTGAAGAGATTTTAGCATGATGTTAAAGGACTTAGATGTTTCAGCTAACAAGGGGAGACTTTGCCTGGCTGCAAGTTGTACAGGTGTAAATCTGAAGGACTGAGAGCAAATGTTAGTGTTAAGAGGGAACCAAAATTAAGAGTAGATGGGCAGGTCAAGAGCTGAAAGAAAGCTTAATAAAATACATAAACCTGAACAGGACAAAGCACTGAGGTCTGATTCCATGCAATTATTCAGGTCTCCAAGTCTCACTGAACTCAGCTTGATATTTGTTTCTCAGCACGACTTAAGAAGCCAAGCAACAGTTGATGCATTTGTGTATCAGAGCTGTAGCATGGGTTAACATATTGGAGCCCAAGATTGACAGCATGCTGTCATGGATCAATGCAAGAGCAAGTTGCGGCAGTGTAAAAAGCCAAAACCAACAGGGCAGGTGGTAGAATCAGTGATCAGCTGATTGTTTTTTGTCACTGATGACACTGACTTCTTCTCACAAGGTGTTACACAGTTCTTGTTCTGATATGGTTAAGTGAAGGCTCTTTCTCAATTGGGAGTTAAATACGGCTCTCTGTGGATGAATCTGGATGTCATGATCCTGAGAAGGATATTGTGACAAAAAATAATTGTAAATTAAGCCCAACATGTAACAAACAATTCTAAAGAAATAGTTCTGGAGCTGAAGGTGTTCAAAAGGGACTCAGTGTTGAGGACTTAATAGAAAGTAGCTATTAATTGAACATCCACACTTAGTTTGCTTAAGGTTTCCTGAAAAGTCAGTGTTGAATTTTGCAATTCAGTGACATGAGCAAGATGTGGTTTGCTTTTTTAGAGTCATAGAATCAGTGAATCATAGGATGTAGTGAATTGGATGGGACCCACAAGAATCATAAATTCTAGCTCCTGGCTTTGCACAGGACCACCCCAAAATCAGATCATGTGCCTGAGAGCATTGTTCAAATGTTTTTTTGAACACTGTCAGGCTTGGTGCTCTGACCACTTCCCTAGGGAGCCTGTTCCAGTGCCAACCCACTCTCTGGGTGAAGAACCTTTTGTTAATATCCAGCCTAAACCTCCCCTGACACAGCTTCATGACATTCCCTTTGGTCCTATCACTGGTCATCAGAGAGAAGAGACCAGTGTCTGCCCCTCCTCTTCCCCTCATGAAGAAGCAGTAGACCACGATGAGGTCTCCCCTCAGTGTTCTCCATGCTAAACAGACCAAGTGACCTCAGCCTCTCCTTGTATGGCTTCCCCTCAAGGCCCTTCATCATCTTCATGACCCTCCTTTGGACACTTTCTAACTGCTTTATATTTTTCTTATATTTTGGCGCCCAAAACTACATGAGGCTGCACCAGCATGGAGTAGAACAGGGCAATCACTTTACTTTGACTAGCCAGTTGCTCCTCACAATACTGTTAGGTTGTAGAGAACTGACACATTACAGACATGAAATACCTGTTGGTGGTGGAAGATCACTAAGCAGAATTATTTGTGACACTGATTTAGTTGACTGACAATGTTACTTAGAGCAATTTTCAGCTACTCTGGCTATTAAATGGATATGTTAGTAAGGAAACAGCAAAACTTGGATACTGACTGAGGCTGTTAGTATCTACTAAAAGGATCAGACATGACCCTTTATCTTCCAAAAAGATGGGCAGGTATGTCTAGTTTCTGATTTCTACGCCTTATTGATTTATTGTAATTTATTTATAGTCTGGTAACAGCCACTCAGGGACCATCTGGCTTTCCAAAAGAAACTCTGAAGAATTTCAGTGGCAAATAGGATGACAATAAGTTACCATCTCCTCTTTTCCTTTCTGTTGGCTTGCTTGCTACTTGTCTTTTGACTGGAGTCAATGATTGCTTCTCTTTAGCAAATGTTGTAGACATACACCATCGAATTATTTCTCTCCATTTTTGCCACAGGTTTTGGTCCTGCCTACTGCATCCCCCACCTATTGTTAAATGTTTTATTACTTTATTTTTTTGTCAGATAAGAGGTTCTAGTGATGGACATTTGAGGACACTATGGTGCCTTTACCTGGTTGTCTTGTCCTTGCTTATTCTTCCAGATGCTTTTTTTCTGCAATTTTTCTCCTTCCCAGTGCTCAGTGTGATATTGTATTGGAAATAAAGGCAAGGGAGGATATATGTACCAGGGTGTTTGTTAGTATAATTTAAATCATAGGCCTGTATCTTGGAAGTACCTATATTGAAAAGGTGTGTTTCCAGTAATTTCTAATGTGTGATGAAACAAATAGAAACTGTGAGATGGACACACAGAGTAAATCTAAATAACATTTCTTATACAGTCCCTTCCTCTACAATTATATTTTGTCCTTAGACTTGAGTAGGCAATTAAAAGGTGAATAACATCCACAATGCAAAGCCTTAATCATGTGGTTTTTGCATGCATAGGCTTTTCACGAAGCCTTAAAATAACTTTATACAAGAAAGCTAAAACATACTATGGAGTGAGTTGTATGATAAAATGGAAAATAAACATTTGTTATTTCATTGCAGAATCACACAATGAAGGGGTGAGTAGAGTTGAGGTTACAGTGGAATAGAGAATGCACTTTTCAGAAGGAATAGAGGTTTAAAATAAAAAGAAAGGATGGAAACATTATGTTGTTCTCTAGGATAATATAGGTTAGTTGCTGAAGACTATGGGTAGTTTACCACAGTGTAACTTATGTGTTGTTTTAAGCCAGACATTTTTGTAGATGGATATCTTTCTCACAGTGATGTTTATGCTACCAGTGTTTCAGGAAAAAAATACAACCACTCCTGTTATAGACCCTTAAAATATTGTTCAGCTATATTTTAAAGTTATTTGCCTGTTTATTAATGAATAAAATAGTCATGGATCTCACTGTCTCTCACCAAACCCAAATTACTCTACTGTAGTCATTCACCTTCTTCGCTGCATCAGCTGTACAAGCCTAAAACAAACAAATGTTTCCTGGACTCAGGACCCCACAGATTTCATTTATTTTGTGAAGCCCCCGGAGGAACACTGAACTGAGGGCGCTAAGCATGCTGCAGGGGTCCTTTAGGCTGTTTTTTCTTATTTCCAAAGTTGCCGCAGGAGCATCCTGCCAATGCGAGTAGAAAGAACGATGGTTTTGTGTTGCAAAGTAAGAGGCAGATGGCCGCGGGACAAGCCTGTGAAGATTTATACTGAACAATTGGCAAGTGTTTTAAAAGTCTCTGTTCATATGGTGGGCCCTTGTGTCCTTACAAAGGGGAGTCACTTGTCCTTCCCATTGGAGAAGAAGCACAGAGAGGGGTCTAGCAGGCTCAGGTGCTTATTCTGCAGACTCACTACACAGGGCTGAAAACAATATCACTAGTGAAAAATTCCTACTCCAGCACAGGTAACATATAAAGACACTGCTGAGAAATCACTGCTTGGTTGGGTGATTTATTGTATCATCTGCACAGGAACAGGCAACAAACCATCATGCACCAAAGTATCAGAAAAACAGATCACAGTAAATTGTTCTTTATAAGGATAGGGCTACTATTCCCTATGTGTTTGATTTATACGCTGGTAACTGAAACTTTATTAAAGGAAATACTGATGAAAAAGGAGGAGAAAGAATTCTTGCAGAATGTCAGCCAAAGCATTTATGTTAGAGGCCCTTCCAGGAAATGGAGTGGCTTTGCACAGGGATGACGGAAAATTTCATGTTCAAAAAGTATTTCTCAGGGCTTTTCCACTCTCAGCCACTTTTATGGGGCACTGCAAAGAAAATTTGTGACCTGCCTGTTCCCTACCATACCTCTGTCCTGTCCTTCCTTTCTGGCCCACTGCTGGAGAGACCTGGGCAGCCCCTTGCCTTCCTGAAAACATCCCTGACTGGATGGCTCTCCCCATGCCTCTTCCTTGAAGCACTGTACCTGCAGCTAACACTAAAAATTGTTGGGAAGAAATTAAAACCTCCAACACTACCTTTTAAATGTTAGTGAGCCAGGCATTACTTTGTTCTGGCCAGAGACATGTAGTGAATCTTACCAACTACATATGTTCCTTTCAAGACTTTTCACATATTTATACATTTTAACAAACAAAGAAATTAATGTTCATTGGCTCTAAGTTACACACTTCTTTTAATTACTATTCTATCCTTTATTGGCTAATTTGGTCCCCATTCTTTGGTTCTCTTATCATTCTTCCCTAGAACCCAATTTTCAGGCTGCTAATCTCCTCTGTATCTTCTCCAAAATGTCTTTGAAGGGCCATAAATTTAAGATCACAGACATCCAAACTTCAACTTCCTCCAGATTTGTTTACTAGAGCTAGTCCAGAAAATCTCAAATTTTGGTAGTTTAAAGATCAAATGGACAAGAGTCTGTAAAAAGAAACCCAGCCGCCTGTTATCACTAATTAAAAATTTAGGAAAGTTATATAATTTCCAACACAGGCAGTTCCTCAGCACAGTAAATGCTGCTGAGCTTTGGCTACTGGGGTGATCCAACCAGTCAGCCTCAGCAACTGCATTTGGGCCCAGGGAGCTGTCAAATCAATATGTGAGGTTTTCTGGTGCATCTCAACTTTGTTTCTGTTCCTACTGTCTAATGAGAATTTGGCTTAGGATCTATAGCGAACATATTCTCTACATATGGAAAAAAAATTACTGTTAGTTGAATAAATATCATAACTGAATAATCAAAATTCAGCAAACATTCTTAACCCAATTGTAGTGATATCGATGCTTATAGTCCATCATAATACAGAAAAAGCCTCACACACTCAGAATATTTGTAAGAAATAGCCTCTAGCTAATATCTGTCCCAGCGTGGGGACTGGGGGTGCGCAAGGAGTTGGGAGGGGACACAACCAGTACAGCTGATACCAACAGAATCAAGGGATATTCCATACCGTATGGCATCATGCTCAGCAATAAAGCAGTAGGGTGGGTGCCCAGGGACCACTGTTTGGGGGTTATTTATTTCAGTTAATAAACTCTTCTTATCTCAACCCATGAGTTTACCTACTTTTACCCTTGCAATTTTGTTCCCCATATCCCTCTTGGGCATAGGGATTGAGCAAGTGGCTGTGTGGTGTTGAGTTGCTGTCTGGGGTTAAACCACAACTGAGCTTCTACACTGTAAGTACTTTGACTTGAGAGCCAAAGATATATTACAATTTGGGGTAATGATCCATCTCTTCCAGATCACAGTCAACCATTATACTTTTGAAGTGAAAAATGAAGTGCAATTGAAAAGATTTGTTTTTCCTTCCAACTCATTTGTACCTCTCCTATTCAGATTATAGAATTTCAATAGTTGGCTGGGAAATATGTTCCTGCAGTTATGGTGTCACATTGAAATAGTGTCCTCCTGATAAGGTTTATGTGCTCACTATTGAGTGTTGTGGGGGGTTTTTTTCAAATCAGAATTAGAACAGTGACTATTCCCTGCAGTATCAGGGATGCAGCTGAACTTGATGAGGGATCCCATGTAAGATGAGTCCTTAGGGATGATAACACATCTTTCATATCACAGCCTAGCTGTTGTAAGCATTGATATGTGAGAACATACGGAAGGTGTAAGACAAAGTTGTAGGACACTTTAAAAGGAAGAAGACAAAGTAGGGGAGGAAATATAGATTCATTTTCCTTTCTGTGGAAAAAGGTAGGACTGTGGTGTTCTATTGAGGGTGCTGTGCTAACCACTCCTTTACAGGATATCTCACTTTGAGCCTGTGGCAAGAATTGAAACCTTGCTCCAGATGGAGGTATCTCAGTTTAGAGACTTGAATATGTTTCTGCAGTGTTTCTGAGACATCCCTACGGGGCTGGTGGATAAAATATCGGTCCTGTGGGACATGCTACCTTCTTAAGCATGACCATCCAGCCAATTCCTTATCCATGTATCAAATCCATATCTCTCCAGTACAGAGACATGGATATTGTGCTGGACACTGTCAAATGCTTTGCACAAGCTCAGGAAGATGACATCAGTTGCTCTTCCCTTTTCCACCAATGCAGTAACCCCATCCTAGAAGGCCACCAAAATTGTCAGGCACAATTTGCTTCTGGTGAAGCTATGCTGGCTGTCAAAAACTGCCTCCTTATTTTCCCTGTGCCTTAGCATATATTCCAGAAGGATCTGCTCCAAGATCTTTCCAGGCACAGAGGTGAGACTGACTGTCCTGTAGTTCCCTGGGTCTTCCTTATTTCCCTTTTTAAAAATGGGGGTTATTTTCCCGCTTTTCCAGTCAGTGAGAACTTTACTGGACTGCCATGCCTTCTGAAACACAATGGGTAAGTGGCTTGGCCAGTTCCCCCTCCAGTGTCCTCAGGACCTGTAGATGCATCTCATCGGGTCCCATGGACTTGTGCAGCTTCAGGTTCCTCAGATGGTCTCAAATCTGATCATCTTCTACAGTCAGTGGTTCTTCATTGTCCCACTGTCTTCCCTGTCCCTGCCTTTGCCTTCTTCGAAGGACCTTTCACAGACCAGGGACAGTGGCTAATGGGAAATGCAACAGATGTTCCAGTACTTCTCTTCTGCATCTTCTCTTGGTTTTATTTTTATGTACTTCTCAGCTTGCCAAATAGCAAGGAAACATTAAATTGAAAATATAGCTTCTGATATAAAAAGATTTTAAAAACATCTTTTATTAACAGGTAGACTAGACTCTGAGAGAACAATCAATCTACAACCATTGATTTCTCTTGATTAACAGTAGCTAGCAAGTCTTGGAAATTATTTAAAACTTCTTTTCTAAAAACATATACTTGTTTTGTTTTGTTTTGTTCTTTTCTTGGCATTGATAAGAATATTCTCAGCAGAGCAGAAATGGATTTAATAAATGACTACACACAATGTGCTGTCAAATGCACAGTGTAACAAACTGTAGGAAAAAGAGAACATTCTTCTTTCACCTTTAGTAATTTTAGGAGTGGCTTGTAACTATAACAGGCACTAGATTTTCACAGAGAAATGAGATTCTCATTTTCATAGTACCTCTTCAATTTCTAGAGCTAAGCTTTTAATATTTTTTCCCAGCATTTGTTTTAAACATGGAGTGTTTAATGATAGTTTGAAAAATCGTATTTGGTTTTCTATGATTTATTTATTTATGAACTAGTTGATACGTTACACAAAAAAGACAGTGCATACTTTTATTGCCCATATTAAGTATGCTCAGACTGTACTAAGCAATTCATAAAATATACAATATATCTTATATGACTGCAGTAATTCACAAAGCCATTGTAAGTTTCCCAGAAATGCAAGGGCATGTGGAAAACCAGACTGTCTTGAGCAAACTCCACAATCAGAATGTTCAAACTGATGAGTTTTAATAAGAGAGAGGTTTAAATTCAGAGAGGAGATATGATGGAATAGCTTGTTAAGCATGTTTAAAGCAGCTTTTACATCACTTTCTTATTTTGGTACATTTTTATATATCTGGTTTCCACCAGTAATAAAACATGTCCTCCTAGGGCTGTTGATGAGATTGTACTAACATGGAGAGAAGCAGGGATGAATCTAACTACTTTTTGGTAGCTGTGTCTTCTCCCAGTTTGAAGGAGAAAATACTCTGTTTTAAACTGAACTTGTGCTGTTGATCTGTTACAAAATCCAGACTTCAGAACTGGGCTCTTGTGCTCTGACTACCCACACCTGTCCACACAACTGAGCACTTGCATTTGATATTAACTTCCATGGGATCTATTGGTCTGCAGAATTTCTAAAAGTTGTTTCTCGTAATTCAGCATATTCCCCAGGGCTGGCTGTAAACGTGGTCATTTTAGTTTCAGAACATTCTGGAATGTTTTTCCTTGTGCAGAACTTCATCTTACAGCCTGCCTATTCACTATCATTAGGACAGAGAAAATATTCATACAGCAATCACCCACAAACCACTAATGCTAAAGTGTGACACCAATCTTCCTGCTGTATAAGCAATCTCTGCTATTCCACTGTGAAAAGAAAGAAAGTCTGTTCCCATGAAAACCTGGGTTACGAGCTGCACTGAAATGGCTATTACTGCAGGAGATGCACTGCTGCAGGAAAGCTTCTGGCTCCTTCACTTGTAGCTCTAAATCCTTTCTGAAGTCAGCTCCCATGTTGAAATGTATTTCATTATCTTTCATGATCACACACTGAGGAGTTAAAAGGGTTTTATTGCGACAGAAAGGTATGGGTGTGAGAGGGTTCCACAACAAGGAGATATCACTGAACAATTAGAGATCCTGCACTTCTTTTGATAACCGAGCCTGTTTGGGAAATGGGTAAAATGAACATAAGGAACTAGAGAAATGGACTTTGAAACAGACATTTCTTCTCTTATTACATTTGTACTTAACACAGCAGGTCAAATAACAGTATAAAACAGGGTTCTGTGGATGAACTGCAGATAAATGGTAGAGGACTGGGTAATTTGAGGAGTGTAAATGTTTCTGTTGTTCTTTTCTTGGGAGCACAAAAGTGCCCATAACCTTGAGAGAATGGTTATGGTTGGTGTATCTGTCATAGCTTATAGCATCCAAAACATTAAGGACAAGACAACAAGAAAACATCACAACCCAGTGAGCCTCACA
This sequence comes from Neopelma chrysocephalum, assembly GCF_003984885.1. Taxonomy (NCBI): domain Eukaryota; kingdom Metazoa; phylum Chordata; class Aves; order Passeriformes; family Pipridae; genus Neopelma; species Neopelma chrysocephalum. Next base: position 13,733,829 of record NW_020897702.1, on the reverse strand, counting down.
GTTGACAGATTCTTTAATTATCTCAGTCCTGGGATGAATAAAAACCATAACTGTTGCCAGGAGATACTTCACAGAAACCAGGCTGACAAAGGTTTAGTCAAGTATGGCAACACTAACAAAGATCTAATAGGATCACTGTTTTAGAAAAAAGAAACAAAATCCTCATGACTACAAAGCCTCTCTGCTCTGTCCTTAGATACACTGTGCATTTGACAGGTACTTAGGAATAGAAGAAGATAGAAGTCTTTATGTACCATTGGTAACTCATCAATTGAGAAGAAAAATGGCTGCTGCCTTTGGCAGCTGTTTCTCACAAGTATCCAAGTTCTGGGCTGGACTGATTACATTCATGCCTCAAAAATAAAAAATGAGATGCTGGACTGAAATTGATTAATAGGTAGCAGAGATTATGGTGAATTGATGCCATCCAGGGAAGAGGTTTCTCAATTAATCATGCAGAAAATAAAGAGAGGAGGAAAATATCCAGTGCTCAGTGCCTCTCAGAAGGGAAAGTAGTATTAAGTATGCAACTACTAGAGTGGCTTCATTAAGAAGAACATTTCATCTGAATCTTGACTCAGGTTGAACTTGGAAACAATGTTTGGAGACAGATTATTCTTTTTAATTTTCTCCTTTGCAGCCAGTGACAAAAATGAGAGTGAGAGGAACTAATTTCTCCCAACCAGTCTGTCAAAGGTGTTTTCCTTGGGGACCATGATACCTTCTTAGAGCTGCAGTTATGCTGCTGTAATTTATTCCAGAATTAGGACAGCTGAATTTTGGAAACTTTGGAAATATTGACAGTTTTATGAGGGTCATTTTTCATTTACCATTTTCTGTGCTGAGGGGAGAGAGGGAAGAGAAATCTTACCCGTAGTTTTTTCCTAACACCTCTCTGTTTTAAATGGTAATAGGCCATGAAATGGACCTACAGGACCCATAGGTCAAGTGTAGCCTTTTGATTCTCCCAAGGAAAAGGGAAAATACAGTCTCTGGAGAGGCCTCTGAAATTTGTGACTGTTTCTAGTAATGACATTCCTTCTATCAGGGGGCATAAATGGCAACTAAATCTCCTTCCTGCTCAACTTCTAGGAGAGGAATTTGGGCATGGGATTTTATATTTGCCTGGACCAAGAAGAGTTTATAAAATGACAGTATTACAGGAATCTACAAAAGACAGAAAAGAGCTGTAAAGGAAAAAAACCCACAAGTATGGCTAGTTTAGGCTAGGAAACTAGTGAGAGGTTTTCATTGTAAACTGTTTGGCAAGGGAGAATTCTTCCCTGCAGGGCGTGGAGAAAGACCCCTTCAGACTTTCTACATCTCAAAGGCAAAAAACAAGTGAAGGAAGAGGTATTATTAGTATGATGGCATTGGAGTGGATGCAAGCACTAATGGCTTGAGTAGAGTGTCACAGGAGTACAGGACTGCTTAGAATCACGATGGTAAAATCATCTACCAGAACACTATAGCATGGTGGAACAAAACATATTTTGGTTTGTTGTGGTTGAGGGATAATACTGTTTTGTGTATTTTGGGGGTGCAGTGGCAGAGCTGAGTTCAAGCTTTACTTTTGACTTGTTTTGACTGGGGCCCTTTACAGTCAATTGAGCTGTAAGGCTGTCCCTGGCCATTTGGGCAAAAGAAAAATGGACAATGTAAGAGGTGTTGTCTTTATTACATTCTTTCATTAGACTGCTGCTGGGAGCTGCCCTACCTTTGGCAGCCTTATGTGCACCTAACCTTATCTTTGACCTCACTTTTCCTGGGAGAAAGCTCTTTACGCTGCCCGAAGCACTGGAATCACAACGGTCTCCCTGAGCATAGGACCTCTAAAGAAAGGTGAAGCAGGGGTGAAGGGTGACAATTAGTCAGGGTCTTTTGGAAGAGGAGAACTGGCTAATTTCAAATCTCATTTGTCACAACATAGAAACACCTGTAGAATGAACTGAGGTGATAATCGTGCAAAAAACCCAAATCTGTAACCCTCTCCCCTTTCTCCATATATATGCGGAGGGGTCACAGGGGGTCTGTGAAGGGCAGGGTTTATTGATATAATATTAATAAACATAGTTAGCTATCTAATTTATAGCAAGGTCCTCAGTAACTCGTAAGTGGTAGAGGGAAAGCAAGGCAGGAAGCATTGCTAGACGTGGTTCTATGCAGTACACAAGGTGATACTGAGGCAATGATACTCCTAATTATCCCCTTTCCCTCCTCAGTAAATCACAGAATGTCCATTTGGACCTTAACTATGAAACTCTACTAATCAATCCTAACTAACCCTAACTCATTTTGCTTGCACATTTAAATTATGAAAAGTATAAAACCCATGTACGTATACAAATAAGCATGTGATATGTACAAATATAATAATTTTTTTTTATTATTGCAAAGTGAGAGAAGCTGTAGTAGAGATTTTATGTGCTGTTTTGCTGTATCTGTTTTGTTATATTGCTTTACATACTAAAGATGTCGAAGACAGTGCTACTTATTTCTGTACTGAAATAGCAGAGACTGTCAAGACTTCTAGTGTGGGAAGATTTCTTTTGTGAGTACTCTTTACTATTTGTGGTTCTCAGGATGGTTCAGTCTCTGAAGATGGCCACGTCCATACCATTGGGAAAAAAATTAAGATGAATGCAACTGAAGCTGTATCCATCCATCCATATATCTATTAATGCTTTTACCCCTTATGATCACCCCAGGTGAAGATGGTATATTTTGACTAGGATTTAGTTTATATGGAGATGTATCAGAATGTCTATGATAAGCCATCCTGCGGTCTCAGCACTGCGAGTTGGGTGCATTCCTATTTGTCACTGTGTTGGTTTCGGACAAACCAACCAGAGAAATAGAACTCAAAATAAGTCACTCCCCTTTTGTTTTAACGTCTCCCTGCCCCCTCTAATAATGAAGGGAAAATACGAGGACACATAAGCAAAAAATAATAATTTACTTAAGGAAGTAGCAGTAACTACAAAGATAGAAAGGAAAACGGCTTAAGTCAACAAAGGTAGAAATCGTTTTCTAGTCCCCCAACCCCTGGGATAAAAAGCCCAAAATGGTGGCTGGTTTCCCCAGGGCAGGACAAAATGGCAGCGACCACTAGCTGTCCCTAGATAATGACAAATTGGCTGAAAGACTTCCCCCTGCCCTCTGGAATATGCGATTGCAGAAAAAAAAACCAGAAACAAAAAAAACCACAATCTAGAAAATGGTTCTCCATGGGAAGATGGCAGGTTGTAGCAGCTCTCTTCCTCTCCTCAGTGAAGAACAGCTACCAGCAACAGTGACCAGCGGGGGCTGCGGTGGCTCTTGAGGTGGCACCGGCAGTAGTCTCTCTCGGTAAGTCTGGGCAGTGTCAGTCCCAGCAGCGACTGTGGCTAGGCTTGAGAAAAGTGACTGCCCCTCCCTCCAGTGCTGGGGGAAAAAGTGACCCTTTCCTCTTCTGGTCTTCAGTATTTTCCCTGTCAAGCCCACACCCTTGTGCTACCATGATGGTATGAATATCCATCCCTAAAGCTCCACCCAGACCATAACAGTCACCTGGCAGTAAATCTTGCTTTTAGATGTCTGTCTTTCCAGGCACAGACGTTGCTCCTGAGGTGTCACGGGAAATGTCACAGGAGATTTGTTCCAGGTTCCTGCCTTGTTCATGTGTCTGTTGCCTTGACTTAACCATCAGTTTACTGGAGTTAAAGCTGCTAAGAAAAGTGACCTAGTAAAACACATAATAGCTGGCTTACACACACTTTGTGCTGAACAAGTGAAATAAAAGATACATTTTTCATAGAGACATGCCTTCTTACAGATCATGCTGCACTTGGCAAAGTGATGTTTATGGAAACAGTGCACTGCTGGGATTTTGGAGCCAGATATGCAGCTGCCAAAGGGCCTGTGTTTCCTTGGAAGCTTTTCCTGCTGTATGGGGTCACTATAGCCTTGAGCCATACATTTGGTAAACATCTGTCCTCTGCAGATGACCTCGCATCATGAGCAGAGTTTCATTTTAGGGGCTAGAAGTCCATCCCTTCCTTCAGGGAAGGACTACCTAATGTGTTCCCGAAGGAGGTTTGTCTGTCTTGGCTTAAACATATAATGGACAACATTTGGCAGTGTCCCTGGCAATCTTGTTCTGTATTCATCAAGCCTTAAGTGATGGTTTGCTTTCTTGAACATGTCTAAGAAGTAACTGGAAACACTGTCATTCTTACTACTGAACTTATATATCCTTGTCTAGAATTTCTGGGGGCAAAAAACCTGAAAGTTCAAAGTGGCAAATAGCTACTTATTTGGTATAAATAAATGCAGGCACACAAGTATTTGCATTTTAAATGTGGACAGCTGGGATAATCCTCAAAGTCTAGTAGTAGTGTGCATTACAAGTCTGTATTTGGCTTGTATTTCTGTTCACTCCTTCCTCCACTTTTTAGTGTATGAAGACCGCCCTGTTGATGTTTTACCTTAGGAATATCAGAAAGGACAATCTTAGCTTTGTGAGGTTTCTCTAGAGCTTCTGAATGACTCTTTGGAGTTGTTATCAGAGTTCTTTATATTCCTCTCTCCTAAGTGAGAGATCAAAGTCTTCATTGAAAAAAGTCTCATTCCTTCTCTAGTGTGCTTCTGGTTGAACAAACCAAGAATCTTTTAAAAAGTTGGCAGAAAAGTATTTTTCACTATTTTAGTCATGTGTCACTGCTCTGGAGCCTCAGTTTCTTTCTCTTTGCCCAAATTCCAGTTGTTTTCAAAGAAAACTGAGCTTTCTGAAATTTGTATCAGCAAATGTGTGTACACATATGCATAAGGAAGGATGTGTAAGTGTGCAAATTGCTGCCGATAACAACTCTTTTTTAAAATATGTGGTTGTTGGTTCTCCACAGTAGTGAAAGGGAAAAGCTATTTTCACCTTAGCTAAGTCATTTTCAGTGACTGCAACTAAGATTTCAGTATTTCATAGTACTCATTTTAGACTTATACTGGGAATGAAGCTGGCGGACAAATGAGAGTGAAACGGGTTAGGCATCAGAGAAAATTGGAAAATACAAATAAAGATGCATATTTTATGTGGTGTTTTTCTCCTCTATATAGCTATTTCCATTTTGAAGCCATCTGTTTTGTAACTTTGAGCAGCCACTTAAACTTTGCCAACATTTAAATTAAGAGTTGAGTAATCTTTAAAAATTTGACCTGGCTTAAGACTACTTCCACTTTTCTGAATAAATCTTCGGATACTCAGAGCTTCCAGATGAAGCAGAAAAACATGCAATTCTTTTCTGGAGGAGAAAAGTTTTATGAACTAGCTTTGCAATTTTTTTAATGTTTTACGACAGACAGTAAATGTAGCTGTCTCTGACTAATTCATATAGCAGGTACAAGTAATATATACCAGGCTGTGCATTCATCAGTCAATGCTTTTAAATACAGAAGAATTGTGGATTTATATTTTTCTTTACATTTTTTGTGTATCAGGTAATTACTTTGTAGTGGAATTGCATCCATTTCAAAAGTACTCTATACTGAACTCCATAGTTTTGGGGAGACTCTTTGAAAAGGGCATGTTACAAGAGGAACAAAAAGAAATATAGTGTAGACTTAACCAGCCCTAAGAGTGCAGGCTTGGCATGGAGGATGTCAAAAGGATGGGAGAGTCCGAAGCTCTCCCAAAGAGTGACCGGTGAAAGGTTCTCTCTACTGAAGAAATGTTTCAGCTGCTGGACTATTTTGGGGAACACTGAAATAGAGAAATCATCAAGACGTCTTAGAATTTTCTTAGACTTTTATTTTTTTTGGTCTGTTTCCTTGGTAGGATCTACGGTTGCACTGCAGACCCTAGCACACTTCATAACTGGAGAAAAACAGTGTTCTTCCATGTTGATAAAGAAAAGCCAGAAAAGAATAAAGGCTTTTTTAATCCCTTTTCTTTATGATGAATGAGGATGACTAAAAATTATACTTCAAATTCTTTCTGCTTGATTTTCTGTGTTAGAAATGCATTTGAAATTCATACTTACTTTTTTTTAAGGCTGTTGGAATGATTAAAAACCAGACATAAAAAAAGTATGTAGGGGATTAACATCTGTTTGACTGGAACAGTTGGTAAAAAAGCTTTCTTTGTCACATGTTCATCAATCCTATCTTTTTAACTGTGGCTAAGAAAATTATCCTGTACTTAGTCTTTGAAATATGTACAAAAAAAAGACATAAACTAAAAAAAGTCATGTAAGTAGCCACGGACAGCATAAAAACCTCAACCTAAAAGAGTGACCAATATCTGACTATTTTCCAGGGAAAATCCCATTAAAATGAAGATTATTTCAAGTCTTATTTCAGTTGCTTTATACATTACACAGGCACATTAAGGACCTCAAACACATTTTTTCTTCTCTTGCTGGCTACATTTTGAAACTTTTTTTAAACAGGCAGTCAGTGAAGAGGTAAGTAGTTAGGATGATATGTCATCATGCAATAACTATTATAGCTAGGAAGTAGTTTCATATCTTGCAAGTGGGCAGGTAAAAATACTTTTTCAGTGGATGGTTCTTTATTAAAAATAATAACCCTCTTATACACTTAGTATTGTACTTGCTGGTTGAAAACATGATTGAGAATCCACTCTCATTTTGCTCTGCTCTTGATTGAGTTGCACTGCTCAGATTTGCTGATAAGGTCTCTCTTCTTGCTGTCTGGGGTGCTAAGGCTGAGATCTGACATACTGGGTGTTGTTCATGGAAATAAGATTCTTTCTCCTTGGTCAAAGAACAGTATTTCCCCTGGGACAAAACTGCCACCTCCAAAAGTAGTCTTGGAGAGGTAGGATTTTGCTCCCCTGAGCACCTGGATGCAGATATGCTCTTGAGAATTCAACTTCCAAAGACTCCTTACTCTCTGATTTTGCCCTCCTAAGGTATGCCACATTGTGAAGCACAGGCATAATTATACCTTCCTCCACGATATTCCTGTTACTATTTCCTATAGCAGAATTCCTGGGAAGGGAAGATTTTTCCTCCCCATTTTTCTTGCTCCCTTCCTCTTTCCTGTTTCTTGTCAATGGGCTGATGTAGGAGAACAAAATTGTCGCGCATAAAATAAGGTGAATGGCCTTGCTTCTTTGGAATAAAGCTTAATTTAGCTTAGTAGACTGTCTTCAAGCATGTGTAGGGAAGAACAAAAACCATGCAAGCATCCTTCACCTTATATGTTCCCAGATTCAAGGTATTCTCACCTTCCAGGATTCCCTGAGCCTATTGAGTTTGATCTAGTGGCATTCAACAGATCAAGTGCACCTCCAAGCTTTTTTACATTCATGACACACTTTAACAAGGAATTCCACCAATCAGTTCTAATATATTGCATGAAAAAAAAAGTCTTTATTTTTATGTGTCTCTGACTAACTTCATCTATTTTTTGTACTGGAGGAGACAGCGAAGGTCCAATCCTTGTCCACCCTTCAAGAAACTCTCTGGATTTTGTATCTCCCTGCAGGATGTTTCTTTCCCAGCTGAAGATTCCAACCTGTCCTTGGAAGTGATTCTGTACCTTGGATTTCCTTGGTGCTTTCCCCTGAGCCTTTTACAGTGCTGTGACATGTTGTTTGTATGTTTGTTTTTCACCCATGGGAATTAAAAGTATCAAGATGTGGGTGTTATCTGGCATGACATTTTCTCTTTTATTCTCTGTTCCTTTTCTTGCAATTTCTAGCATTTCAGAGATGCCTTCAGTGCTGAGCTGATGTTTCCATAGTACTGTGGATCACATCCCCTGTCCTGACTGTCCTTTGTTAACTTACTATAGGTATTTTGGCTGAAATAAGCCCTAAAATAATCAGATGTTAAAGCTTTGTACATCATCCACCGTTTTTGTGGATCAGTCTGTATACGCATCTGCTGCTCCAAGTTCCTGTCAATATACTTGGATGGCTATATGGCAAAGTCTGCAACCTTATGTCTGTTTTATACCTTCCCCAACAGAAACTCTGAGACTAAACAAATGCATATATTCTTATCAAGTTCTTGGGAACTAAGGAGGCACAGGACTTTCTGCACTGTGTGTGGAAGTGAATTCAAGGTTGCTGGGTCATGAGGACAGACAAAGTGTAGATTATCATAGAAAGAGGAGCACTCAGGAGGTGAGGACATTGCCTACCACATCCTGTGCACAGCTCTGCATAAAGCAGCCTTCCGCATACTCTCTCATAAAGAAGCTGGAGAAGTCCCAAGTCATAAATTGTTCTATGCTGGGAAAGAATTCTGGGAAATTATCAGTCTATTGCTATCCTGTTCTTATATTCTTCCCTAGCTATCTATTTTTTAGCCCCATTAGAGACATTCTTCTGTTTATGTTCCTTGGCTGCAACGCAGCAGTATGTATCCTCACTAAACCATCTCCACTTTGCTGTCCCTGTAATGGGGGGAGAGAGAAAGATATACACACTTTCTTGCCAGCTTTCTCCTCTGGCTGTCTCAGATCTGTGTGACTGTATTGTAAGAGCAGCTTTTTCATGGCCCATCACTTTTGCTTTGGTTCTAATTATAAATAAGAAATGCGTCAGTATCCACGATCGCTCTTTTTTTTTTTTTAAGTGACTTGCTAATTTCAAAACTTCAGAAAAAGTCAGTTTTCTGTTAATGTTTGAGTCCTTTTCTCATCCCAGATTTTCTGTATGTTGTAAATACAGTGTCAGCCAGTTGTCATGTGCAACTGCTCTGTGAGCTCCTTTTGATTGCTACTGCATGTCTATATATATGGTAGCTATATCCTGTGTCCTTGCACTGTCGGCTGTATCCACATTATTTGAGACTGGGTATATTGTGGGCAACAGGAATTTTTTATGGACATTTCAGAGAAGTCATAATTCACCCCCCTCAATCTTTTCTTCATAATGCAATCCTTTGGATTCAGGTAGAGACTTTTTTACATTTCTTTGGGTTTTTTGTGAGGTTAGAAATTAAGTAACTGAAATTAATTCCACAAAACATAAAGTGATATATTGCAGGAACGAAATACAGAGATAACTGTTTCACATTTTAAGCCAGTTGCCCTAAAGACTTGCAAAATGTTTGCATCTGAAAACAGGTAATTTAAATTGAGTCTCAATACTATGTGTTAGGACAAAACCACATCCATTGCTAAACTGTAAATCGTGAATCACATACTTCTGTTTATGGAAGCTTTATGTTGCTTTGATAATATTCTCTAGGGTTTTTTGTGGTTGGTTTGTTGTATTGTTTGGTTGTTTTTTTTTAAATTTCGCCCCCTTTTTAAATTTTTTTTTCCCCAATATAGAAGAATGTGAATTTCATCAACATGTTCAATTTCACCAACACTTACACTGGGATGTATTTCTATAGACGTGTTCCATGACTAACTGCTATAGCAACCGTCATTAATTACCGGAAATGGGACTGCCATCCTCAGAAGTAACATACATCAGTTCCATTTTTGTCTGTTATAAACCTTGCAATAAACCCCCAAATTCTCAAATGTATCTGAACAGTTTGGGAGGGAGAGGAAGCTTTTGACTCTTGGAAGAAGAATGACCTGTGAGTTTTGCCCCACATACAGGGAATCCAGCTCTGGCAAAAAGAAAGGCTCATTTAAAAGAAAGAATGGTTTCTTTTTGGTTTAACTAGCTTGGTGTCAGCAGTCTATGACAGGGGTATCCCTAAGTAGGATGTGGTCAGATTACACTCACTTATACTTTTTCTTGGAGGCAATTTGGGAATGCAGAGTAGGTGTCCAGGACTAGGTCAGCTGTGCTCTGTCGGATGACCAAGCCAATCATGCCTTTAGGGAGGGTTATGGTTGTTATGTGACTGCTGCTGAAACTGGAGCACTGAACTCCGCGTAACTGTACAGCATGGAGGGGGCTGCTCTGGCTCCAGACACAAGTAGTAGTTGATGCATGCACTACATCTTTGGGGGGATTTGATGGGCTTTGTTGTGCATTGTCTGCTGTTTACGTGGCATTGGTTTTCCTTGTGCCTCTGTTATCTTGAAGGATGGTGTAGGCAAGGCACTGCAGAATGGCTGAGGTACTATTCCTTGTCTGGATGTACAGCCTATTTACCTGGAATAAAGAAGACCACTACTGATTTCATGTTTAGGTCCTTCAAAAACATGGACTTTGTGACAGGTGACGCAGCTCACTATCAACAACTACACACATTAAAAAAAAAAGATAGAAAGTAAAGATTGAGGATTCCACTCAAGCTTTGTGCAGAACCATGGCTGATGACAGCACAAAGGGTTTCTCTGTCAGCTCCTAGTAATTTTCATAAGGGCAGACAAACCTTTTGTTTCAGTGATTATGAGAAACTAAGGGAAAAGTAAAAAAAATCAAATAAAAAATACATACATCCTCTTAAAAGGAAATAGCTTATCCCCACATATTTTTTCCTGCTTACTTCTCTGTAGTACTTCTGTACACAAGCACACAACCAGCAATCTTAGGTGCAGCCCGGTGTGATGTCTTCTCAGCAGAGAAGCAAAAAGTGAACTGCCAAGGGAAATGCTTTTTTCCCAAACTTGAGAGGAGCCTTTCCAGTTACGATTTGTATGTGAATAACTGTGACTTGCAGTAAAAAACCTGTCAAAGATAATAAATCAAGAGGAAAAGAGTATGGCCAAAGAAAAGGTAAAGTCAAAAAGAAGAATTAATTTCAAAGCTCAGTTGGTAGTGCCTGGTACAACATAAAGCCTGTTACAGCTCAGCCTCTTGATCTGAAAGCTGAACCTGCAGAAACAGCTACTTATTAAAGAAAAAAAAAAGAAAAAGAAAAAAAGTTTTTGTTTTAAAAAATAAGTAATGAACAAAAATCCCCAAGCAGTGACAACAGCTGCCCAAAGTCAACATGGGTGTTATCAGAGGAACTCAAAGAGATAGAAAGGGCAGAGTAATGCTGTAACCAGTTCTTCTGTTTCACATGTGCTTGTGTCTCAGTGACGTTCTCAGATAATAGGAAGGACTTATCTGAATATGAATCTTTGCAAAAGTATTTTGGTAGCAATTGCCAGCACAAGACGAAAGAGCACAGATCTAGTCTTTATAGGTTCCTTTTCAAAACGCTACCAAGAATTTAGAAAATAATGTTAAAAAAATCCTTGACTTTCCTTTCTTTTACAAATGTTAATTAAAAGAAAACAACAACAACAACAAGAACTTTACAAAATACATAGCTCATTTTGGGGTTAGAGATGCAAGAGGTGGGCTTCCTCTTTTCATTAGATAGGAATAGAGAGAAACACTGTGACATCAAGATGAGACTGCATTTTAAATGTCTTTCTGGCACTAGTCATTAGCAACTCATAAGGAAATACCTCATTAAGCAAATAACATATAAATTATAGGGTAATTTAAAAATACTTCCAACTCACTACAATAGACTGATTAAAAAGCAGATTTCTTTCATAATATCCTCTGTTTATCCATAATGACATTGAACCTGACTTTCATTCTGTTCCCCTGAAGTCCAAAATGCAGCAACTTTGCGCAGTGTTTCCTCCAGCTTACATACCAGACTCTGGATCTAGATATGCTTCTTCCCTCTTTTGATGCCACTGAGATGGGCTGTTAAAGAAAATAAATTCTTGCACCAGCAGACACACAGGTCTGGAAGTGGACTATCTGTATTAATAGGCTTCAGCACCTGCATGAAGCTATGGGAAAGTTTCTGTGTCTTTGTAAAAGTTCTCATAGAAAAGCCAAGTCAAGGATCTGTTCTGCCCCCCATCCCAACCCTTACACGGTATTGACAATCTGCAATGTTTATTTTCCTTTCCACTTGAACTCAGAGCTTTGGCTTGTCAGGGTGGTCTCTCAGTTGTGTTTGAGGACTGAAGAGCTGCCAGACTAAGCAGACCATAGTTCTTATAACAGAGAGCTCAACAGCAATCAGATGGCAAGAGTTCCCAGATACAGATTTTGGAAAAGTTAAAAAATGTAAAAAAGTAACTCTGAGCCTGTTCTCCATGCTGCATGGCATGTGCCTACATCAAATGCATGGCTGGAATTCATCCAAACTTGGTATCTTTAGAAGGGTGCTAGGGGTCCATATCTGAATTTCGTTTGCACAGAAACTGGAGTGTAATTGTAACTTATTTATGCCAGGGATTTACCTGATGGGAATTGAGGATACAGATGAACCCTCATGGCCCTGAGACAGGGTTTTGGAAGCACTCAGAGCCAGAGGGATGCACACAAACACATATACATGTATAAACTCTTTTGACTTCTCTGGGATAGAGATTTTTGTTAGCTTTGCCAAAGAAACCTAGAAATTATGTTTAATCGGGTTCATGTGGCAAGGCTTTGGCAATTAGGAGTTGCAGAGGTGGCGTCTGTGGGAAAAGGCCAGGGGCTGCCTCATGGCAGACACATACAGTTGCAGCTGGCTCTGCAATGGACTGCAGGACACAGCTGAGTCCATCAACAAAGCTGAAGGCCCCTCTGTGCAAATATATTTGTGAAAGAGCAGAACACACCATAGGTAGAGGAAGAAGGGCAAAAAAATAAGAGAGGGGGAATATCAAGTTGAGAGGACAAGGAGGATGTTCTTCATCTGTCAGGTGAAAGGTGGGAGTTAAGATTTTTGCCTGTACCCCTGGGAGAATTGAGACCCTGGTAGCCAACAGTGTCAGCGTTTTGTAATGAGACCCTTTGCCAACAGACTCACAAGATCAGAGGGTACCTTGTCCTCCCTTGTTAGGGGGGACTCAACAGAGTCAAGACCCCTCAACAGTCCTGCAAATGGTGTTATCCACTTCTGGCAACTGTAAGGAACAGTTTACGGAATAACACTTTTTATTAATACAAATTGTGACAGATTAAAAAGGTTCAAAGGTTGTCAGTGATAGTGTCTGCTGCAAAAATATGTTTTAAAGCAATCTACTGATACATATATTAAGCAGGCACAAGCTCTAATACGAAGCAATCTACTAATATACTATGGGTTAAGCACAAGCAAAAGCTCTATTCCTAAAAGCAGCATTTAACGTACGTAGAGTATATTTCTCATCCAAGGAGTCCCTCTGGAGGTGGGGGGGAGAAGATCCACTGATCCCAGTAGTTTTGGTGGAGATCTCCCACTTCCCCCCTGTCTCCAACTTACTTTTATACTATTTTCTTAATGTTTGGGTGGAGTTTGAGTGGCTCTAGTCACAAATACCTTTTATTTCTGATTGGTGTATTTATTGGGAGGGGGGTGGTGGTCGTGGTTTGGCACCTGAGGAGGGGGTTCGACATGGTTGTTGCTTTCAGCAGCAGAGCAGCTTGATTCTCCCTTATCAGACAGATACTGTATGGCCTCAGTACCACAATGTTCTCCCATTCTGTTGGGATTAGAATGGAGGGAGGTCACATAGTCTCCACTTTGTTCCACACTCCATTCTGTTTCTCTGAGCAGATGTTTATTGTTGTACTGGGGAGCATGTTGACCTCAGTCTGTCCAAGGAGTTGCAGCTGCTTTTTTCCTTAAAATTCTGAATCCCCTCCAGGTTTATCTCTATCCATTATCCCACATAATGATAGAACAAAGACCACTCCCCAAAGGGACCCACAGATAAGCTCACACTGAAGCAGATACTCCCTCAATTGCACTTCAACCCGTAGATGATCCATCTTGGTGTATGGAAACTGTGTGAGAAGAAAGGAGCAACAGAGAGAAAATGCTATATCTTAGCCATAATCACTTGCATCACCTGTTGCCCCACTGAAGCTAAGTATAACCTGTTGCAGCAGTAAGATGGGTGGAGGGAAGTCTGGAGTAAAGCTGAGCCTGGGAAAGGAGGAAAGGTGTTTTATAAGTGTCTAAATGTTTCTTTTTTGTTGTTGCTGTTTAGCAATACCCAAATTGGTACCAATTATTTAGATTAATTGTCAATAAATTAAGTTAAATGCACCAAAGCTGAGTCTATTTTGCTGCAATAGCAACTATTAAATTATCCTTCCATCCTTATCTCAACCTATCAGTCTTCTTACTCCTGTTTCTGTTTTGTCCTTCCGTCCTGATGGGGTGAGATGGGATGGGGAGTGCATGAGTAGCTGTGTGGGTGCTTGACTGTGAGCCGAGGCCAATCTACCACAAACATATGTCACTTGTTGCTAGTATCTTTATTTATCTATTCCCCAAGTCTATATGTCTTTCCATTTGAGAAGAAAAGATTGTAGTGATGCTGATATATTCAACAACATCTGTAATTAGAGTTCTCTCATTAATCTATAAGCAGCAAATTCCCAATTTTTCAGTGGACACCTCTTGATAGCATGGTATCCTGTCATCAATGAATAGATTAAGTAATTTTTCATTTATAATTCACAAATAAAATTGTGTTCAAATTATGAATAATGGCCATGAAGGAAGATACAATCTATCACTCTCCTGTGCAAATCTACTGATACGAGTGTGACAGAGAAATAAAATGATGTGGTTATGCCCAGTTTCATATTATTTTATAATGTTAAGAATTTTACTGACAAAAAAAATTCAATTTTCCCTGTAATGTTGCAAAGCAGTGCACTTCTGGTGATGAAAATGAAAGGATGCTGATGGAGTCTGAAGGTGCGGAAGAGGAAAACACTTGGTTAAAGAAAAAATATTTTCTATATTAAAACTGTTGCAAAAAATGAATTAAGGAGCGTCATTAAACACTTCACCAGCATCTTTCTAAGCATCTAGGCCTCCATCCAACAAAACTCATAACCATCTGCTTCATTTCAGTCTAATGTTGCACCACTGAAAGCTGTTCACAAGTCAGCCCATGAGGTCAAGCATGTGCTTAAGTGTTTTGCTTGCAAGGTTACAGGGTCTTTTTAACTATGGAATGGAATTAAATCACTTAGGTCCTGCAGGATGTAAGCCCGAGTTGTTGCCTGTTGAGTTGGAAGTTGGGCTTATTCATGTGATTGCAATGGTATTTTCTTGACAATACAATACATTCAGGAATGTATTTCACATAAACCTCTGTATAGAAGTAATTTCTTAGCTGAAGACAAGTGCTTCTGACTTTCAGAGCTCAGTTCTGGAGTTTTTTCTCCATGGATGAACATGAAGTACTTTAAGTCATGTAATCATTCCAAGTAGCTTTCTAACTGCTGATCTTTCCAAGTCAGATTATACCTGATTTGAAAAAGTAAAAAGCCATTGCTTTACCTCACGTCATTACTGTGCTAATTGGCCATTACCTAACCAGAAACAGATATCCATTACTGCTGTTATAAATCTTTCTTCTTTTTTCTTTTTTTTTTTAACCAACTGGCAATGAGAAGAAATCTAGATAGAACTGGATGTCAATTCAGATATTTTTTGCATTTCCAAATTATTTGGTGCCCAGTCTAGAGGTGGGTTTTCTTTGGGTACTTAATATGTTACTTGTATTCAGATTTGAAATGTTTGCATCAGGACAGTTGAATTATATTCACTAAGAAAGGATTTGGAGCAGATATTCAATTTTCTGTACATTGTTGTGAGCAGTCAATTGTTAAAGATGGTGTGAAAGCCAAAACCAATACCCAGAATCTGGAAACATTTGGATTTTATCATCCTGTTAAAGGAGAAGAGTGTGTGTGACAGAGATGGATGCCAATAAAAACAATGAATCTCTGGCAAGAGAACTATTTGAAAAATAGTTTCCTTGGAAACCCCTTTATACTTCATACATGCTATCTTTGAGATAACAGCCTTTTCTTATCAAAACATCCACATGGCAGAAAGTACCTGTTTGTACTTTCCCCCTCTGTTTCACAGGGAAAGAAAGCTTACAAAAAATTGATCGGTTCAGAATATTTTCCCTTTCTTCTGACCTGTTTTTTCCTAGTACAATTATTTTCCATCCCAAAAGGAAATGCAAGAAGGTTTGTGTATGTCAGTCCCGCTGCTTAGCTCATGGTACTGATGGGAGTTAACATTTAAAGACTGAGAAATGATTTACTGTCTCTGAAAGTGTTTCATGACTGGGAAATGCCACAGAACTTGTTTCCAGTCCTTGATAGAGTCTTTTGTATCTAAAACAATTATTGATGTGATAATTATGTCCCAATGGCTAGTGCAAGTTTTATTTTCTTATGATGACAGCTGATATCAACTTTATTTTCCTAAAGCTTGCTCATGCATTTCCTTTGAACCCCAAGAAATATATGGATGCAGTTTAATGAATTGTGAACCCTGAAAAACAAACAAACCTGTCCAAAGAATATGGAGGTAGAAACATATTTTTTTAATGTAGCATCATTAGATTGAATTATAATATTCATGAAGTTTTGAACATGTACTTGCTTTAGGAGTCAGGTATACAACATTACTATGGCCTCAAATTTTAATGAAATAAACATGGCTTTAAGTCAGACATTGCAGTACAGCTGCTGCCGTACACGGTGGTACCTGTGCAAATCCGAAGGACTCGTGAACTATGGAGAAGTATGAATTAAAGAAATGACTTCAAATGAAAGTTCCTACAGGTTCTTAAACTAGAAGTCAGCTCTACACTTGGGGTAGATCCTTACCAGCTTCCAAAGTTTTGGGATGGTTACGGTCTGTATGCTTCTATATTGTAGTATCTGACTTACTATCATCAGCATATTTCTCCTCATAATGCTTGTTTTCTCATAAAAACTTAGCAGTTTAAAATTTCATGGTGGGATTCATTACACCTAAAGTATCTAAACCCAAAAAATTTTATCTGAGTTGTCTGTATTTCTTCCACAGTATATAGTGTGTGTCAGCCATCTCCAGAGGATAATAGTTGTATAGAGCAACCTTGATAAGTACCTCTCAGACATGCCTCTTTCTTTCCATTGATGGGGACTGGAGGCTTGATGACTAAGTTGGACTAGATATAGAACTTTTAGACCTGAAATATATATTACTGAGGACATGATTCAGGGAATGGGATGCTGGCCATGACATCACACACTCCTTTGCAGAATATTTCTGCTCTCAGAAATATTAATCAATTCAAAAGAAAAACAAAACAGAACAAAATAAAACAATAAGGCAGTTCCCTTTAATGATGTTCTCAGAAATTAATTTTTGCTATGGAATCCAAATCTTCAGAATTAAAATATGCATTTTGAAAAAAGGGTTCTGTTTTTGTTTAGTGATCTTGTCTGGTCACAAAAATTGTAAGCCAAATGCTTTTCCAACGCCTACTCACAATAATTCCTGATAATTTAGTTATTGAAATTCCTCTGGGTGTCTACAAAAAGGAAAGTTACTAAATGAGTGAAAATTAAGCTAGTCAATACACCTAAACTGAATTATGATTTTCTGCATTAAAAACAGGTGGGGTTTTTTTATTACAACTCTTTTGACTAGTGAACCACTGGATGGTAAGTACAAAATAATGTAGCCAATTACAATTACAGAAGGACAGCTGCATTGCAGTCTTTATTGGGAGTATGTGCCAGTGAGAGAGCATGTCTAATTTTGCTGAGAAATAGAAATTACAATATTTGGCTTAATTGGCCTTTATCATTGATTTCTGCTTATAACCCCAAAATTTCAGATGATGAGCTTTCTTTGTTTTTTGTTTCCTTACTCACATTTAATATATGAGGGAAGAAAAAAAAAGAAAAGCAACACAAGGAAAAACAACACCTTGGTGCAACTCTGAGTCATGTAGATATGAAAGGCTACTGCTATTGTCTAAAAATTCAGAGAAACTTGCTAGTACTGGAAAAATTGATTATGCAAATAACAGCGACTCATGATGACCCATCTTTTCTTTGGCTTACAGTTTTGCATCTTCTTGCTTTGCCTCAGTAAAGATAATCAATTAGTTCAGTCTGGATTATAGGGTTTTAATACAAGTATTTTCACTAGATGTGAAGTTTGTTGACTTACCTATAAACCTTATATAGGCTGTAGGGAAAGTTGTATAAAACTGGATTTGCCAAAGCAAGTCCAATCATGCAATCTTTCTGGAAAAAATGTTTCTCTCAAGTTCTATAGTTTCTAGTGGTATAACCTATTGTTAATTGCCTTTGCATGCTTTGTTAATCTAGCTATGGCTCAGTAGAGGTACAATCCTGTATCTACAGGAGTAATTTGGAGATTTTTCTGTTTAGGTCTTCAGGAACAGAGCAAAGTCTTCACCAAAACACTGTGGTCTCTCAATTAATTTTTTGATCTCTGGGGAAAATATACTTCTGGTTCTAGTTTGTTTTAATGGTTAAAAGATTAACTAGTTAGTTAGTTAGTTAGTTAGTTAGTTTTAGGGCTTATCTTATCTGAATGTAGGCAGCTTGTACAGGTGCCTAAATTAAAGTCTTCAGGTTAACCAAGAAGCCTCAGCCCCCTCTGCAGTCACTGGTGAGGTGAAGGCTCCTTCACAATGGACTTCACCTCTTAGGTGCTAAGGGCTGTCTGGAAATGGTCTTTGTTCATGGACAGTGAAGAAAGTGAATGTGCATTCCTAAATGCTTGGGATTTGGATTTATTTAAATGATGCTTTATTTAAATGATACCATAGCCATATTTTGACTGTTAAGAATGGAATGAATGCTTCTCTGTACCAATTTGAAAAGAGACAGTTAAGATTTTGTGCCCTACTGCTTCCTCCTATGCAAGCCACAGAAATTCCAGCCTCTGTTATTCAGCAACTCTAATTTCCTTGACTTTAATAAGGATAAATCGGAGTACCAGGGTACTGTTTGTTCTCTTTTGTTCTCAGAAACATTCCAGATTTAACATCTCTTGTATGATAATTTAGAAAAACACTTGTGTACAGGTTGCTTTGTGTTCATTTGGCTTCAGTGTGACACAAGTCCAACTTGGGTTTAAGTATTTTAATATGCTTCTGATTATGGTCCATACTTCTTTATTTGTGCCTGTAGATGGAGTCAAAAAGCTTGAAGAATTATATTAGTCACAAGCAGTCAAAATTTAAGATATTTTGTGAAAAACATTCTTTCTAGAATGAAACAAAAGCCTTAAAATATAGTAATGGAAAAAGGAAGTAAATGAACTCCAGTGATTAGACCCTGGTGAGTGTTTCTACACTGCCTAATTTTTCCTGCTGTCCTGTTAGTTACTGAACTGTTTATGCAAATTGAGAGCATTCCAGCCAGGGAATGTGAGAAGAGCCACCTTTATAGGTTGGAGATTAAGGCAGTCATGTGAGCTGTAGGTAATCCTTTTTAAAGTTCCTGCTGTCAGCAAGAGTTCTCTGCACTCCCTCCTCATTTTGACCATAAATTTAATATTAACAGTTTGGAGTTTCTTCCTAAGTAATCTTTCTGGGGAGGAGAGGGGGAGGTAAAAGAATGGTGTCATGGTTTGAGCAGGCCCAAAATCCAATTCTGATTCCTAGCCCCCCACCCACATCTCAACCCCATGTGAGATGGGTTTTCCAGACAAAAACACGAGACTCCATATGGGGGGAAGGAATATATTACAAAGACTATACACATAAATAAATACTATAATACACTGCATACAATCTTAACTCTATATCTATCTCTACCATGACAGTAATATTTACAATGGGCCAAATCTCTTCTCCCTCCAAATAAAAGTCCAGGAGAGAAGAAGAAGAAAAGACCCTTTCCAGTCTCTGAGCAGCAGGTTTCTCTAGGCAGCAGGCTCTCTTCTTCTCTTCCAGGCAGCAGTAGTAGTTGCTGGCTCTCTGCCAGCACACACGAGGGGGTCTCCAAGCCCCTCGGCCCTCCGTCCTCAAACGGGGTCTTTCCGTGGACTACGTAACCCCAGACAAGGTCGCATCACCACGGTCATATCACGAAGCACGGGGGTCTTCGTGACGGTCTGGTATCCTCAGGGGAAATCAAGCCCCTGTGCAGAGCTCCCATGCTCTGACTCAAAGATGGCTGCCAGCTTCTCTGAAGCTGCAGCAAGGAGGGGGGGGGGAAGCCCAAGGTCACCCCCTCCACACACATTCCTTTGGCCGTCCTGGCGTAGCTCTCAGGACAGTCTGAGCTTCTTGCTCCTCTCTGTAGTGCATACTGCACTCCAAGACTCTTCCAAGTGAGTCCAATCATCCTCCTCTCTCTCAGAGGAATCTCCAGTGAGTTTGGGGGTTTGGGTTATCCAATTCTTACCCCGAAACTCTGTTCCTGCTGCTGGCTCAGTCCTCTTTCAGGTGCTGCCTTTCTGCTTTCCTTTCTCCTCAGACATCTCTGTGTCTTCCATGCAGCATACTGGCTTATGTTCCTCCTTCTGGTCCTTATCAGTTGGCTCTTTGCCACTGCTCTTCAGACGCTGCTGTCCCTGCTGCTCCGTCACCCACTCGCAGTGGAGAAAACTCCTTCGGCATCTCAGACACAGGCACTTAGTTCAGTTCTGAGTCCCTGCAGCCCCCCAACCGGGGGCTGGGGGGGGCAGAGCCCCCTAAGGGGCCGGAGCCTCAGCTCCTCGTGGCTCACCACAACATGGCCACCTCTTCTTCCAACAACAAGTACCACTGCTTCTTTTCCGGTCTCCAGAGATATGTTTATATTTTGCAGGAGCACTGATTGGGTCAAGCCCCAAGGGTCACCACCCCCTGGGGGTTACCACTTTCTTAGTTTCAGAGGGAAAACCTGGTTCAAACCACTACAAATGGTTTGGTTAATTGTTGTTGTATATACAAAAAATGTAGGACAATTCCCAAATCATGACATAAGGATATATAATCAAGAGAAGAAACAGAATCAACTTGATGATGTAAGCTTTCTATAATATTCTATAATATTTCTACAATATAACTAAATATAGTGCTCTCATTTCACTGAGTAGTAAGAGTGTTAAATCCTCACAGCCTTTAGCACACCAGTTAAAAAAAAAAAAGACAAAAAAAAGGACATAGAAACAATCGGCAATTGTCTAGCACAGCTGCATTATTGCCTACAAAACTGTGAATGTAACAAACTCAGATTCAGGGTAAATGAGATAGACATACCCATGTAGTGTACCGTCCAAAAATGATTTTAACTCATCATCAATAATGAGAAAAGTGTCTAAATACCTTAAAGAGACATTTGAAATGTATGTAATTTGACACTGAAAAAATTCAGAAACATCCAAAGTAGTAGGAAAATAATGGGTCTGGAGGTTAACAAAAATGCACAGCAATCTGCAGTGCAATTCTCAGTCAGCCAAGTTTTATTTCAAAAGAAAACTTCAAACAAAATGCCAATTTAAGGAAGGTAACAATTTCATTTTAGAATATAAACAAAATTCACAACCAAGAAAAAAAAGGTATGAGGAGAACAAAATGTTAGGGCCTTAAATGTCAACTTCTGCTCTGTCTGCTCCTGATCATAGTTCAAGATTCAGATAGCAAGAAAATGTGCTTTGCAGCCTGCATTGGCTAAGAGCTTTATTGTTTGCTATATTTATATAGGCTGAAACAATTTGATTTAAGTTTGTTTCCAAGGAGATATTTCTTTGTCATTTTATTGCTATTTTATTTGATACTTCTTTTGAACCTTAGTATTTAACCTAAAAACTCCGTTCTGAAAGATAACAAAAGTTCTGTCCTCTCTCCTCTCCACAGGAGAACTTTTAAGCTTGCTTCAGCATTAAATGAATTTAATTCAGGATAAAAATCTAAATCATATCTAACTTCAGTTATATGGTTCTGCCATCTTCTTTGACAAATACCTTGCTCTCAGTTTCAGATTTCCTCTTGTGCATTTTGTCTTCTGGGCATCTGGCAGCAACAATGGTCTCTGTGCAGGGTGGTCTACCTATCTTGTGCCTAACCAGAATGTCAAAGCCAGCAGATCCACCTATCTTTTTGACACTCCTTATGGATATCTAACTGCAAGTTTTGTGTGGTCAAAAGGGAGTTTTAATTTTGTCCCAGAGCTCTGCTGTTCCATCTGTTGTTTTGACATCTCAGGACTACATCATCGTACTACCTATCACTCAGGTATGTAATTTGGGTATTAGCTTCAACTTGAATGTCTAAGTTCTTCCAGCTGGGATATGGCAACATCTTTCACATTTTTTCCCCCATGGCCTTCAAGCACATGACTGAAACTGTCTTCCAGGCTCTTGTGAATTAATTACAGTGGGATGCTTTAACTGGGTGAGAGATATGACCTTGCCATGTCAAAGTTGAATTCTGCTCCCATAAAAGTTATTGCTTTGGTCCGTGTCTTGAAGCATTCCCTATCACCCCTCTTTCTGAGGGTTGCTGAGGGTTTCCCTGATGGTTGCTCACTTGGAAGTACTCTTGCCATCTCTATCCCAAAGAACTTTTATGGCCTGTCTTTTCTTTTTTTTAATTAATTTTTTGACTCCTGCCTCTGGCTGATGTCTACTATCACTGACCCATACAATTTTGATTCATTAATTACAGTTAAACAACATTTTATGACTATTTCCTATGCTCTCATGCTCTCCTTTGTATGTGGGAGGAACTACCTGGAAACAACTACAGAGCATTTTGTTCCTCTGCATCGTACCCCTCCACACAAATCATCTTTCCTAAGCTGCTAAAGCTCTTTTGTTAGTGTTTCTTTCCATCATGCTTACTGTATATTCTCACAACTTCTATGTATTTCTACCTACCTATTTATAGCTATCAGTTTTCTATTGCCTTTTACATGGATTATGTAATTTTTGGGGTAGCAACCATCTCTGTTGTAGGATCCTATAAATTCGCAGTAAGACAAAAATCACTTATACATAAATCGTTGCTAAAGATAAGTCTAATCTAGAACACACACTGATATAATCAGGTTAAAAGTGCTCTTTGCCTTTATGGTATGATTTTCTAGTATGCTGTCAAAATAAATTTCTTTCTGAGCAAAATGAGCTCTAAAATAACTTTTCCTGCTAAAGAACAGTCAATTCAAAGTAGTGATACCAAGCAGCACATACATATGCTATTTATTTGCTGGTTTTTTTTCCTGTGAATGAAAGAAATGCTCCATTTTGTGGTATTGCAATATAGAATTATCACTAAAGTAATTTTCGAACAATGTCTTTCAAGTGTACTTTTTCTAATGGATTATAGTTTCATCTGAAAGGGGCATAAAAAGTCTTATGACAGCAAAGGAGATACATACCAGACTCTGGATCCATCCTTTTTGTGCTAACACTGTTTTGCTTAAGTGAAATTGAGTGAGAGTTGGCTACTTGTGCAACAGCAGACTCCAGGAAATTCTAACCACTGACTCATTTTCCCAATGGCAGAGCATCCTTCATTTAGTTCCTCTTCTGCTCTCAACATCACCTTCTTTCTATTAGTACACTGTAATTCTCATGACCAGATCAAATGGCAACTGTGAACAATGACTAGAGGAAATGTTTCCAGTATTTAGAGTTTGGGCTGAAAGACAATTGTTATAAGCTATAACTTACAAGTTTGCAGTGATTTGAATTAAGTTTTAGAGTTCACTAGGTACTAATGTTTTACATAACCCCACACTATATATGTTGTTTTCCATGCACCAAGATGTTTGAGCCTATAGAAAGTATACTGCAGGACAAGACATCTGCTCCCTACAATTTAAGGGGCTATTCTGTATGACTTTCTCTATCAACAACCTTTCATTTGACATATTTTAAGAGGAGTCTTCTCTTCATTACCTCTATGGCTGTGTCTCCATTTAATTTTCATCTACCTTGGAACACTGAACCTTGGTTTGTATTCAAACAGTTGACAATTTTTTCTTCACTCATCGCCAGACAACATGAATATACTGCCTATTTCGGTCATGAATTTTGTCTTTTCCACTTCCATTGTGTAATCTCTTCACACAACTAACTGTGACATTTCTGACATTTCTGTGACATTGCTGACATTTCTAATGACTTCTTCCTGCCTGCATCAAAGAGCATAGTCCAATTTCATGGCCTGTGACCTATCAGGTGCTTTAACACCCCTGATCATTACTGCAGTCTTGATTTCATTGATTTTCTTGATTCCATTCTGTTTCATCAGCTTTTGCAACTCCATCACCTCCAGTGTCTTTTATTATTGCTTAAAGTGACCATTGGGGTGACCTCCAATACTGTAGTGTCAGTCTCCTCAAGTCCATTCAGAATGCTAATGGACAGTCTCTTCGCTGTCACAGAAGACTTGAAAATGGTGCCAATATCTTCCACAGGCAACTGCAACTTGAAAACAAATAAACCCCATCAAGTTCAAACATTTTGAGAAAAAGTGTTGCCACAATACTATTTACATTCTTAGTTTTGTTATATCCAAATGAGACAAGGACAAACATTCCGTTTAAGATTTCCATCTCCTTGCTGTCAGAGAGACTAAAAATGAAGATGGGATGGGAAAATCTCATTCAGTTTAAACAAGAATCAGAATTCTTTTTATTTTAAGTCTTCAACAGCGTCACAAAACACACAAGACTGAATGTTCCAAGCCCTTCAATAAAGCACCATGACAAGGTAAACTGAACAACCAAAATGACAGCTGCAACCTCATTTCCTTCAGCTTGTAATACGCTTGTAATACATTACTGTCTCTTTAATTGAACCCTCTCTCTGATACAGGGTTTTTTGTGTTTGTCTGGCATCCAGAATCACAACTGAAATAGTGACTTTTGGACTTGAATTCAATATGCTTTTAGAACAGTAATATCTGCTTCTCTTCTTTTAGTTATTCTGTCCAGATCCACGTTAAATTTTTCTCCTCACAACCTTGCCTTCATGCTTTCCTTTTTGCCTAGAGTTTACACTTCCACATATCTAGCAAGCATCTCTTATACCTTTTGTCACACCTCTTCTGAAAAGTCAGTTGCTATGTTAGACCTCTTTAAAGAAAGTCTACCAAATTAGAAAGAATCAGGCTGCTGCTTCCATATACAAGGGTTTTTCAGATGTTACTAGGCTATTCCTCATAACAGGCATGTCTCCTTTACCTTAATACTCCGGTGACTGGTCCTGTGAAGGAGAGAGGTCGAGACAGATTCTGCTGCTTTACTGATTCCTGTTGACCTTACCTTCCATGAGGCAGCATAGTCTGGCTGGTGGGGAAATGCTGACAGCCAAAGGAGCATGCTGACAACAAGGCCTTTTGAAAGTAGGAAACTATAATTAGATTGCACTTCTGTGAACAGTCCTTCACTGTAGAAGGCTGTTTTTCACCATCAGTGAACTTTATGGAATGTCTTCTGTAAAACACAATCATTTTTTTTACTTGTGGAAGAAGAAGCATGCAAAAAAGGAATGCACACATTTTCAGCTGCGCTCATCTGGATATTTTTTAAATCTCTTTCCCTGTGTGCAAGATTTCATATATGTTTTAGACACTTTTCAGGGGTTCTGGGTGGAGGACCAGTCTATACAAATCTCTAGGAGCTAGACTGTTTTTATCTCTTGCCAGTACTTGAAAATTGGAGGCTGCTTTTGAAAATTTGCAAGTGCGTCACCTGTCCCCAGAAGCCCAGGGTAACGCTGGGTCTGTAATCCTGGTCCAGCACTCTCATTTTAGCTCTCCCGTCTCCTTCACAGCAGCCTTGCTTTTTCTTCCATTTCTTTCTAAGTTAGAAGTGCATTAATAAGGTGTAGTGATTGTTATTGCTGTTTTATGTATATGCAAGGTTATTACCCTGACCTCTTAGAGGAGAAAACTCCAGAAATGTTTTATACAGACCCATGCATATTCAACACAACACATAGTCATGAAGGAAATAGATTAAATAATGCTTCAGAAAGTTGAAGCAATATGCATATAAATGCATTCTGTTTATGTCTTCCATGCTGACCTATGGTGAATGAATATGCAACATCACCTTTTCTCAGAAGTGTACCTGTCATGAGATGGAGACAAATGCTTTCATGTCTGCCAGTTTCAGAGGGTCTTCATGGAGCTTCACTGGTGATTCTGAATGGAAAGGGGCAAGCGCTGGTGTTGTGCCTGTCTTCCTCAATCAATAAAGACAGTTAGTGACATGAAGCAGAAATACAGGCTGTATAGGAAAGTACTGGGGACCATGTGAGGTTGTTTGGAACTAATGCTGATCACTGGATAATTCAGAAATGATGATGAAAAGCTCGTGACATGCCTGAAAGATAAATGAATCAGAGATAAGAGCTGGAAGAAACCTACTGTGTCACCTCGTCTACAGCCAGCTGCAAGGGGAAGATTGGTTCCTGTACAAACACAGTGAAATCAGTCTTGAAAACTTCTAGCCTGGATAAAAGAAGGCTTTTTTGTTTGTTTGTTTGTTTGGGTTTTTAAACCATTTTCTAAATAAAGGCAATATATCTTTCTTTTATTTCAGGTTCTTCACTTTTCAAGTGTTTATTTTTATGGTTTTATATAAGTATTTTGAAAAAGCTAAATCTAATGTTTAGTTTTACTCAGGAATTTCCATGCAGAATATAGGCTGTATTGTACTATTTACTGCACAGATAAAGAATTTTTTACGCTTGGTGCAACATAAATAGTGATGGTGATGGGCTGATGAAGTGAAAACTGCCATTTGCACTTGACAGAGAAAAATAATCCTGCTTTAAATGTTATTGCTGGACAACAATCTCACAGAACTCTTAGCTTTCATCTTTATTCATAAAAATGTTTACAAAGTTATGTTTCTGTCTCCAGTTTTCTAGTCACATGTCCAGTATCCTGGCATGTCTCCGCTGGTTTCCTCCTACAGTCTTTTCTCTCCTGTAAAAGCTCATATAGGTTGTTAGAATCTCAGCAAAAATAAAGTGCCTCAGCTGATTTTTCTTAATCTTATGGTTACATGAATGCACTCCAACAATTTCTGCAGATTATAAAAGTGTGGTTTTTCCTTACAGCATTGGAGTGTCTAGGCTTTTTTTGTGTAACTATTCTGTATTTCTGCTAACCCAGTTCAGATAGAAAATTAGGAGCTACCACTTTAAAAAGCTGCCACATACTACATGTTGCAAGGAATAGGAATTGTCTGTTATGATAGAAAAATGAACAAAGAGCTTTCATGTTGGTGACTAACTCTCAAATGGATCAGGTCTGATGTAAGTTAGTTCAGAAACATGGATCCAGAAGAGTCTTCGTATATTTTTAACTTGTATTTACGTAGTGTAATTTAAAGTCTTTGTTGGATAAAGACCAAACTGCAGTTTTACCTTGATGTGTTTATTTTATAAGCTTACTGTTCTGTGACACGAGGAATGAAAAAATCCATTTTTCATTTGGGTTTCTAACTCTGAATATCAGTTACAAATGAAACCCACAAATTTGAAATTTGCTGTGGATTTTCAGGGTCTTCTTAGTTCCAGGCTCGATAGGTAATGACCATGTTAGAGACCTGGCAGAAAATTTTCTGAAAAATTTGGGAAAATGCAGTCGCTTCCTCTATGTACAAGCACTGAAGTATCATATTACAATGAAGCAAAATGTCAGTACATTTTTTTTCAACCAACTCAGTATTAATGAATTTTTTTCTCTAATTTGCTTGTTTTTTCTGCCTCAACTGTCCAGCAGATTGTAACATTACTATTTACATCACTGGGAGGGGTGGAGCAGGAGATTTTGGTCTTTGATTCATTCATTTCTAAGCACCGCTGCTTTGAAAAAAGGCTGATAAATTGAAGGTAATTCCAAGAAGAGCAACAAAAATGGTCGAGGTAGTCAGGAAGTATTGACTTAGGAAGAAAGATCTGAGTAGCTAAATGAGTTTGGCTTGGCAGAGGAGACAGGGTGACATACCACGATACTGACATGAGGCAGGTGAGAGAAATTTCGTAGTGCAGTAGACAGGGTGGTAACTAGGAGTAATGGGATGGAATTGCAATGTTATTTTTTTCACTGAATCTTTGTGCAAATACCCTGACAGTTAGATGTATTGGACTGTGGAATTGTGTCCCAAGGGGTGCAGTTGAAGCCTTGTCACTTGAGTCATTTGGTGCTAGAGATGACAAAATACTCACAAGGAAGGGAATTAACTATTTTTGCTCTCTTCTGTCACTAAGATCTGTATTTCTATAATGCACTGTAGTGGGTTATCCCTGTCCAGATGCTGAGTGCCAACAAAAGCTGCTCCATCATTCACCTCCTCGGCTGGACAGGGGAGAGAAAATATAACAAAAGCTTATGGGTAGAGATGAGAACAGGGAGAGATCACTCTCCAATTACTGTGACAAGCAAAACAGACTCAGTTTGGGGAAATTACTTTAATTTATTACCAATCAAATCAGAGTGGGATAATGAGAAATAAAAACTAAAAACACCTTCCCTTCCTCCACTGTTCTTCCTGGGCTCAACTTCACTCCCAATTTCTCTACCTCCTCCCCAGCAGTGGAACAGGAGAATGGCAATGGAAGCTATGGTCAGTTCGTCACATGTTGCCTACACTACTCCTTCCTCCTTAGAGGGAGGACTCCTTACACGCTTCCCCTGCTCGAGTATGGGATGTTGAGGAATGCATTTAGTGCAGGTACCGCACCTTGGTGTGCAAGCTTCAGTGCTAGCTGCAGTTTTTGCTCTGGGAGGCAGGGAAATGGTGGGAGCCACAGGCAAAAGGCCATGAGCTAGCACTGACCCTTTGTACAGGGAACCTTTGGGGCCATGACACTCAGAGACACAACAGGATCCGATGACTCAGCAGGAAGACCCCACTCTATCACATGCTTAGACTGTACGGGTATAAAAGCTCAGGGTGTTGTTCGTTTGGGGTCCCTCTTTGGAGGTGTGTAGGGAGTCAAGTGGGGCACCCATTGACTCACTGGAGCTACCTACTAAGAAGGGGCTTCAGTCCCATCAGTTAAAGTGTCTAGTGGTGGGAGTGACTGCCAGAGTGCCTCTTCAATGGTCTGACAGGAAAGTTTTCTTAACAGGTATCCCTCCCATGGTAGACAATCCTCCCTGAGCTACTCCAGCATGGGTCCCCCACAGAGTCACAAGTCTTACCAGGAAACCTCCTCCAGAGTGGGCTCCTGACTCCCCAGGTCCGTAGGTCCATGCCAGGACCCTACCCCAGCACAGGCTTTCCCTGGGTTCACAGCCTCCTTTCAGGCATTCACCTGCTCTGACATGGGTCTCCTCAACAGGCTGCAGGTGGATCTCTGAATTTCCATTGACATCCATAGTGGGCAGGGGTATGGCTGCCTCACCTTGGTCTTCATCACGAGCTGCAGGGGAATCTCTGCTCTGGCACCCGAAGCACCTCCTCACCCTTTTTCTGCACTGACCTTGGAGTCTGCATAGCTGTTTCTCTCACATATTCTCTCCCCTTTGCTTTCATTGCATAGGGTTTTTTCCCTCTTCTGAACACCATTATCTCCGAGTTGCTAAGACTGTCACTAAAGGGCTCAGCCTTGGCCAGCGGCTGGTCTGTCTTGGAGCTGGCTGGCATTGGCTCTGTCAGACATGAGGGAAGCTTCCAGCAGCTTCTCACAGAAGCCACCCCTGCAGCTCCTCCATTACCAAAACCTGGCCACACAAACCCAGTGTATGTACAATTACGAATTCACTGCAGGGGAAGCTCTGTTGGCATAGGTAAGACAAATATAATTGTTGACAGCAAAGAACACAGGAATATAACAGCTAAATTTATTTCTTTTTCTTTTGAAAATGTTTGCATTTCCAAGTTTAGCTGTGCAAAACTCATCTTTACATTCACACATACGAGCGTGATTGAAAGCTGTAACAGGTTGCTGATTTCAGGCACACAGAGGAGGAATTCTAGCAATTGTAAAATTAAAAACAAGAAAAATGGGAAAAAAGAGAAAGTATCTCTCATGGCAGAAAATGGCAGTTCACACACTCAGCCAGCTCAAATGACTAAACTTCTGCCACTTGCATCATGATCCAGCTACCAATCTGGCTCAAGAGAAACCTATGTAATAATGTTGGCTTTCTCCCATACTGCTCTGGCTCTTTCACTCATTCCCTGCTTGATAGTTCACAGTTCTCTGTCAATTGATTTCTTTTCTCATTGCAGATTAAGTGTGTTATTTACTGCTGTGATCTGCCTGAACTGCATTTTGTAGGGGGTCAAGGACAGTTAATACCTTTGTGAGCAGTTATTTCATACAGTGACTAAGCAACTCATACTAGATTTAAACTGCTTCACCTTCACAGAATGACAGTCACAGAATCAGCTAGGTTGGAAAAGACCCCCAAGATCATCAAGCCTAACCCGTGACCTAACACAACCATGTAAACTAGATTATGGCACTGAGTGTCATGTCCAGTCTTTCCTTAAACACCTCGGGGGATGGTGACTCTACCACCTCCCTGGGCAGTCCATTCCAATATCAAATAACCCTTTCTGTGAAGAAATTCTTTCTAATGTTCAACCTCAACCTCCCCTGGAGCAGTTTAAGACTGTATCCCATTGTCCTATTGCTAGTTGCCTGGGAGAAGAGGCTGACTTCCACCTGGCTACAACCTCCTTTCAGGTAGTTGTAGAGAACAATAAGGTCACACATGAGCCTTCTTTTTCTCCAGGCTAAACAACCCCAGTTCCCTCAGCCACTTGTCATAGGAGTTGTCCTCCAGTCCCTTCACCAGCCTCATTGTCCTTCTCTGGACGTGCTCCAGCACCTCAAAGTCCCTCCTGAAGTGAGGAGCCCAGAACTGGACACAGTACTTGATGTGTGGCCTCACCAGTGACAAGTACCATGGGAGAATCACTGCCCTGGTCCTGCTGCCCACACTGTTCCTGATACAGGCCAGGATGCCATTGGCCTTCTTGGCCACCTGGGCACACTGCTGGCTCATGTTCAGCCAGCTGTTGACCAGTATCCCCAGGTCCTTTTCCAATGGGCCACGTTCCAGCCACTCTTGCCCCAGCCTGTAATGCTGGTTATTGTGGTCATAGCACTCTCTGGGCCTGACCCTCCAGCCGGTTCTTAACCCAGCAGAGAGTGCCCCTGTCCAAGCCGTGGGCTGCCAGCTTCTCCAGGAGTATGCTATGGGAGATGGTGTCAAAGGCTTTGCTGAAATCCAGATCGACACATCCACAGCCTTCCCCTCATCCACCAGGAGGGTCATCTGACCATAAAAGGAGGTCAGGACCTGCCCCTCCTAAATCCAAGTTGACTGGGTCTGATCCCCTGTCCGTCCTGTAGGTGCTCTGTGATCACACCCAAGATGATCTGCTCCATAACCTTGCTGGGCACTGAGGTCAGGCTGAGAGGCTTGTAGTTCCTCAGATACTCATTCCAGCCCTTCCTGTGGGTGGGCATCACATTGGCCAACTTCCAGTCCTCTGGGATCTTCCCGGTTAGCAAGGACTGATGATAAATGACGGAGAGTGGCTTGGTGAGCTCTTCCACTAGCTCCCTCATCACCCTGGGATGAATCCCATCTGGTCCCATAGACTTGTGAGCATCTAAGTGGGTCAGCAGGTCACTTCCTCCTGGATTACAGGGCTTCTATTCTGCTCCCTTGTTTCTACCAGCTCAGGAGGCCAGTTGTCATGAGGATAACCAGTCTTGCTGTTAAAGACTGAGGCAATTCTGCTCCCTTATCTATTTTGCACCAGATTATGCTTTTCATTCCCCCAAGTTATCTTGTACACATAAAGGCAGGTATTAAAACTTAAAAAATCCCATAGCAGTGGCTGGGATCTCAGCAGACTCTCTGAATCAGGTTTTTATTCAGGTGTGTAACCACAAATCCATGAATATATTTGAAGCCCTGTATTCTGCTGGATTGTATGGACTTTCTTCTCCAACGCTTCTTTGAGGATCTGGGTCCAAGGTTGTGTACAGATTTCCTACAACAGGTGCTTAGGTCTGTGAACACTACTGCTCAAGAGAAAATAATTCAAATCAAGATCTTGGTTTTCTAAGGCTGAAAGACACTGGCTTCTTTTCCAGCTATTGAAGCAATCGGCTGTGAAACTTGGGTTAATAGGCTGCACAAGGCAGTCTCAGTATCATCTCTCTCTCATGCTAGGTTGACTAGCAGTCCCTGATGACAGATCAGTTTTTCATTACTTGTATTAAACACAATTGTGGTAATGTTAAAGTTGGCATATGAATATAAGAAGGAGAAACTTTTTTTGGGTATCTCTCCCTACTTAAATCTTAATGGGCATGTGCTACCAAAAAAAGGTTTTGATATCTAAAAGCAGTCTTAATGTGCTATGACAAATCAGTGGTTTTGGTCTTTGCTTCTTGCTTCTGCAGCGTTCAAGGCTGTTTCACATCCAGAAAACTAACACTGCCATAATGTTATTTGTAGAATGATTAGTTAAGCACATGAAGTGTGAGAAGTATCATTTTATTTTTAATAATTAGTCAGATGAGAGATTTAATACTAAAGTGCATCTTTTTTCATATAATATCTTGAATCTCTTCCTCATATCTAGACTAAAAGGAGCATAATCAGAGAACATGAAGGCTGACAAAAGCTAAAAACAACGGAGTTTTAAATATACAAAAAAGAAAAAAATAATTTCTGATGAACAAAAGTCACTAAGAGAAAAAGGACAGGGGGAAAGGAGGGGAGCACTTTTAGTACTGAAATGATCTGAACTTGAAAAGCTTTTAGTGAAAAATGAAATAACTTTGTGGAAACCAATTTAAGATGCTATTGTTTACAAAGGTCCCAAATTATTCTTAACTCCAAATTACCCTCAAGTAGGGACATATTTCTTCCTCTCCTTTATGAGACTGCCAAAATTCAGCATTCTAGCCTGCTTCTAACCTTCCTCATGAGACTCATTCCAATCCTCCCTGGAAGTCTTAAGAGCAGCCGGACTGCTGAAATGCTTGGCACTTTCATGAAGATAATTGAATAAGAAACCTCTACAATAAGAAAGAAATAGGTGGGGGGAGGACAACTGTGAATTTTTTTCATTCTTTTCCAGTAAATGTGGTAAACTTGAGGTATGGTGTTCATGTAGAACTGGTTTATCTTTAAGAGAACAGCTCTGTGCCACACAGAGCAATGTGCCTCTGAAGATACATGCTTCTTTGGATCCTTTAATGCAGAGATTAAATGTTGTGCTCTGACCCTCAGCAAATTAATACAAACCCATTAAAAATGTGATAAGGGGAGTGTCTGTTTTTGTAGACAAAAATGGGAAAGAGAGGAAATACATTTATGGAAAAAACATTGAGAGAATACTTTTGAAAATGAAGCCTCACTGTACTACTATATTCCCATGTAATGAAAAATGGAAGGTTATGCAGGTTTGAGTTAAACAATGATGTCAAATCATCCTAACACAGGTAGAAGTTGGGCTTTCTATGGTTCGATCTATAGGTTGAAAATCAGGCACAAATAGGTGCTTATGTCACTCATTAAAGGATATATTGCTTTCTTCAGAGCTTCTGTCTTTAATCATAGTAGCTCAGAACTATCCTGGATACCAGGACCACCTGCCAAGTTGTAAAGAGGGAAAATGGTAGTGGGTGGAGGGACTGGGGTTATTACCTTGGAAGTGGGATTCTTTGGTAAAGGTTCTGATCCAGAGAATGTTTGACTATTTATATAAAAAATAAAAGCATTAACAGAAAAGTCAGTGATTCATTCCCTACACTCTTTTCACCTTACAGTTCACTCAGCTGATTGCCTCTCTGAAAGAGGAATGAGCTAACCCTAGAATATAAGTTGAAAATACTCAGTGAAGTTAACTGATTATTTTAACATCTTTTCATGAAAATTCAAAGGAAAAATTCTTTCTAGTTGTCATGTTCCCTGAAAACACCTATATATATATATATATCTCTATATATCTAGATTTCTCTTTCTATTTATATGCATAACTATATATAATTGTTATATATAATTATACATATTATATATATTGTTATATATAACAGCTTTATATACTTATATATATTATATATGTGTTATATATATATCTCTGTATATAACCATTTCTTACTCTCCTGAGACTATTCTATGACCTGACCTCTACTCTTTATGAAGAAATTATTAGGTAAGTTTTTTTGCCCTGTGTCATACTGGTTTAGGTCTAACTCCAACAAGACTTTATTAATTCTCTTGGCTTTAAGTCTGTCAAAACAGTGCATAAAAAAAGCCCAATCAGTATTAACTCAGCCTAGAATAAACTCCTGCTTGTCCTTCTGCATTTTTGAGTCCAGGTCCAAATTGTCACCTTGTTTTAACAGACTGATTTGGGACCAGTGAAATGAAGCCTACTCTTGTATTCTTCTGTCTCATAGGTAGTCTCTGATACCTAACAATGAGCTCTTCTGCAGTGCATCCTTTCTGGTAGTCAAAAAACTGTTGTTTGATTTTTCTCTCTTGATCACCTGGACACCTACTTACACCTCCTTTTTTTTTTTTTTTTTTTTTTACTAAGAACTTATCTTTTTGATAGTTCAAATCCACAGTTATGCAGTGGAAAGAAGTTGGAGAACATAGAGAACTGTGCACAGAGACAGTGTGATTGCATAATGTAATTTCCTTAGAGAATCAGGTTTTTCAGGAAGCCTTTAGGGATTGGGCTGCCTGCTTCAGATGAAGTTCTCTTCAACCCTCTGACTTTCATTTCAACCTCTCCTCTGATGTTGTACAGGTAAAAACCTTCTGTGTAACACTGTTACCTGCAATAGTAGTCGAACTTCTCTCTGGGTCTTCCCACTTCTCCACTTGATTTTAAATCACATGCTGGAACTTCATGTGTTCATATTCTCCTCACTACCCTTCCCAATGCCATTTCCCACTTGAAAGCATACTTTCTGGCTTGTCAGTTGTGTTGGGATACATGGTTGACACAAGGTAAGCATATACTGTCCAGGCAATTAAACACATTGCTCTGAGACGTATGAGCATGGTTGGTATTAAAGAAACACCATCACAATGTTTCTCCCTTCAGTCACTGAGAGGATTTATCAGAGGAGTGCTGGATTAGCTGCAACAACAACAAAATGACCAGAAAGAAGAGGAGGAGGGTGCTTTCTCTAAGCATTGCTCTACCATGTGATTTAGGGGCCATGTTCTGCAAGGTTTGAGACTCCCTATCTTGGATGCTGAAGAACTCTTACACTCCTTAAAGGTTTCCACTGTGGATGAAACCGCTGAGTATGGAGATACTGGAGCCAGGTATGCCTACACTAACCTAATACCTGTACTGGGCTGAAGAACCCAGACATCTAAACTCAGTTTAGATGCCATTCTCATGCCATGCACCATCTGAAATAATAAGCTTCTGTGTCAGTCTGCCTAGACAGATTTCAGAACTTCCACGTGATGTTGTCTGAAAAAGGTAGATTTACTGCCTTTGTTACTAGTATTGGATTTATTGGTCCTTTGCACTGGTTTTGGCTGGTATAAAGTGAAATTTCTTCATAGTAGCTGTCATGGGGCTGTGTTTTGGATTTGTGCTTTGGATTGTTGATGTCACAGGAATGTTTTAGTTATTGCTGAGCTGGTTTTACACAGACTCAAGACCTTTTCTGCTCCTCGCCCCACCCCATCAACATGGAGGCTGGAGCTGCACAAGAATTTAGGAGGGGACACAGACATGACAGCTGATCCCAACTGACCAAAGGAATATTCCAGACAATGTGGTGTTATGCTCAGCATATAAAGTTGAAGGAAGAAGGAGAAAGTGAGACACAGTTGGAGTGATGACATTTGTCTTCCCAAGTTACTGTTAGGCGTGATGGAGTCCTGCTGTCCTGGCAACAGTTAAACACCTGTCTGCCCATGGGAAGTGGTGAATATATTCTTTGTTTTGCATTGTTTGTGTGCATGACTTTTACTGTACCAATTGAAATGACTTTGTCACAGCCCATGAATTTTCTCATTTTTACTCTTCTGATTCTTTCCCCCATCCCACTGGAGGGAAGTGAGCAAGTGGCTGCATTGGGCTGAGCTGCCAGCTGGGGGTTAAAGCACAACAGTCTTCAAGCTTAGGAATTCCTGCACCCTGCTCCTTAGAGTAGACTAAATGTTATTTCTCTCCTTTAACTTCCTCACATTCCAAAATATTTACAACCAGTTCAATAATGCAATTCTTGCTCTCTTTTATTTAGCTTTGGGGAGTTCAGAAGATTGGTCCCTTGCTGATTAGAATGACCGAATAAATGCTTCATCTTAAAGCAGGTGATTAATTCATATGGCACATTTCCTCTAGGAATTTATATATGGGTCATAGCCTCAGTAAGCAAAGTCGAAGAAATATGCCACCTTATAACACCTGAAGATATTGGTCCACCTGAAACAATATCCTAATTCATGAGTCTCTGATAAGTCGCTTTGAAACAAGCAAGATAATTCTGGTATAAGATAAAGCACTTTCTGGCAACTTTTCTAGGCTTGATGTTGTGTGACATGCACAAGTAATGCTATTCTATTACTTTCTGGAAGTTTTCTTCTACTAATTTCTTTGTAAATTAACCAAGAATCATTTAAAATTAAAGTTTTTCTCCCTTCAAGCTGTTAAAAAGTGATATGGGAATGCAACAATGTTAGAATTTTCACACTGCTATGGACGCTTTAGGTTTTCATTAAAAAGTTGATGTTGTCACTGCCTCCAGCCAAAATTCTAAAGAAAATTAAGGCAGCACCATTCATACTGCTATAGGAAAGTCTGCTTCTGTATCAATTTCCTACCTGTTGCTGTAAATATTCATTTTGAGTTGAAACTTGGTATATAGTGCATCCTATTGCCCTTGGAATTATTATTTTTTTGCATTGCGATAACAAGGGGTTTTTTGGAAACAAATGCTATTCCAATATGTGACACTTTGGCTGCAAAAGCTTTGCCTACTTCTGCATCCATTATTTCCCAAAAGAATGACAAGTACATGTGAAAACTGCTTTACTCTACAAAAACAGATGGAAATTTTCCTGTATTAACTTATTGTGAAGACTTATTTGGAATGGAATTAGTCTCACATAACTTCAGCTGTGTAAAAATTCAGCATGTAGCTGAATTTCTATGAGCAGGCTCCCTCTGGAACAAATGTCACCCTCTGGAGCCACCTAGCCATTTTTGGAATTTATCTTCTTTTTAGAGATTTCATCTCTCATCCTCCAAATTCCCTTACTTTCATTCCAGGTCATTAATTTGCTAGTCAGGAGCAATGCTGTCCAGAGCTTGCCTCTTTTCCATCATCATGCATCATTCAACTAGAACTCAAGGCTGGATTTTTGCACAGGTTTCATCACACAGATCATCTTGTAAGTCACAAATGTAACATGGTGGTGTTGGCACCAGCTATCAACCAGAAGCATGCAGCCAGCCACCAGTCCATGTCCAAAGAATCTGAGCTAAAATTCCCCTTTTGTGTAGAAGCTAATAATTTTAATGTTGCAAAATTGTCATTCAGTTCTTAGTCAACTACTTACATTCCAGGCATACATGCTCAGGCTCCAATGAACAGAAGCATACTGCATTTAGTTTGTGCTATGTATACATTCTGAAATACTTTGATAAGTGGGACAAATTAAAATATTCCCTTTGTAGACCTTTGTGAGTTACTTGATGGACTATAGGTTTGCTCATTTCTGTTTTAACTGGATCAGTCACGCACTCAGGCTCCTCTC
The DNA here is from genome assembly GCF_003984885.1 of Neopelma chrysocephalum. Lineage (NCBI taxonomy): Eukaryota > Metazoa > Chordata > Aves > Passeriformes > Pipridae > Neopelma > Neopelma chrysocephalum. The sequence continues at coordinate 13,696,458 of NW_020897702.1, read as the reverse complement.
TGTTTCATTTACATAGTCATGATAATTAGATCCTTTTTTTTCCATCCCTGGAAAACACTTTTTAGCTGCACACCATGAAATATACAGGGATACTAGAAGATTAATTTAGACTAGCTGCATAGGTTTTAGATTTCTACTGTTATATGAGATAAATCCCAACACCGTTCCATTCTGCTTTCATTACCACCGAGAAAAGCAGGTAAAAGCGGGTCTATCTCACACGGATGAGGAGTTTTACTGAGTTTGTCTTCCTTGTTCAGCAGACTTGGGGAATGGCTGAATGGAAGGCTGCCTGGGAGCTTGATCCTGGTTGGAAAGGGATGCATAGGTACAGCATTTACTAACTTAAGGTAAAGATTAAGTACTACTCCACACCGTCTCCCTTCAGTTTGTACATGTACACTGAAGGGTAGACATATTTCGACCATTTTATAAAATATCTTTGAAAATAGTATCTGGTTCTTTTTCTCAAAAATGCAATATAATTAGTAATAAGTGCTATCAGAAATAAATATTTTTCTAAGAAACTAGAGTGCAAATAAACATAGTGTTGCACGGGTTTACTTTTCACTTGTCTTTTAGAAAGTGCAGGATTTTTCTCTCAGAAAAGGCTGACAACCTCAGAGCTAAATTAGAATGTCTTTATGAAGTAGTCTTGAAGTATGCTGGAGCCCACTCGATCCTTCTCTTTTGTGGAAACAATCAGGAACAAAACTGTCTGTGTTAAGCAGGGTTTTGAAATATGCAGCAGAAACATTTTCTTTTTTCTATAAATAAAAGGATTATTTTTGCTTCTCTTTGACAGCAAGAATATCCTAGTCAATTTTTGTCTTGCAGTTAAAAACTCCACCTGAGATTATAGCAAAAAAACCAGCAGCAAAATGATTAGTTCCTTCTATGGCTGGTTGAACAGAGAAGTTATGAACAGAGTTTTTTATTTTCCTCCATGTCATTAATGAAACACTTATGAACTTAGTGCTCTTCTAACAAAAAAGTGTTGTGTATCTGACTCTAATTTTATTATTTCTGTAGAAATGTATGAATTGATTAATTTGATTTCTTATTTGGTGTGAGTATGTGTATCTTTTATTAGTAAGTTCCATCACAAAAGGTTTTCATTTTAAAAAGAAGATACTCATTTAAAAACAATGATTCTTGATTCCAACTTATCTGGATGCATCATAGAAGAGTAAAGGTCCATCTTGCAACTTCCTTCTGGAGATTTCCTAATAACTTGCAGCAAATTAATTGTGAGATTCATTTAGTGGTGAGTTTCATTTAATCTCACTTTCTTGTCTGAAAATTAAGCATCCAATCTAATCTATTAATCTGTACTACCTCACTCATTAATGGAGACATGCTAGATCTACAGATTGCAGTTTGGTGCATCCTGAAGTGGTAAAGAAAAACTCATGCTGAAGAGTAACCCTTGCCATACACCTACGCTGTGCCTACATTTCATGAATCATTTACAATGTTACATATTTAGGCTCTGATCACTCTTCTAGATATTCATAAGCTTATTAGATAAAAGTAGAGTCAGTATAGCAAGTCCTATTTGGGTCTGAATGCGCTGGGATGGGCAAGCCTAGGCACGGACTGCTTGAAGAGTCTTGTTTATGGGTCATTACTTGTTTCTTCAGGGTTAGCTTTGATTCCCAGCTGCTGCCATGTGATTTCCAGTATTCATCAAGACTTTTCTCTTGTCTCTTTTTGTGCATACACACACACACATACACACACACACACACACACAGTCTCTCTCTTTGTTCTTTCTACTGACTTGCTATGTAAAATCATATCTGACATATATACAATTACTGATCTGACTTTCTGAATTCAGTCAGCAGACTATGAACTGATTCAGGTGCAGCAGGAGGTATGGAAAGCACAAGTGATATAAAAGGTATCTCCGGTCTTTATCTGTGCTAATTACCCCAGGTTCTCTTTGCAGGTAGTGAAGACAGATTGTCCATTTTACTCTTCAATTCATCTAATCCTGGAGAAGCCATAAAAAAATCATATGAATCTCATTCTGAATGCAATTGTCTCCCTACTGACTACACGGAGAGCTTAGGGCAGTGAGCTCAGATGTAAATGTCTAGGTTGAATGTATCTACTTTGAGCCAGATATATACGTTTCCAAAAACATCTGTGTAGACAATATTGACGAGTGAGGGTGAAGGTCTCATATCTAAAAGGACTTCATAGGGACCGTGATGATTAGCTTTAGGCTGTGATTATGTGCTATTGTAGTGGTTTAACCTCAGCCAGCAACAAAGCCCCACACAGCCACACTCTCTCACTGGCAGGATCAGGGAGAGAATCGGAGGGGTAAAAGACAGAAAACACATGGGTTGAAATAAAGACAGTTTAATAGGACAAGCAAAAGCCACACACACAAGCAAAGCAAAACAAGGAATTAATTCACTGCTTCCCGTGAGCAGGTAGGTGTTCGGCCACGTCCAGGAGTGCAGGGGCCCATCACATGTAACAATTACTTGGGAAGACAAAAGCCATCACTCCAAACATCCCCTCCTTCCTACCACTTCATATACTGAGCATAATGTCATGTGGCATGGAATATCCCTTTGGTCAGTTTGGGTCACCTGTCCTGTCCGTGTCTCCTCCCAGCATCCCTTACACCTCAGCCCCACTGCCACCATAGCAGTATGAAAGACAGAAAAGGCCTTGGCTCTATGTAAGCGCTGATCAACAACAACACCACCACCTCCATATTATTAACTCCGTGTTCAGCACAAATTCAAAACATTGCCCTATACTAGCCACTGTGAAGAAAGTAAACTCTACCCCAGTCAAAAGCAGCACAGCTATGAAGACCTCTGTATTGGTGTCACATTAAGTTGCACCTGCTCATACCACTTCACAATCCCACAACTCGGTCAAGACACACTTTCTTGCTCAAGTGACTGTGCTCTGACCTTAGCAGCAAACTTTTTTGTTTTTTTTAGCTGTATCAATTTGACCAACCATGCATGGCTGTTACAGGACAACTAAAGGGAGAGTGTCCTGTGGTAGGGACAAGACACAAGAGAGGTGATGAAACTGGTAAGCTGTGATTGCCACCAAAGCTGTGTAGTGTTTAAGCTGCAGTTTAGAGACTTAGCTCATAGAGAGCTCTTAGGAGAGTCCCTTCTCTTAGCTGCTTAGCATTGCATTTCTGTTTAGCATCAAATGTTTATTAGCTATCTTTAAAGTTGCATTTGTAACAGTCTGTTTTGGTTGTTTTGTTTAGTTTTGTTTGGGGATTTTTTTAGCAATTTGTGTTTTGCTCAAAAAGTCTTTTGCTCAAAAAGGCTCTGTTTTTAAGCAGTAAATGTCATTTTGATGGAAATGCATGCATTTACCATTCATTGCAAGGTGATGCCTACTGTGACCATAAAGCTAAACTTCATTGCCTTGATAAATAGTTCATCTCTTGGCTGCTTGGCAGAAGGATTTTCTAGAGGCCTTAAACTAGGAAGCTGTGGGTTAAGCGCCTTTGAAAACTATCATTTGTCTCCTGATTATAATTTCTACATGAAATTATTTATCACCTTTTCAAGGAAAAATAAGCATGAAAAAAAAGAGAAATTTTTCGAGGAAAAATAAACTGTCTACCTAATCATACCTACCCTTTGGGTCAGCAGCGGAACAGCTTTGTAGTCCTATGGTAATGATTGATTTGAGCTGTGTCACTTTTATTCTGATGTGCTTTACAAGCATCATCTGGTGCAATTGAGGAAAAACATGTCAACATGGAGCATGCACTGTGCCAGAACAAATACCAACAAGTAGACTCCTTTTCCTTTGAATGCACCTCACATAATTCTGTCTTTTTTGTTTTTTTTAAATCCAGATGCATAGTACGGTATTGAAGTCAGAAATACTGTAATGTTTCTCTATCTCCAATTTAACTAATAAAAAAGGCTTTTTGGTGAATACATGGGTGGGACGTCACAATATAGTAGGTTTTTTTTCTTCAAACTTTCATTGTATCATTTAATAATAATGCTACATCACAAAGAAGGAGTATAACCTATGAGCAAAAAGTGGGTAAAGACATATATCATGTCCCTGGTAATTACTTTGTAGCCTGGGGGGCAAATTCTCAGCTGGAGTAAACTGAAGTAGCTCTTTGAAGTACATACACTCATTCGCACAGTGTACACTGACAGTCAGGCTCTGGGGCAAAGAGGCAAGCACAACACACTGTGGCAGGATGATTTTGTGCCAAGCAGCTTCTTCATTTCACTGCTGCACAGAACCTTTCTCCACTTCTGCAGGCTGTAAATAATCTTCCGCTCTCTTTCCCCAGCTACCTAGAAATGGAATCTAAATCCTGGACAAAAATCCATATTACAGAGAAAGCATTTAAAGAAGACAGCATATGTGTGTAACAAAAATGAACAGCACTGGCTGTCAGCAAGTGCAGCTGTCATTAATACCGCCCTAGGAAGCAACTGAAATATTAGGGTAAAGAAAACTTTCTCAATGACTTCTTTCTACCCATTGTGGCTTCTGCCCTTAAGAAACAGACACAAATCAGGATGTGATTTTGTTGTGTCTGATGCCAAAAAGTTTTTTCTTACACTGAGGTTCCTGTGCCAGTCATCAAATGCCATCGACAAAGGGATTTTTCTCAGAAAGGTCTGAGTCTTGAATATCGATGTCATTGTCAGGTGAAGTGCTCACAAGGAAAGTCTTTTTTCTTCCACTGGCCAATCATCAGAATGAATATTTGGGATATAGACAGCACAGATATCTAAAAGGAATGGGACAAGTTCTGTCCCGCGTCTTGTTTTTTTTTCAGTTGTGTAACCTGCACAACTTATCTATGAACATCTTCACAAGATGTCCGTGAGATAAACCGCTTAGAGAGAGGTCTTCACCCCTTTGTCTCTTTTGCTCTGTGAGCAGTAATTTGATGAGAACACATCTCAAGCTGCAAAGCTTCTTTTGCCTCTGTCTGCCTACCTACCTGCCAACCACATCCTCAACAGAAAAAAACCTCTTTGGTTTTGAGTTATCTGTGCATAAGTAAGTGAAATCTTAAAATCCCAATCAGTATCTATGGGCAGAGATTCAGGAGTTCAGCTGCCAAAGGGTTAATGTCATATTTTCTGCCAAGTCACCCATGACTGTCCTTTTCTGTGTGACAGAATGCATCCAGCGCAGTCAGCAGGGTCAGCACTCAGACATCGATCTTGGGATGGTGACACACATCAGCAGAGGATGTCTGGCCCAGTAAGTTGATTTAACATGTTTTCTGGGTCCTGGGCTCCCTCACAGGAATGGGGAGAAATGGGTACTCTCCAATCATAGGATCATAGGATGGTTTGGTTTGAAAGGGACCTTACAGATTATCTAGTTCCAACACCCCACCATGTGCAGGGAAAAGACAATGTTAGATTGTCTTGTAGTTGTGTCCTTCTACTATATTCAGAGAAGCTAAGCTGTATTTCACTATATTTGGTGACTTAAAAAATGTTAGATTGATCTCTGAGATTCAATAGGTGCACAGGGAGGTTTTCTAACCTCTTGACCTCCAAATTTCCTTAGATTTACCTGTCAATCCTGTTTAGCCTTTTATCAGCAAACTGTAACATGACAGGCCTCATTACTATTGAACATAGGAATTAGTGACATGTGTCCAATCGAAAGTCTGTCATTCAAATGCAAGCACCCTTTGAGACCAGAAAGAAATCATTTGGTGGAAGGCGGGTAGGGGCAGTGCAAGGATGATTAATTTTTTTCGTTTTAAAAAAACCCCATTCCTAGTTCTAATGGCTGCTATTGACAAAGAAAGCAGCAGTGGTTAAAATGTGATGAGATCTGTTTTGCAATCTGCTGTTGCAAGGTTTGCTAATTTTAATGTATTAAATGCAACAATATACCACATTTACTCAAAAATAATAAGAAGAGACATCTATGTTGTGTCTGCCTATAAATGGCAGGCTTGCCTCTCTCACAAGAAGTTGGCTAGATTCCGTGATTCAGAATTTGTCATGATCAAAGTACATTTTGCAAAGAATGTAGAGTATGATTTTGCTTAAAAATCAGCTGCTGAAACAAACATCTAAGCATTCATTTATTTCTCATATGGCAGCATTAAAATAATTGGCAGCACTACAGCAAGTGTAACGGTAAAATGTATTTGTGCTTCATGCCACAATGGAATGATTTTAGTAGAGGCTAGCACAACTTGAATGCCAATAAGATACTGAGAGCTGTGAAACATAACCACCATACTGTATTTGAGGTTTAGGATTTACTCAAATTACTACAAAATCAATAATGGGATAGTTTGTAACAAAATCTATTTGCTGGGAAAGAATGTCAGTGCAGGTGTTCATCACGGGAACAAGAGGCAGACTGTACAGTGCGAAAGCCAAAGATACAAATGAAGATCTTTTATAGCACGGTGGTTAATAGCTGACAGTTTCAGAAATCTTGAAGAGTAGAAGGATTTAAATGGAACTAAGTGGATGGAAAGACATTATGGAGCATAAACATCCACAAATCTGTTGAATTATTTTTCAACTCACATTTCCCAAGACTAGCTGGAATGACCATCCCCTGTCATCGCAATGTTTCTTGGTTTCTCTCGTAAATACCTTTTTTGGATTAAGTGAAGCCATTGAAATAAAAACCCTTCAATTTTCCCTCTGAAAGCCATTCTGAACCATGACAGAAATGGAGTTTTTTATCCTTTTTATAGTTCATGAAATTTTTCATTTATATTTTTCCTTTTCTGCCTTATTTGTACTTTGGCTCATGTTCTCTCCAAATTAAAATGTAAGCCAAAAGCATCAGTGTTCAAAACACAACTATAGTTTCCAAGGGAAGGGTGATAACGTTATGTCACCCAAATCACTGTTTTTGAAAGAACTATCGGTGTTTTTGAAACAACTAAATGTGCTAAAGATGGGTATCCCAAAATTGAAGTACCTCAGTTTGGCAGGTATTCACAAGCCTTGGTCTTCAATCATCTTCTGTAAGGAATGGATCTTGTTTGAAGAATGTAGGTCTTTACCTTTTAGGAGGACTTACATAAAATTAACCCGGGGGGGGTTCAGTTACACTTTTTTTTTCTTTTCCCTTTGAATGTCTGTTCTGTTTCTAGGCATGTTCAGTGAAGGTGTAGGTCTAGGAATGTCTGGGCAAAATGGTTGTTAAACATTCTTCATTCTATCTGAAAGCATCATTCTTGACCTCTGACTCCTCTGGCTTGTTTTCTGTATGCATAAACAATTCCAATGATATGGATCAAACAATGTCACACATTGCTTCAGAGGACTGGGTTGCCTTTGTCTAGGATCAGCTTGTGACCCTGCATGTGTGAAATGGGGAAAAAGACTACTCCCTTTGCTATGGTTTACTATTCAAGCATATACTGCGTTGGTGTAGACTCTGTCATCTCATCTCCATCAGACCAAATCACATTTTTTTCCATGTTCTGATCTCTTCTACATGTAGCTTCAGACTAGGTGCCTCCAAATCTGTATGTGTGAGAGCTGTGTGTGATCCATACCATCTTCTGTCAAGGCTCTACACTTTGACACTGCTTGACTGTGTATTCAGTGGGAATTGGTAAGCACAGACCAAACAAAGCTTGTAAGAGGAGATTTGGATATGGCATCCACCTTCAACTCTTTTGTTTCTGTGTGAAGTCAGAACCTGGTGCTTCTGAAGAGTAGGGACTGAACAATTCATAATAATGTTGATTTTAGAGACCTTTGTAGACAGTCTGAATGTTACTCAAGGTGATATAAGATCCCACTAGAACCTAGAAAAAGGACAGAGGATGAAGTTTACCATAGGTGAAAAGTTCCAAATTTTTTAAAAATCTGAAACTGTTCATCTTGGCTCAGGATCAACACTAACATTCAGGACTGACAACATAATGTTGGAATTACACAGAAGATAATGATTCAGTGTATTAACAGTACGTGCTACATATATAGAGTTTTCTGGAAAGACAGTAGGAGGAAAAGAGACTGGTGTTAAGTTGCCCTGCTTTCTTAGGGAGAATTGAAATGGATGGTTTGATTTCTGCATTTGACAAAACAGTTTTGGAGGATGCTGGTGGAGGGACAATGGTAGAGCAATAAAAGAGTGGGATACGAGTGGATAAAGTACCCAGTTAAACTGAATCACATATCTCGGAACAACCACCACAACTGCAGCACCTGGTATCTGCCACTATCGCTGCAAGTTGGTTGGCATAAAAGGACAAAAATTTTTACAATGAATATCTACTACTATGAATCATAGTATTACCAAAGTGTTTTCCAGCAATGAAAACACAGCAGTGTGTTCACATAAAAAATAAGGACAAACTCTTTAACATCTCTTTTATATAGCATAATCCACATCTGTCTGACAATAGTGACTCAAAATACAAAAATAAATAGAGACTAAGATATTCTTAAGTGTTTAAAGTGTAAGTGTAAACATTCAATTCAAAAGTTAAAAATGGGTGAAACAAATCATTCTAAATGATTGCCTGTGTAATGACAATTCTGTCAGCACAAATGAAAGCAAGTGTTTAAGCCTTGATGTTATAAGAAAGGATTAGAGGTTTTTACACCATGAAGTTTTTTCCTGTTCCTTTGCAGTACACAATACCAAATAAATGAATCTCTGTGTAATGAGCCAAATCTGCCACAGATTTTAGTGAGTGACTCTAATGTGGTGGCAGATGGTGTAAATCAGTGCAAAATTTGGCAGCAGGTACTAACTGGAATCTGTGATGTTTTAGGGGACTTATATGTATGCAACCCATGAGTTTCATCTGAAATCACAATTTTTTTCTTGTGTTTAGATGAAGGCATGAGCTTAATTTAGCCTCTCAGACTGTTCCTGTCATTTAATTTGTCATTAGTCTTCATTCTGATTTAGAAGAAAGAGTGCACTAACAAGTCAGTTAGAAGACAAAAACTAGTGACTTCTAGCCATTAAAATAGATGTTTGGCAATTTGAAGAAAAACTTCCTTGGACAAAAAGCTTACTGCTGCTGCATAATACATCATTTTTCCATATCTTCACTTTTAGTTTAACTTGAGAGTTTGTCAGAAGGGACTCAGTCAGCGTGGAGAAGGTCCCTCTGATTGTTTGGCACATGTTGGAGGATTTAAGTCCAGGAAACAGGACTCTGACTAAACACACCCAAATACTTTTTAGCATTGTGGAGAGAAAGGCCAAAGATAACATATGATGCAGTTTTTCATTTTTCTTCCTTTATTCTGTTAATCTGTCTTTAGGAACAATTTATCACTATTGCAAATAATCTTGTGATTTTTATGTATTGGTTATGACTTACCAAAGAAATATTTTTTATAAATATTGCACTCTTTTTCCTTAATTTTTTCACCTTAATTTCATGTTGAAATTTAGTATGGCCACAGACAGTGCAGAACTGTATGCCCAGAAGAGCTCAAGTTCCTCGCAGTTTTACTTAGACACTCTCTTTCTCGGGTGCAATATGATCCTTCCTCTTCCTGGCATGGGTTGTAACCATTATCCCATGTCTTCTACATTTGTGGTGTTTTGTCTGGGGCACTTTGTAGCTATCAGACACCAATATAATTGCTATGTTTCCAGTGCAGATTCTGAAATTAATTTAGGTCATGAAAGAATAGGGACAACAGTGAAATATTTCTCCTATCTGTTCTCTACTATGTATTAAAGTAAGGAACTATATGCCCTTGAATGTCTGGTGTACTAAGGTAAGGACCTTCTTTTTTTAAAAAAAAGTGATGAGACGTGACTAGAAGAGTTTATTAATAAAGAGTGAATACATGGTGACTTATTTCTTATTTCTCTTTCTCTTAATGCTATGTACATAAAGTGCAAATATTAATATCCTAAACACTCTACACATATTCAATTTTTAGCCATTAAAGGGAGATAGACACCTCCAGAAAACAATGCATAGAGAATTGTTATCTCACAATTCTTTCCACTAAGTCTAGTTGATTATTTCTACCTACCTGCAATATTTTACATCTGGCTCTGTTGATTTTTTTCATATTTTTCTAGTTCATATTTTAAAGTTGTGAAGAAATCTGTTCTCCAAGGTATTTACTGCTCATGTCCAGACACTCAAGGGTCATCATCCTCTGTGAACTAATAAACTCTGTGCTCCACCATTGCAGTCGTAGATGAATAGATTGATGAGGACAACCACACCCAGAACATACACTTACAGGACCTGAGGTCCTTCTTAGTCTTTCCATAGTAACATAGAATGATGGATAATCTCTCTCTATGCAAGGTCTTCTGAAGAGTTTTATATCCAGGCAACAACATCTTGTCCACAGCTTGGAAAGGCTGAAGCATCATCCTGTAAAACTATCTGTTCTTTGCTGTTGACAACAGTGACAGGGAGATTCCTAAGATCCCAGTAAAGACTTCTGGATTTAGTAGGGAAAATGCTATTCCTTTTAACCACAGTATAATCATGGTGCACATAAGTGTTTAAAGAGGTTACTGACAACTGAGCAATGAAGGAGGTTTGAGGGCAAAAACAAAGAGGTGTTTTGACAGCAAACAGTATTTTTTTGTTTGCTGCGTCTGGGCCATGCTTAAGTCTGTGCAACACCTCACGAACAACTGATGCATATACACAATGAATAGCTCTGGCTACATAACTCTGGCCAAGAGAAGTGAGAAATGTTTCTGATATCATCTATTATTATTGATAAAATTTCACTTACTCAGTGTGTTGTGTAAAAAAAGAGAAAAAAAAGCTATCTTGAAAAGTAATTGTGATGAAAGATTACCAGTGATCGACTCTGTCCAAACTAATTTAATGCCTTCAACTTTAGTGTTTGATCTGAAAGGCAGAAAATACTTTGAGAAGATCTAGTGGCTTTCTGGAAAACCTAGGTAACTTGAGTTTTCAGCCATGAGATCCTTGACTTTATACTGCCTCTTTTGATGAGATGAACTCTGTTTTGCTGCATATTAACATCTCCAAGTAATTTCTCTGTATTCTGATAGTGTTTGTATGTAAGCTATGTCTCAACCACATCTGGTCCTGCCCTTACTACTCCTTGTGTTCCCTAAATGAAGAGCTGAGGATCTCCCTTCTGCCATGAAGTCAGTGATGACCTAAGGTGAATGACTGCGTTGATCCCTCCTAGATGTCTCAGGGGAGGAGATATGCTGGAAGCACACTATGGACAAAGGTATTGCAGAATGTCAGTGGTCCTGCTGGTGCAGCTGTGGTCATTACTGGATGTCAGAGGTTTAAAAGCTTCAGGAGCTGCTCTAAATTATGCGGAGAGTTCAACAGTTCCTATCTCTATAGACTGGAGGGAGGGAATACAGCCCCAAGGTGTTTTTACAGTCTTTGATGTTTCTGTCATATCACATGACTGCTTTCAGAAAGGATCGATTTCCTTTAGTGTACTGGTCTAATTTTTGCAGACCTTTTTCAGTTGCTGTATCTTGTAATCTGGTTTATAAAGGGGAGTGGAAAACAGAAAAAAAGGTTTAATTTAGACTTTTTGATGTTCCTGGTGCAAATTCAGAATCAGTAAAAAAGGTTAAGGCTTCAAAGTTACCACCACATTGAGTAGAAGGTTCTTCTCATTGTTTTTCTGTTCTCTTTTAATAGGAGGAAAGAGACAAACAGAGCCATAATAGATGTATACATTGCACTTCTGTGGGTCTGCTGCTTTTATTTATGAAGATCATCTCTCATGCCCAGTTCCCTTGGAAATATCATCAGAGATTTTTCTTCTTGACAAATATGCTTTAGGGGATGAATCAAACATTTTTGAGCTGTCACTGCCTACAGGTAGTTTGGGAGATCTCTCAGATTAGTTCTTTTGCCTTTGGATATTTTAATAGATTCTTGTATTAGAATTGAACTCAGGTCTGTAGTTACAAAAACTGCAAATTGAAGCTGCAGTTCTCAGCAAATTAGACAATTTTCCCAGCTGCCTTCCATTGGACAGCTTACAATACCCACTTAATAACTAAGCTGGGAAGAGAAAACTAACTTTCCTGAGAGTGTTAGAGGCACTCTCATGTAGGCAACATGGAGAAGGCCAAAAGCTGAGGGAGCAATGCTTTTGTATCAGACATTTAGTACCAAAGCTGTACGTAGAACAGTTGGGCACTGATATTCCGAGGTCTCAGGATTTTGCCCTAACCTAGTGGGGAGTGTGCTGCACAGAGCCTTTGATGGAAGGCATGAGATGGGTCACCAAGCGCAATTTTACTGTGGGTTCCTATCATTGTCTTTTCCTTTGTTCAGCTCTGGGCACCCATGTCCCTCTGCAACAGATGAATCATGTGCATGTTTGACAGACATAAGGAGGCTGAAGACTTTTATCTTGGTGGGTACTTTGAAGTGCTGAATGTCTGTAAAACTGCTGTCAGAAATTGCCAGACCTCATTAACAAGCAGACACTCAGTCGCCATGTTTTCCATCCCAGATTACCTCTCATGACTCTCTGGCTTCAAGTATCCCATGAAAAAGCTGTTTGTACTATGCTAGACATTTATTCATCTTCCCTGGATGCCTCCCAAATATTCAACAAATAAATGGCTCATTATTCCGTGTCCCAAAAACTTCTATAAATCTGTTTTCCTCCTGCAAGCTTCAAAGTCCAGGGACTGACACTTCCTATGGAGGTCTGCATGTGAGCTTTCCCACGCTGCCAGCCTTAGCCCTTGCAGGAGTCAGATTCCAGTGTCTAATTCACCAGCACAGACACAACTGAGTCCCCTCATTTCTGATCAATTCAGGACATAATCTGAACCTTAAGGTCTCTGCCTCTCCATGCTCTTGTGATTTTGAGCAGCAGAGATGCGTGAAACTCACACAATTCTGGGAAGAAAAGACCTACAAGGTATCACTGGTTAAAACCACCTATCTTTTGGACAAAGAGAATTTATATGCTCATTTATAGGAAAAACATCTTTCACATCTTTCTATGTCTCTTCTTGCAGCTATCTCCCTTTCATGGACAAAAGATCTTTTGCTTAGGGATTTCAGTCTGTACCAGAGTTTGAAGCCAAGGCATTGGAAACAGTAAGATTTATGCCTTCTGAACTTGCATGCCCAATTTCTGTATGACTGCAACATGCTGTGGAACTATATTCATCACAAATACATTCTAGAAGAATAAACACCTATACAATTTCTATTTTTCCAAAATTAGAAACTTACCTTGAACCTCTCAATAAAGAAAAGAACTTTGCAAGTAACAAATAATAGATTTTAAAAATACTTACTTATAGGAGTACACATATATGAACATTGTATACGTATATAAGCTTATAAGCCTATATTTATGGAAGTTTTATTACATACATATATATATTTATATATATATAGATATCTCCACACACAGAGGCTTTAAAATTAGATAAAAGGCATTTCCTTCTGTATATAATAATAAACCAGCTCCAAACAATAAATGGCCCAGAAGAAATGTTATCTGACTTCACTTGACATCTGGCCTTTTTTCCTATGCTTTCAGGAAGCCTGTTCAGCTGTTCTCATCCAGCTTTTATGCGTTTAATTAATTAATTAATTAATTGCCTGCAATTCACGTAGTAACTCCAGCACCTGTTTTGCACCCTTGTGGCAGCAGCCACTGTAACTATACAGCAGCAGTTTGCTACAGGTCTTAATAGAGTATGCTTCACCTTGTGTGTTTTCGTAAAAGCACCTGATCTGTAATTAAAACAAAGAAAAACATTTCTGGCCTGTTTTTACTACATTGAGTAGGTATAAAGAAATTGTTGTTTTCCTGTTTGATTATTGCCTGCTTGACCATTAAGCAACTATTAAAAAAAAGTCAGGGCTCTCCTAATGCAGTTACACAAGTGGTACGAACTTTAAATAGACAACAGAACAGATGCTGGAAGGTCATCATAGAGCCAGAAATTATGTATCTTTAGATTTAACATGTTGATCTGATTCCCAGGCAGATGATTCACCCTTGATTTTAAACAAGAAAAGTGTCTTTTGTTTGGTGTTCATGCAGTGTATAGCACAACAGGATGCTGGTCATTCAAAAAGCAATGATTGATGATAACTCCGTCTCTCTGCCTGTAATGGGTTTAAGCAGAGATTGCTTCATCAATGCCAAAAGATTTAAAAATGTCAAAATCAAAAGGGAGAGAAGACCCTTGTCCCTGTCCCTGCCATCAGGAGAGTAATTGTTATCAGTAGCTCCAGTAATTGCAAAAGTGCCGAGCTTGCTTTGTGGTTCTGCCTTAAAAACTTGATTATGTTTTCCTGGTATGAAAACCTCATTGGCAAGCACTGCATGCTGATGACAGTAATTTTTCTTCCCACTTGATGTTGACCATTGCAGTTGTCCTTGTAAAAAAACCCCACAATCTCATTATGATTTCACCAAAGCTCTTGCTGAACAACAAAAGAGGCTCAACAGTAAATGCATCCTCTGATATTCCAGCAGTCGTGGACAGCAGAGAGTGGTGCAATAGAACAATTGTTCTTGGTTGGACCATAGTCTGACATCCTGAAGAGGCAGAGACGCTATGTGGGTTTGGAGAGAAGGATGCTTGAAGTAATTTTGTAGGCAGGGACGTGATTGTTGGGGATGTTGGTGGTGCTACTATGCTTTTCAGTTCAATCTTAGACTCTGCCACGGATGTTTTGACCAGCATTGGTTGGTCAGGAATAAAATGGCCATGTACAGGGAGTAGGTTAGAGACTAATAGTGATAAGGGAAATGCTGATACTTCTTGCCCTCCTTCATGTTTGTGGCTTGCCATGCAGCTCTGTCGTCCTGTGAGACATTGTGAACTTCATCATCTCTGTCCTTGACAGGAAAAATGTTTTGTATGGGTGGAAACATGTCCTGCCTCCTTGTTATTGACTTTGGCATATGTAGGAAAGAGTGTCTGAATGCATCTCGAATGAGCTTGATCATTTTCCTCACTTCCATAGGTGTCAAGGCAATACAACTTAATTGTTTCTGTAAAGCCACTCCTGCCTTCTGATGGTGCATCTGGATAATCAAGTCAATCTGATTAACTGTGCAGTAGTTTATAACTTTTTTTGGTTACAATTCCCACCTCTTAGCTATGAAGTTTAACTAGATACAAATGAATTCAAGTATGAACAATAAATTCTGCCAAGTCTGCCTCAGTTTGAATTAGGTCCTTTTATCCTAAAAAGTGGCAAATATTTTTGTTTATGAAAGATTTCAAGAGACTCAAGAAGCATTAAGGGAGCCCCCCACCCCTTCCTCAGGCCTAGAAGAACCACAGGCCATCTCAGGTTGTGGGGAAGATCTGTGGAGGACAGCTGTGGGCTTTAAAGAAGGCAGGCATCTGGAAGGAGGGTTCCTCTAATGAAAAACATATTTCAGAAAGCTCTTGATTTCTGCTAATTAAATAAATCTGAAAGTATTCCTTAACCCACTGGAGTTTAATCTCCTTTTCAGCCTCCTTTCTAAAAGTCAACAGAATTACCAATGAGTGGCTGCTTACTGAAACATGATGATGTTTCCACCCCAAGGTAAAGCCATATTTGCCTGGATGCACATCTAATTCACTGGATTTGTTATACAAGTTGTCCTAGTGTAACTAAGGCAATTGGGTTACACAGTGCATATCCTTGGACAATCAAGCCAGTTTAAAACTCTGTTTACATTGACTTGAAAGGGTTAGTTTTAGCTCACTGGATAAAAGTAAAGCTTTAACTACTGTGAGTAACTCTATTAGATCTTCGCATTCTTATAACTAGGTCAAAAATTACATTAATTTAGTTATTCCACTGCAGTGTTTCAGGCTAAAAAAGCCTCCTTAATCCCTAGAATTCATCACCACTGACATCTCAAGGCTTTGAATCAGACTAGACAATGCTTTACTAAATGGTTAGAACTGGACACAAACCAGATATTTTCCCCTGTAATAATATTTTCCTCCAAACACCTAGTTCTACTTCCAGTCATCTAATCTGTTTATAACTCTTTGTCATATTCTATATATCATAGAATCATAGAACGTAGAATTGTTTGGGTTGAAAGGGACTTTAAAAATTAGCTAGTTCAAACCCCCCTGCCATGGACAGGGATGCCGCTCACTAGATCAATCACTCAAAGCCCCATCCAACCTGACTTCCATGGCAGTCAACTTCTCTAGGCAACCTGTTCCAGTGTCTCACTACACTCACAGTAAGACTTTATTTCTAATATGTAATTTAAATCTACCCTTTTTCAGCTTAAAGGTTTTACCCCTTGTCCTATCACTACAGGGTCTTGTCAAAAGTCCCTCTCCAGCTTCCCTGTAGCTTCTCTTCAAGTACTGGAATGTGCTGTAAGGCCTCCCTGGGAGTCTTTTTTTCTCTATCTGAACAACTTCAGCTCTGTCAGCCTGGCTTCATGGCAGCGGTGCCCCAGCCCTCTGATCATCTTTGCAACCCTCCTCTGGATGCGCTCCAAGAGGTCCACGTCATTCTTAAGATGGGGGCCTGAGAGCCAGACACAGCACTTTGGTGGGGTCTCATGAGAGCTGAGTAGAGGTAGAAAATCATCTCCTTTGACCTGCTGGCTACAGTCCTTTTGATGCAGCCCTGGATGCAGTTGGCTTTCTGGGCTGCAATCTTACATTGCTGGGTCATGTTGAGCTTCTTGTCAACCAACACCCCTTAGTACTTCTCCTCAGAACTGCTCTCAATCCATTCTCTTCCCAGAGTGTATTTGTGCTTGGTATTGCCCCAACCCATTTGCAGGCCTAGCACTTGGCCTTGGTGAACTTCATGAGGTTTGCATAGGCTCACCTCTCAGGCCTGTTCAGATCCCTCTGGACGGCATCCCTTTCCTTCAGCGTGTTGACCACACCACACAGGTTGGTGTCATCAGAAATTTGCTGAGGGCACACTCAATCCCACCATTCATGTCAGCAACAAAGATGTTAATCAGTGCCAATCCCAATACTGATCCCTGAGGAACGTCACTTGTCACTGGTCTCCACTTGGCCATTGAGCCATTGACCACAACTATTGGAGTGTGTCCGTCTACTATATTAGGTAAACAAATGGGTTCCTCCACACTTCTGAGATAAGGATTGCACACTAATGTCACCCATGACATTTTTTCTTAGTTATGTTGGTTGTTATACAGGGAGCTGATGGGGCTGCCTTACTCAGCTCCAGCGTCTCTTTTGCTGTGATAGGTCTTTCCTCTTCAGTTTGAGAGTGTTGATGTGGTTCTGCAAGGGCACCTCAGGCATCAGGGAAAGTCTCTTCCACCTGCTGCTCCTTGCCATTGCATGCTTCCAGTCTTCTGCATTATTGCCCACCTTCTCCCTGAGTATGCTGGTGAGGGATTTTTTGGCTTTTTGGCCATGGGATGTAGGTCCACTGCAGACTGTGTTTGGAACCAGCTATCCGACTCCTTCTCAGCCTCCCTGATGTTATGCAGCCTTCTCATCACTTCTTGCATCTCATCCACCTCACTGGATGGTCTCCAGCTCTACCATCTGGACACACTTTTTGCAGGCAGGTCTGCTGCTTCTCCCTGCCCCAGAAAAAAGTTCCGGGCACTTCTGCAGTCTGCACTACAGCCTCTCCCTTCAGCAGCTCCATCTGGGTGGAGGCCAACCACCAGGGTAGACGGTGCAGTGGAATGTCCCTCTTTCAAAGAGCTGCCATCCTGTGTGAACTGCCATGCCAGCCCTAGCATGATATGTAAAGTTCATCAAATGTAATACTTTTCAACCTTTCTATTGGCAGATTCTTAATGCTTTTCCAATTGCAGGTACATGGCATTCATCGTTCTAGGGAAAATAATTTTCTACATTGCTTTTATAGATCTTCCTGTCAGTAGCACTGAGTTCTTCTTTTCTACTTGATATTTTCTTTTATATACTTCTCTCCATAAATCTTTATATAATATAGTATAGTGATGAGACACATCGCTAAAGTGGCTGGGTAACTGGTACTACTATGATGTCACACTCATCTCAGCACCACATTTGCTATTGTCCTTTGCCTCCTCCACCCTCTCACCCACATCCATCTCTTCTTCTGGAACAGTTCTCCCTTTCCCTTCTTCCACTACACTGGAACAAAACAGGTCCATTGGACTTACTGATCAGTATGGAGCCCTTAGCTACAAGCAGGAAAATGGGTCAGAAAGGGGGGGCCAGGACAAGGTTGCACTAACTGTACTCCAGATTATGTCATGGGAATATCCATTATTTAGCAGAAGCAATGGTTTAATGAAGAGTGAAATAATCCCATGTCCCTAGAAATGCTTCTGGGCCCTTGTTGAACAGACAGTGATATCATAACAGTTTTCTGTGGTAATTAGCATGATACATGTCATATTTTATCAAAATAAGCATTTTTGTTCTTCCTAGAAAAATAATAAATATAGTTAACATAAGCTTGAATTATTTGTCGTTTTGAAGCTTTTTTTGCAGTGAAAATATGTTTAAGTAAATCATAACTTTTTTTTTTTTTCCTAGATAGGTCTGGAATTAAACCCCATAGCTTTGAATAAAGTTGAGTTAATGTTGCCTTTTATAACACTGCTTACAAAGGAGGGATTTATCTCATCTACCTTCAGCCACATAAAATTATATGTTTATTATATGTTTATTCTGAACTGATAATTTTGGCTGTCTCAATTATCAATAGAAAGAGTTAGGTACCTCCAGAATATACTTTACAATATAAAATAACTTTACAGTATAAATTTGAGATGCACAACTTTAGAAGTGGACATATATGACACACCAAGAGTTGGAAGCACATAGGTGAGTGTTTATATTAGGAATCTGTAACATCAGAATCTGTAACATCAGAAACCAACCTCACATTTCCAAAAGCCCTCCTTAATCCACCAGTGTTCAATTCACTCACATTATGATTCCAGAACATGTGCAGTCTCATGAATTTTCTAGAGTGGCTCCAGACAGTATCACCATTGTGTCAACATCCAAGACTCTTCTTTTGTTTATAAATCAGCTTTGGTTTGGAACTGACTTCACATTTAACCAGACAAAGCATGCAAACCCCCTGGATTTTCAGTTCATTGCCTCCAAGTGGTTCTACAATATAGTTAGAACAGAGCATAATTTCAAATCTATTGACAGAGAAGGTATCAGGTTTATGAAGTCTTTTATCAATTGAAGGATGTACTTTAATCCTTATACCTAATAGGTACTGAGCTCTGCTCCACTTGTTCATGCAATGTTTTATAATAACAGGGTATTCCTGCTCGCCATTTCTGTATTGATTTCCTCATTTATTTCCTCTTTTCACTTAGCTTTTAAATTGCTTGATTTTTTAAATTTCATTTCCATTTTTTGAATTTTCTTTGCAAGCCCTAAAACATGCATTTTTTCCCTGAAACACATCTGTACATATCTTCCCTTTTTCAACTAGAGAAATGAACGGGACATACATTCATCAGTCTCTAGATGCTGATTTGCATGTGTCTACAAGTGTTTGAAGACACTAATTTCAGATTTCCACAAACTAGGGAAGTGTACCAGGACAGATTAGTACAAATTTTGTTTCCTGTATTCTTCACCCTTTTCTTTAGTTTTGTTTTCTCTTGAAGACATGGTATGACAGTAAATAGACCTTTAAACTAGCTCTGTATGTGTATTATTTTTATTCAATTTATTTCTTTCCTATGTTTCCATCTATGTCATGGCTTTTATTGAGTCCTATGGACCAATTCACCTTTATTTTATCTGGTTCTTTAACTTTTTCTCTGCCCTTCCCTCTGTTATTGTAAAGCATAAGGACAGACCATTTCTCTGAACCAAAAGTGTCTCAACCAAAACTCAGTGCTATGCTTCGTATGTTCGTTTTGCTTTTAAAATTTGTAAATATTATGTGGTGGTATTAGTATTCTTGTAAATCGTGATTATTTTAAGAAGCAGTATCCTTTCACCAAAACAGTGTTTGCATACTTTGATATCAGATACAAAGGTAGATTTTTCTCATCTCAAAGAGTGATCTAGTTTGTCCATGGTGTACGTATAAGCTAAAATACAAGATCAGATGGGTGGCAAATAAAACTTTACTTATTTGTTCTATTAAAAAATGTGTCTTCAAATGATGATTTGTTTGAAACAGCTTATACTGTCCTTCACAATGGTTAACTACAACTGCAAAGAGATAACAACAACATCGGTAACATAAAGAATGTAGGAAAACTTCATTTCTAGGTTCATACCCAGTTTTTTGACAGCTATTATTCATCAAGTAAAGGTTGAGAGGTAGGAAACAGCTTTAAGAAATAATGAGAAACTAGAAATAAGATATTCATCTTATCAGAATTTAGTTAGAGGAAGATGGGTGTAGGCCAGGATTTGAACTTGGAGATAAAGAAATTAGTGTCAGAGAGTGATAAGTGCTGTAAATCACATGCTTTCACATGTCATCAGTCTTCTCAGACATGAGGATTGTACCATAATTCACAAGGCAGGAAGTATTAATTTGTAAGTATCAAGACTTTAGAGTTAATGGAATTTGATCATAAGACTCACCAAATGTACAGAATTGAAATATTTAAATGACTTAGGAGTGAAGCATAATCATACAGGAAATGGATTTGAAGAAACCTAGGAACTGTGTCTTTTCTTCTCCCCTTTGACTGTAAATATTTATTAATCTTTTGTATGTCCTTGGCCAATTCATCAGACTGTCTTGCACAGATCCTGGACAGGTTAGTTGTCTTTATGCCTTTTCCTTATTTTACACCCATTATATATTTTAGCCTGTTTTGTTGAAACATCATAAGTTCTCTTTCTTTCTGATTTCCCTGTGTACATGAAAGGGAAGTTTTTCTAGCTGTGATTGCTCTTATCATGTACTTGAAAGTGGATTTGGGACAGAGGATGATGCACTGTAGAGGATTAGTTGAATCAGAGGGCTACAAGATCTATTTCTCCCCTGCTATTTTTATTCCTGTAGCAGGAGCAGTCATCCACAGGAACTGGGTGTAATGTCTAGCAGAAAACTTGCTGCAGGCTCCAGTTAATTTTTTGCCATGAGTCTTCAAAGAAGATGGACCATTATGTTATCTGGACCATGATGTTTTTCCACCTTCCTTTGTTTCTTCTGTAATCACATTCTAGTCAATACTATAAACTACATTTGTGAAATCTTTGATTTGCTCTCTCCATATCCAAATCTTATTGCTTCTTTTTCCATACTATCCATTTAATTAAATGTTTTCTGAAGATAGGAACCAGCATAAAAGTGAGCAGCTGTCGAAGGAAAGAGATTGTAAGAAGAATTTGGTGCTCAGCCTGTAGTATACACGTTAACCTTGTATCTGTGGATTTTCTTAAAATCAATGGCCAGTTAAGTTTGGCATTCATTATCATGCAAAAGTTATAAGCATGTTAAGATGTTGCATAGCACTGTGGACTTGTTTGGTACATAATTTTTGTGGTGTTTCCCCAGATCTTTATCTGTGTATCCTGGTTAAACATCTTCAGAGTCCTGTATGCCACACACACTCTACATATCCCACCTCCAAATCTATTCTTAATAAATGATTTTGAGCATTTCAAATCTCTGTTTTGAACAGCTCCTCTCTGCAGTGTATCAGAAAAAATGAGTGTGCTTGGCTTTGTGCTACATGCTACTCCATCGTGCCATGCTGAATAGAAATCTGTATCCAGATAGGGACACTTAGGCTTCTGAATGCAGAAGATTAAGAGAAAATTCACATTGCTTTACCTATCATCATATTTGTGGTTCTTCATGTTCCCACTGCTCATTTCTATAATGCATTTTAACAAATATTTATCATTTATACTGCTACTGTCCCATCAGTAAAATATCTCACTAATTAAAGAAGAAACCAGGAAAGGAATCAGAAGCTCAAATCCTTCTTTTGCCCCTGACATCTTATCTGCAAGTTGTCATCTCACTTTTTTATGCTTCTGTTTCTTTCTTTGAAAAGTAAATCTACCACCACTGTGATTGCAAGAACAACTGCATAAAATATATTATCAAAATAAGATGCATATACAAGAAGCCTTTCCCAAATCAGATCCTTAATAGTCAGGAAAGTTAAAGGCTGAGGACAAGGTAACTAATAAACAAATACCTTTTTTTTTCTGTCTTGACAAAATTCCAGAGGTTTTAAACAGTCAAAGATTGCACTAATGAAGACACTACGAACACCAAAGCTTCTCTTGCCATGGGTATAGGGCAGGACACAGTGATAAACTAATGTTTTTAACATCAAGCTTGAAAGCAGTAGCAGTTCACACAATTAAGCTGGTGACTCAGTGAATTGCTTCTTTTAAGATTTCCCCAGCTTTGGCACATCATGGGGTGACTTTATGTCCCACTGTTTTCACATCCTTGTTGATATCCTGAATTAGCTGAGCATCTGTTACTCCAATGAAATCAGATATCTGTTTTAATATGGTTGTTTTCAATATTGCAGTGTGATCTAATTATTCTTTGACTGAAGAAAGAAGAAAGGAATGCATTGACTTCTACTTCTTTCTTCTTTGTTACAATGGAAAATTATTTGTTTCATTATACTCTTTTTCTTACTGTTTAATTAGATTTACCTACCAATGACTTCTATCAAAGTTTCCCCTTATCTGATTTGGTATCTTTCAGATGAAAAATTATTAAATTCAGGAAAGAATTAATCTGAAATACATACCCATGCTCTGACTGCACATTATTGGAGTACTAGTTTTGCTAAGGATTTCTTTTCCACAAAATATTACATTTTTCTGACCACACAGCCCTAATTTATCCCTGAAATGTTCTCTTTTTTAATTGTATTCTTTGAAAGGATGACTCTTTTTCCAGTTCCAGCGTGACTTATTGCTTTTAACATCCAGTTCATCCACTGGATGCCCTGGTGCAGTATTTTCCACCAGCCAAAAAAACCCATCTGGCACGAACTACCTTTCTTCTGTTCTAAAGGCTCAATTTAGAGCTGAAAAAACTATCTCTATGGATCCTGAATGTCTTTAAATGATGTCCCAAAGACACAAGATAGGGATAATGGTGCATTGTGTTTAAAACTTTAGGATATGTTTCAAGAAAACTACATATAGTTTTTTATAGTTCTGGACAAATACCTCATCTCTGCTGTCTGTACACAGAGGGCAAAGCTGCTGTAACTCATGTCAAAATCCTTACAAGGATAAATCCATAAAGTCTCAGGATGCACTGACATATATCACCAGGGGGACTATATTGATAGATAAAAGCCACTATGTTGTCAACAACTGTCTTACCGGTACATACAAAAATTGATGAGCTTTTCTTACTCTGTTGGGTGTCTTGAAAATCAGGAGAATTGTGACCCATCTCTGTCAGTTATTTTAATTGTGCAAAAGTTCTAGCCTGGAGTGCTCATAACTGCCTTAAATAAAGAGCAGGATTTGTTTTACCAAGTGGAATAAGTAGATGTTTTCCTTGCCTAGCAAGTTATGAGCTACTACATTCCAATAATTAGAAGAAACCAGATCAGGAAATAGTTACAATGATTTGTGAGCTACAGATTATTGTTTAAGAAGAATTTCAGATATGTTCCATGAACCAGTCCTCCATGAGATCTGAAACTGAAGTATCTGGTTCATCTTTTGAAGTCCAACAAATTATTTTGTGTTGTTCCAGATAGTAGGTGGGAATATGTGCAAGAAAAAGATACATGTATTATGTTTTGGGTTTTTTTCTTTTCTATTTGAAGTGAAACTCTCAGCTAAGAAATAAACTCTCTAATCAGTCAAGAAAGATATCATGTTGCATCACAGTGTCTAGCCATGAAGCTGACAAAATATTTTATAAAAAGGAAGTGATGTGACAGGTTTGTTATGTTTAATGGGTTCTTTATTAAAAAATCTCACATTAGAGCAAGCTACCAATGAAAGGTTGGCACAAACATTTGAATTTGCTAAGCTGTGTAATGAATTTCCATAAAATATGCAGTAAATACTGTGAAAAATGGTACACTTTTTGTGTTTGGGTGATTTTACCAACCCTTGAATAGTATACATCCAGATGTGGGAAGTAGCTTTTTCTATCACCTATAAGGGGATCAGGATGAGACATAAAGTCTGTTTGGTGGCATGCAATAAAATGGATGGCCTTTTCTGTTTCTGGCATCTACTCTTCATTTATTAATGATACTTGATTGATCTCCATTGTTTGATCTTCGACAATTTTTTCTGAGTTACGAGTTTAAGGTAGAAGCCAGAAGAAAATTTTCATTGACAAAATGGAATTTTTGATTTGGTTCAAACAAATAGAAAAGGATTCATCCTGCCAAATTAGGCATCTATAGAATAGATATCCACATCTGAGTTTGTTGTTTACAATCAATCCCTTTGTAGTCAGTGGAGAAAACCAGGCACTTCACAGACAGAAGCCATCTTATTTAAAGCCAGATATTTGAAGCAGGTGAGGGGAACTGCCTCATTCTCTGCATTTGCTGTGGCTGGACCTTGGTGACTGACCTATCAAAAGTCAGGTGACATAAATCCCTATTAATATATACACCAAATGGACATGTCTGCTTTAGTACACTGCTACACAAAATGCTCAGAAGTCTGAGCTGAATCTGCTGCATTGAGGTGATTCATTCTGCCTCAGGAGAAATAGCATTTAGAAAATGCCTCTGGGAAATGCAGTCCCCCACAGCTGTTGTCTCCTGAGAGCTGCAGTGTCTGTGCTTGGCTCAGTGGGAGGCCTTCCTCCCTACACCTGTGGCATCACATATCTTGGAGTCTCAGAGATTATTTGCAAAAGAAGGAAAACTCAGTTCTCCACAGGATCCCCACCATCTCTCTGCTACAAATACTTTGATCCTATAGGAAAACATAAATACATGGACCTCTTCTCACTACCTGGCTTTGCCCCAAAACCACTTCATGTTTCTCTTCACAGTCCTCATCTAATATTTGCTACAGACAATCATTTCTACTGAATACCCATTGGTTATAGGAGGGCAGATGAAGCTGTGACATGGATAAGGAGGCAATTCTGTGGTCAATCAGGAGTATTTGTTCCACACAGAGCAGTGCTGGCATTCTCCCAGCATCCTGCCAGGGAATCTATCCCTGGGCTATACTGTATATTATAATAAATGTGTCTTTTCTATAGAGAATAGAAATAGCTTGTTTGCTTACAGTAAATATCTCTAGGCATATGAGTTGGGCTGTAGCTTATTTTACATATGGGAAAAATAAACCGCAGTACAATCATTGCGGGAATGGCCAAATTTGAATAATTATTAGAAATGTCAGACAACAATCTGCACTCATCATGTCCCAGACCTCTCAAATACTCATGCAGAAATTCGCTTTTAGTCAGTACTGCTCTGTCTCCATGGCAGACACAGTCATGAACACACAAAAGTGTATTTGCAACAGTGAGAAGACACATTTGTGTCCCTCCTACCAAATACTGTGACCTGTATAAAATTTCATTCTTTTTCTCTCCCTGAAGCAGCCCTAATCCTAATACCTGTGGCTTGTCTATTCCTTAAACATTAGCCTATTTTATTCCAAGAGCAGTTTGTGATGCATTACCAGTTTCAATAGTGTTCATAGATCAGATAAGACAAGCAAAAGCATATGAAAATATTTTCTAGTGGTCCTATTATGAACAGTGCTGAGAAAAAGAAAAAATTGTGGCAGAGACTAAATGTCCTGCAGCTTCGAAGCAGTGTAGTGGGGCAGCTATACCAGAGGTCAACACACTGGTAATAACCCCTCAGGTTTCCTCTGTACAGCTTGTGCCCTTCCAAATGCTTTACACAGAGCTATTCTCTGTGGTTCTGCAGGGCAAAGATTATCTAGAGCTCTTGGACACTGCTGGCTTCACGGCCATGGGGACAGCGTGGCAGCAGCCAGTCTGCTGCATGAGGGGAAGCTTTCATTATTAAATGCTGAAAGAAAAGAAAAAAAAAAGAAAGCATAAAGAAGACAGGTCAGTCTTCCTTAGGGTAAAATATCCTCCTTTCAAGTTGTTCAACAGATAGGAGTGAGCCAGTCACCTTGTATACAGTCATTAGGAGCATCTACCCTCTCCATGCTCTGCTGGGAGACTGTAATAAGCTTCATCTGTCAAATCTTCTCACCCCACCTGTTAGCTAAAACAGTCTGTGGTGTGGGGGCCTCTTTCCTCACACTGGAGAAAGCATTTAACCTGCTGCTGCCAGCTCAGTGGGGTGTACTGTCCCTGACTGCAGTCTGCCCACCCGCCAGCCCCAGTCTGCTGTGCTGTCCAGCGCATCCCTCCTGCATCCCACACAGGCCGGTAGGAGCCCTCACCTGAACAAGCTAGTGGCTGCTATAGTACAGTTGAGTTCTCACCTCTTTTCTCACTTGTCTAGTGACCTAATTTCACACATCTCATTCCTTTTTCTCTGGCTCTTTTTAGTTTGTCTCTTTTTCAGCTTCTGAGTTGCTAGTCATGTTTTTCCATCAACCATTTTAATTTGTTATGCTTATAAGAGCTCTGCAGTTTTTCTTCTTTCATCTTACCATACTCTACCCCCATTACCTGTGATACAGATTTATTTTTTGTTTATTTTTTTAACCTTTCCTGTTTTCTTTCAGATTTTAGATATCAGCCTCTCTAATTATTATTTTACCTTTGCCATCTGGAATGCTGTCCTTTCGCTTTTTCTTCCCCCCCCCCCAACTCTTTCTTACTTTCATCCTGTTGAAATTTTCTGTCCACTGTGACATCAAACTGTGTAATAATCACCACATTCCCTGGTTTATATTATTTGAAGAAGCAAAAAGAATTTGAAAAAGCAGTGTTTCATTTCAAAAGCTTCCAATTTTTCTGGGGAGTGTAGCAGAGGGTGCTCAAGATTTATAAACAAATTAAAGAAATATTACAGTGTGAGATTTGTAAGAGAGAAAGACTGGTATTTCATATGGGGTCTAAGTTGTCCAAATGAAGGCTGATGTCCTTTAAATCCCAGTCAGACTCACTGCTATCCATCCTTAGCAAATCCACCCTCATCTCAAATAACTTCTTTTGTACCATTTTCTGAAATTTTTCTTAAAAAAGAAAAAAAGAAGGACACCTTTCTGTCTGTCAGGATTTTTTTTGTCCTTAAAAAATAAAAAAATTTCAATTGTTATAGGTAAGTAGAAGCAGCCATGAAGGGTTGCTCCCTACCCTAGTTCCTAGCCTTTTAGCATTGTGAGCAAGCAATAACGTACATCTGTGCAAAACAGTTGTCAGAAATGCTATCTAAAAATGATGGCATTTTACACTTCATTTCCTTGGGTGAAAATCCAAGGTGACAGGAAAGGGTATAAGGAATTAGGTTTCAGGTCCAATGTTCAGCAGCTCTGTAAGAATCACCTCTCCCTCTTCTTAAGACCTGCATGAAGTTAAGCTTTTCCATCCTTACACATCTCAAAAATCAAATCCTTTGGTGGATTGGAGAGTGTGTGTCACGAGACTTCAACAGTGCTCTACGGAATTTATGAACAGAAATTTCCAGCAGCTGCAGAAGTTTAGTTTACATTGTAGCAGCCATGGTTTTTGACTCTGGAGAGCTGTAATGCCATCCCCTAGGAATGAGAGAGGTGCCATCCTTGCACAAAATGAGTGAGGAGAGAGTTTAATGAAGCCATCATTTTGGATTTGCTACTGGAACTGTCTAATCACAGTCAGAGCATGCGCCATGTACAGGTCGACCAAATGGGACAGTACTACTGGGGAGGGACAGGAAGGATTCTGGTGCTCTACTATAGCAACTCTGGAGAGATGAGTTTGCCTCCTGTATGTTGGATAGTATACTTTTAAAATAGGTGTGGCAAGAAATCCAAAGGGCTATAGAAAAATTCTGAAGTGGAATTGAAAGTTCATATGAACTGCTTTGGGACCCCTGGTGGCCTAGTGGTTAGGATGCAGCACTCTCACCGCTGCGACCCAGGTTCGATTCCAGGTCCCCCGGGCAGATGGAGCTCGTTAGCCCTGTGAGGCCATTCATCTATGAGAAGGTCACTCTAAACAAACCTACGTCCTGAGGACCTCACTGCCATTGTCCAAGCTTGCTTGGCCCCGGCAGATGAACCTTAGGATTAAAGGGTGGGCTCAGTTCAGCGCATGCTGTGTCTCACCTAAAAAATCCATTGCGTGGGCTTGAAAGGTAAAAGACCTTTCCCAAAATCTTCGTTCGCGAAGACTGGCCATTACATGAACTGCTTTGACAATATTCAGCAGAAACCTCTCTTCCACAGACCTGAATCAAGTATCAGTAATGCAGTTTATCTCCTCAGCAGTTACTGCATCAGGCAGCATTAGAGAATGTGTCATCATTATTGCTTTGTGGTATCAGAAATTTATGAAGTCTGTCTACGTACAAGTTACATTAGAGGAACATGGCATATGGTAACGCTTAATGTGTTGGTATGCTGTGTATTCTCTAAAATGGAGAACTTGTTTCTTTCGGTAGCTTGTTGGCAAGTTGAGTAAGTTTTTATACTACCCTATTTCAGAGATAAATCTTATGCTACTCTGAAGCATAAAGAAGACTGTGGCAGGATGGTATCAGTCAGTTGAAAGGCTGTCATATTTCAAAATTAAATATGGTTCACCAAACTAAAAGCTTTCATGTTCAGCCTCAGACATAGCATGGAATCTCATTGGTGTTAACAAATGCCCTAAATTTACTGGTTTTCATCACTTTAACTGCATATTATATGCCCTGTAAACTCCATTACTCTACCAAAGATGTATTTAGTCATGCAAAGAAATATTTAAGGCAATTATATCAAATTTCCCCTCTCCAGAAGAGTAGTCATAGAAATAATTCATAGTACTGCATGACTATCAATTCATGAAAAGTTTGTTTAAGTTGAAGGGAAATAAGAGAGGTTTATGCAAATAACATAAACGTTCTGAAGAATGTGACATTTTAATTGAAAAATAATTTTCACTCTTTTCATTATTTGAAAGTACTGAATTGGTAAATTTTATTAAATGTTTTTGGAAAGGTGGATAATTAGGACAGTATTTTAACTTTCTGCCCTTCAGCTTAATGAATACAAAACGTGCTCATAAAGTATAAAATTGAAGTATTATCATGTTTGTGCTGGAAAAGTTAGATTTAAAATTGGATTTATTTTTGTTTAGTATTTTTCAACAAAATAGCCCTGCTATTAAAGCAGTGAACTGCCTGTAGAAAAGAAAACTTCATGTCTCAGATCTATCACAGCCCTTCCTGTTTGACCTTTCTGTGTCGTCTTTCCTCTAAAGGAAGAGGTTAACTGTATTTTTTTTCCTACCTTGAATTTTAATTGTTTGCATGTATTGCATCTAGGAAAAGGTAATTCTGATTTCCATCTCATTCTCTAGATTTTAAGGAAATATAAATTGTATGCTATAAACAATTGCTACTAAGACTGATTGAAAAACACATTTATGGATTTTGAGGATGTTTTGTGTTTGTTCCAAAAGCCAAATATTTTTACTTTATTACCTCCACTTTTTCATGGAGATGAAAGGCACTTTTTCTGGAAGGGAAATCATTGTTTTTTTAAACATCTGGTTTTAAATATCTGTGAAAGATTAAGCAAATCAGAGCCTGAATCAAATTCAGATATGTTTACAATTTTTGAGGTAGTACGTAAAAGCAGATAAAATATATTAGGTCATTTTTCATCTTCCACAGACTGGCTCTTAGCATTTCATAACTGAAACAACTTCACATGTGAAAAGAGCACTCCTTTCACGCTGCTTTGTCCTCAAGCTTCCCATAACTTTTGACCAAGGGAAAGGCCTGGCACATGTCAAGGATACTTGCAAGTACTTTAAGAATCTACAGTGAGAGCAGGAAAAGGAAAGGTTGTACAGACAGTTGAGGTACCATAGTCAGAAGGACACACTGGGAATATTTAGGAACAAAGATTCAAGGAGATTTTTCACTGATCCTAAGAGACAAAATATTAGTATTTTTAGGAACTTCTCTGCTGTTGGAGAAATAGGATTTAATTGTGGAAAGGAGGTGTGAACAATCTGAATAACAAAAAAAACCCAAGACATCTGCTCATGTGTTGGGCATTAAACCTATGGACAGATTTCAGGCAAATTGACAAGCACCAATGGTTACATTTTTATTTACTCAACTTCCTTCTAATGCATCAGGTGTGATCCATTACTCAGGACTGTCTAAATAATTACCTTGCCATATCTCATGCTACTCTTGATATCCAGGGTTTATTGAAGCCCTTGATCTCTCTTAATGATATTTTTGAAATACATTTTGAATTGCACGTTTAGAGGGTTTATTGTATTTTTCTGCTTTGCAAGTGGACTAATATCTGAAACAAAGTGATGACCATTCTAAGCTAGACAGAACTTCCATTCCCAGAGGAATATGTAGGCTTCCTCACTCCTATAAAGGAAAAAAATGACCTTTCTGCATTCTGTTCTGTCACTCTTACATGAGCAAATAGATTTAACCTGCCCACTACAGGGTGCTTCAGAAATGCCATATCTACTCAGTGACTTCGCTGCAAAGTCGCAACTTTTAGCCAACGATTCTTTTAATTATACAACACAGGACAATAAATTGCTTAGTGAGGATGTGCTGAATCACAGTAAAATATTTCAGGCAACTGGCAGATAAGACTGTCCATGTTCCCAGGTTTATTACCAGTGTAGGTGTTTATTTCCCACCCTTTTCCTTCCAGGTCAGTAAATTCTGGTAGAGGATCATTTACACTTTCTATGATCTGTATTATCCAAGGCTATAAACTTTACAAATGAATAGGGCAAACCTTGGCTGCCTAGTTCTCTGGGTCTTGCTGCTACAGTACATTCATCTTATTTACTTGCTAGCTCTCAAGAAGGCAATGAAGCATTGTGACTCCATGAGCAATATTAAAATATTTAGATTTATCCCTGTGACTGACACTGATACCATCATGGATGCTGATATCTGCAGTAGCTGTGATTTCTTGTTGCTCTGCATCTGATAGAATTATTTACAGCATGTGTATGAGGGACTCTCAGATCATAAAATTTACTTTTGCACTATTTTGAGAAGTTTTAAGTGATCTGATGAGATACAAGTGCAGAAATGTATTGGTGCTCTCATTTGTTTACCTCTCCCACTGGCAAGGTGCATATGGGTGATTGTACAGGTCTTAAGAAAAGCTTGTAATTTATTCTCACAAAGTATGAATGTGAATTGCACAAATTAATCAAAATATTGCAAGAATGAACTGTATATATTGCCATTTTGGTTTGCAAATTTGCCGCAAAGTTCTATCAGTGCTTTCAAGAACTCTAGAAGGTGGGATAAATAGGAAACCTCTGCCATAGCCAGTAATACCATATTTGAGAATCTGTGTGGACAGCTATACAATAGTGACAGAGAGAGGATTGTCTTTTTCCCACCTGCCCCAGCCAACTTTTCCTGAACTGTTGTCCTGCTCTTCTGTTACACCAGTCTGTGGAATGGGTCAAATGAATAAAGAGACTCAATTTGCTTTGAACAAATTGTTCCTTGTTTGTGGAAGTCCCTTCTGTTTCATTCCCTTACATGGTCAGCATGCTGAAAGCACTCATCTCTCTCCAGGTTGGTGATGGCACACAGCAGCTGAAGCTGGAACACTGCTCTGGTCATCAGCAGGATGCAGGTGTCTGTCACACAGTGGCACTGAAGCCCCTGTGTATCTATCTCATGTGAAAATTTACAATCAATTCTTCAACTCCATAAGCCATATTTTAGATAAAATTTTTTGTCCTCTATAAAGGAGTAGAAGGAAGGGGCTAAAGTGGAAACTACAGGCTTTCGTTGACTAAATGTTCCTGCACTGAACTTTACACGGGAGCATGGCTGGTTATGTGCTTTTCTCATGTGTTTTGAGAACAGGGACATTCGCCTTTCACAAAAAGTGTCAGAGAGAAGCTCTGACAAGAAATGCCCTTATGCCGAGCATATAGCAAAATAATGCACTGAAAAAACAACAAATAAACATAAAAATTGAGGTCTGGTTCTCAAGCTTCAAGAGTTTGCTCTAGTGAAGTACAAAAATAATAGCTTACAAATCTGTGCAAATCCACACAACCAAGACACTGACAACTAACGTAGTCAATAGTGAATGATGATATTATACTCTTGCAGTTTTGACCATGAAATGGGTTTCCTTCAAAATCGTGCATATATTCTAGAGTCTTAAAGCTGTCTGTCAATATCACTACTCATCTTTTTCTGATTGCGATTTCAAGTTTGGCATCTCTACTTGTGTTTTGAAGCCATAGGGAAGGATTTTCAAGAAGACAGTTGAATGTGGTTAAGTTAAGCTTAAATTTAATTTTTTTACCTTTGTAGAATCATAACCTTTTGCTGTCTTTCATGATTCTTTGAAATGAGGAAGAGATTTTTGCTATATATTTCAGTACATCTAAATAGTGTTCTAGGCTCCTTTTCATAGAGGAATTTCAGGAGGGCTCCTTCCCTGACCAAAAAAATACGTATTTGTGATAGATGCATTACTTTCCAGAAGTGTCATTCTTTCTTCATTTAAAATTTAAAGTATGATGATAACTATCTTAGACTACATGTATAAGTTTTTGATGGATAAAGTTAGGTGAGATGAAACCAACCTCAAACATCTGATTCAAAAGGTTTTAAAGTCAGCCGGGAGTTTTCCATGGACTGCTTAAGGTTTGGATCATTCCCTTGGATGAGCTCATAATCCTACACTTGAACATTCTACCTGCTCTTGGATGTAACTCAGAAGACTCCAAAAGGAAAGTGTGGTTTTGTGGAGCATTGAGAGCAAGGTTTATCATTGCATCTAACCTTCCCAGCTTCATTTGCCGTTTTCCATTACAGCTTGTTTGACTTGCTTTATCAGGTATTGCATTTTGTGTGCATGTTGTTCCCAGTGCAGTTTGTTTTTCTGCTTATAGTCCCTCAGAATCTTATAAAATCAGGTTGTTGCATCTCAACAAGATTGAGAAAATATGTGATTAGTTCAACGAATGTAATACAGAGGGAAGTATTTTATTTATTGGGGTTTTTTTTTGCTATGTGTTTTATTGAGAGGCAGGGACATATCTGCATATTAGATGATGGCAAGATGCTCTGCCCTTTGATTTTCCAAGCTGGAACTTAATCCTGTCATGCTTTGTTTCTCACTCTCATATCTTAGGTTGAAAACTCTTTGAGAAAAATCTATTTTTTGATATTTCATAGTAAAGTGTTTGCAGAACTGTTTAATCATGCATGCCGAGGGCAGATCATGTTATTATCTGTGAATAAAAATGATAAATCTGAGGTAACAGTAATGGCATTATAGGGCAATTTATCTACAAACAATAATATTTTTTTCCATTGTCTAACTATAACCCTGCAACCATTCTGCCACATTTATCGTTACAACATTCCTTTGACATCCATGTAGAGTGCCTATTCTCATTTTATAGATATGAAACTAAGAGCACAGAGAATAATAGGAATAGCAACAGTATAGAAATTCAGATACCTACCTTAGCTAGCTACTATCCCTAAGTTTTGGCTTTATTCAAAGGAAAAAAAACGGAATTCCTTGAGGGTAATTCAGAGGAATCTTTTTAGACTCTTTTTCTGAGGTACCCTTTAGGAAAGCCTGTCTATAGACAGGTTTCCAAAGGGCTGGGACGTTGACTTAGAGAGCAAGAAAGAAGAGATTGTTCAATCTCAGCTGATGCTCATACATGTCTGTTCCTTCCACATCCACCAGCTTGACTGGGTTTCTCCACAGTGGTGGGCTGCCTCAGTAACCCCATGTAAGACACAGCAACCCTCCCAGAGTTTCTGTTTCTGCTTTCATGTCTTTCACTAGTGTTCTAATTGACTGCTGGCAGCAAGACTTCAGCTGAACTGGAAGACCCCTAACTTTTTCAAGCTGCTTTACAGGCACATATTATAGAAATTTGATGGGAAAGTTAGGAGCTGTGCCTCACCATTCCCTTTGAATGATCACAGACTTCAGCAAGACTTTTTTTGGCATACATTATTTTCCTAATTTTCTTTTCTTTGGCTCCAGTCCTCCCCTTTTACCTTTGTAGATATGTCTTGCATATATCTTACATTGCTTTGTACATGCCTTGTACATACCTTGGTATGCCTTACACCACCTGGAATAAGCATAAAAGGTGAGGAATGTGGATCAGAGCTCTCATTTCCATACTCCATTTCATGCAGAAACATGTGTGATAGGACAAGCGGAAATGGCCTCAAATTGCACCAGGGGAGGTTCAGGTTAGATAATAGGAAAAATTTGTTCACTGAAAGAGTGATTAAGAATTGGAACGGGCCATCCAAGGATGTGGTTGAGTCACCATTCCTAGAAGTGTTAAAAAAATGAGTAGATGTAGCACTTTGCTATATGGTTTAGTTGCCATGGTGGTATTTGGTTGAAGGTTGAACTTGATAATCTTAAAAGTCTTTTCCAACCTTAATGATCCTCTGTTTCTGTATAGCAGAAAGTTCTGTGTGTACTGTAAAACAAAGCAAGTGTCATACTTTCTTTACACTTTTTAGATTACCTGTCACTCAATTTGGTAATCAGACTCTGAAGCAGTTCTGAAAGAAAATACTGTATGTAATGATGACAAAATGTTTTTTATACTACGTATTGTCTTTTTGACATGTATTTGAAACTAGAAACATTTATGAGTGAGGTTGAATTAAGAAGATTCTCCTTTTTACAAAATTGGTCAAATGTTTTAGACACAATCAGCGTAATCTGGCAAAATCTACTCTATGTCATAAACAGCAGGAACAAGTTATCATACTTACACCTTTTGTCCTAATGATTAGTCTGCATTGCAGTCTTCCACCAATTATGTACATAAAAATGACAGAAAAACAGTTTAGGAAAAAAAGAGGTTATTTCAATACTATCGGTTTTTTTAAATGCAACAGCAGTAATGTCTTAAGACAAAAAATAAAAAAAAAAAGGGAATAGAGCAAAAGAGAAGTTTATGAAGAAACAAGGGAGAAAACATGATAGTAAGGAAGAGGAACAACAAGAGGAAAGTCAGCTGCATAATTTTTAGGGGTCATGCTGGGTGAAGAAAATTCTGCCTGAGGTTTTCTATTCCACTGAAAAAGAAAACTAGCTATCTGTCTGAATGTGCTGGAGTCAAAGAAAATGCAAAGAGTGCCCTCACAGGTATAAATCATGCTAGCAAGATGTAGCTAAGACTGAGAGGAGTACAAGTTCCTCTATTTCAAAGAGGAATAAGGTGAGAAGCAGCAGAGCAGATACTCTTCTAGAAGGAAAGAAGCATCATATCCATCTGAATATTAGTCTATTTAAAAAACAGCACAGCATCAAGAAAAAGAAGCTAAATCCTCCTATTTGTATTATTGCTCCTATCTGTAACATCAGTTGTACAGCCTGTATTCTCTGAGATTCTTTTCCTGATTGGGTTTAACAGGAAAGGCAGAAATGGAGTGAACTGAGACACTTCCAACAACTACATGAAAAATTGAGCTTGGGATTGTTTCACATAGTGAAATCTAGGGAGTCCCTCAAACTGGATCACTATCGTGTTGGCAGATAAAATCTGGACTCAGAAAGTGCTACAAAATGCTTTAGAAGATGTTAGCTTTAGTTTTTGAAACAACGAAGGTCTAACAATTAGTGACATTGCAACTCCTCAGAATTGAGGAGATTTTTCAGATTAGATCTAATTATGTTAAAATTCTTCTGTAATCCATCAGAAATAGATTATTCCTCCTGTCTCAATGAAGATACTAAGTCTCTAATAAGATGGAGTCAGATTAGCAGCAGATGGAAATTTAATGCTGTGATGAGATGATTTCATGCTTACTTTCCAGCATGGGAGCATTTCTGAACATGGGAGAATATTTTCTTTCTTGTTTACAGAGACATTTAGGAACAACCCTGGTTGGTAAAACTGTAAACAATTAATTGCTTTGATCAGTGGCAAACTGGCTGTAGATGTGTCCTGTTATATCTGTAAGAAGTTGTTGTAACCACATTCCTGGCTTGCCCTGAGCTTTACAATCTTTTATGATTGATGCAAACTTGTGTGACCAATGTAACATGCATTGTAGATAATGAAATTCACTCACTACTCTGGTCATTCTGTGACATGGTTGTTTTCTTTTAATAAGAATTTTGCTTCATATGCTGAATTCAATAACGAATGAACTTTAAATCATTTTAAAAGCTAACATCAACAGAGGTAGAACAGGGACTTCAAAAGTCTCTGAATTCACACATTTCCCTGACTGAATAACACATGACTACTTAATTCATCATCTTTCATATGAATAAAGTGGAAGAGAAGGGTTAAGTTTTTAAATAAAGAGCTGAAGTTTAGCAGGTAGCAGGTGCACCAAAAAACCCCAATATAAAATTAAATAAGATACAACCCAAGGACAGAACGATGTGATTGTCAATGGTTCCTAAAATGTCCTGCTTTGTCTATTCATATTTTCTTCTTTCCCACCTGAAGCAGATAACAAAATTGCAAATTAACACCCTTAGCATCTGATGTTTAAGGATTTTATTATCATGCTTATTGTGAGGGTCCCATACAACACTTTGTTGCAGTATCAATTTAGGATTGCAATCCTTATTTTAAAATGCATTTAAATAATTAGCAGACCAAAGATCATTTGAGAAGCCTGCAATCTTAATGGAACAACTTTCTGGATTTTATTACAGACTTGCAATGTCTTGTTATTAATTCTTTGCTGAAAAAAAGAAAAAAGTAGGTGTGTCCCCCCCTTTTTTTCTGCAGGCATGATTTATAATTCAGCAACACTACCATCATATTCCTCAAGATCTTGAAGGTTACGATTCTGTTCTCCTACTTGTAAGGGAAAGTAGTTTACTCTTCGTGTCATTAAATTGATTTCAGGACATTAACCCAATGTAAACAAATTGTTTGGGCTGACAGAATAAGGGTTGGTCTCACTATCTTGAAGTGTTAATAAGAATATATAGGCAGGCTTTGAATCAGAAGCTGGACTGACACAGACAAGGAAGTCTTTGCACAAGAAGTGCACTTCTTATGAGTGGCACTCCTCTGCTTTGGTATAAATTGTGTGTCTCTACTCCTCAAACTTTTTACTGACCTTGATGTTAGGCTTCGAGCTTATCTTGGTATTATTCCTGGCAGACAAATGAAGATGTAGCATCTTAGTTCAGTGTTAGGCATCTCTATCTCTTTCTGACTTGAGCTATGAGTCAGAGGTATGGAACAAGTATTTTCAGGCTGGAAGCCTTTGTGTAACATGCTATTTAGAGACTTCCAGGAGTGTCCTGTGAAGGTCCAAAGCGGAATTGCACTCTAGGTTCCGACAGTTTGCTGACTTGTAATTGAAGACGAGGTAATATTGGAGAAGCGAAACACCAGTTCACCAGAAAGGAAAAATACTTACTTCAGAATGTCCACTCATGAAATACTGCTCTGGGCATTCAGTTCCTCTGTATTAGGGGTTTAATGTGAAAGTGTCAAAACTTCTCTTAGGCTCACTGTTGAGCCACTTGCTCTATAGCCAGTAGAGTCCACATTGTTGATAGACTAATACTGCAGTAGATACAGCAGATTTACAGTTGCAGATTAGTTTCCCAGAGAATTGTGGATGCCCCACCCCTGGAATTGCTCAAGCCCAGATGGGATGGGGCCCTGAGCAACCTGTTCTAGTGAGTGACATCCCTGCCCATGGCAGAGGGGTTGGACCTAGATGATCTTTTAAGTTCCCTTCCAATCTAACCATTCCATGATTCTGTGATTTACAGATTTGTAAATCATTTTCTTTGTTCCATTAACTGGGATGATGAGAGACATAGTCACCCAGACCCAGGTGGGGTTCCCAAGGGTTTCTGGAGCCTCCCCCTGAAGCTGGTGTTATGACCTGCCCTTCCAGGGAGGAGTAACTTTTGTTTTATTAATAAATCCCTTGGAGTGAATTGAATTAAAGTAAAGCAATAGTAGACGATCAGTATTTGCAGATATATATATATATATGATTTATTTTAGAACAATTTTGTTGCAAAGGAAAACAGGTATGTAGGTATGTACCATCTATAGCAGCATGGCAATATAAAGCATAAAGGTATTGCAAAGGAAAACAGGTATTTAGCCATTTTAGTTGTAATATAGGAATGTAAAAACACAAAGTTATCATCAAGAAAAATGTGTAAGGGAAAAGAGAGAAAGAAAGAAAGAGAGAAATAGCACCCAAGGAAAAGAGAGAAAGAAAGAAAGAAAAGAATAAAGGTTATAGTCACCACTCAAAGGTCTCCGGTGAACTTGGTTGTTGTTGTCCCTGGTGTCTCGGTCCATCCGGGAGTGGTGGGGGAGAGAAACCCTCAAAACATAAAGTTTGCTGGGTTTAAATACCCTGAGAAACTCTCCTGGTGCCTTCCCATGTGTGTGGGGAGGGGCTGTTTTTGCAGAGGCATGATGTTTTTGCAGAGGCTGGAGTTGCTGGTTTTTTTGCAAAATCATTTAGGCTTGTGGAGGGGGGGCTTTGAAGACACCCCTGCTAAGAGGCCTTCCGGAGGGTAGTGATGGGTGTGTGCATACAGGGCCCCTTTGACACAGCTGGCTCATAGGAGATAAACAAGCATCAAGCCCCCAAGACTTCTTCCCTAGGGACTCACAAATCTATCAGTTTGTGGGCTA
This sequence comes from Neopelma chrysocephalum, assembly GCF_003984885.1. NCBI lineage: Eukaryota > Metazoa > Chordata > Aves > Passeriformes > Pipridae > Neopelma > Neopelma chrysocephalum. The sequence goes on along the minus strand of NW_020897702.1, from coordinate 13,657,814 downwards.
TGACCTCCTCCCCTCAGCCTTACCTTCAATCTCCTGGCAGTGGCTTCTTTGGACAGCTTGTTACAGTAGCAATGTTTAATGGCAATTAAAAAAGTTGAGTTCCTGACAGTTGGCATATGTGAAGCAGGACTTTTGGAGGTCCCCAAAATTTCTGTTTATGTCTGGAGTCCAGGTGGGATGCCTTCATGTCTCTGAAGTGAAATTAGACACTTAAGTGCAAGCAACTAAATTGTAGTCTGGATCTTCATTTAGTATGTAAGGAATTCATAGACCCAGTGCATATGGACAAACTCGTGTGTACCACACACAAACATGTCGTGACAGCATTCAGGCTGAGCTTCTTGAACTGAGTCTTACTGAATGCTCCTTTCAGGTCTTTCAGGTAGAGGGAGGCTTTCGTTGTATTCCCTGGAGACCAAATTCAGGCTATGAATTTGACTGCCATACCCTGAAAGAGAAGCCTGAGAGTCTATCTGGGAGCAATACTGTTTTGTAAAAAAGAAATTGCATATTTCTTGACCCAGGGGGAAAGATGACAAGTTACTGATTCTGCAATCCTCCAAATGTGACATCCTGTTAGAATGTGGGAAACTGCAGTTCAGTCCTCTGCTCTAATTAATTTATTAGAAGTGACCTGACCTGGCACAGTCTGTTTTAAATACAAGTAGAAACACTGTAGTGGGAATGCAAAAGTGAACTGATATTTCTGATAAGCTAAAGGCAGATCAAGAAAAAAAACTGAGTAATAAGACAGATCTGCCCATAAAATATTGATTGATAGATTAATTGATATGTTATGAGTACAGCCACTGATGTAAGTTCTCTCTTTTGGAACTATTCTTTTTTTTTCTTTCTGCCAGCATATTGCCTCATCTACAGCAGAGGTGCTGTATGCAATTTATCTGTTTTAATGCTCTAAATTTTTTTCTATTTCTATCACATAGATTGTGATGGGGTTTTGCCTATGCTGCCCTGCAACTCCCTGAAGTGGTACTCTGTTTTTTGGAAAGTGGCTTAGATTTTTTGGTTGCTTGTATTATGCTGTGTCTATGGAGGCATAGCCCTTTTACAGCATCTTGTCTGAAAGGGAATAGAACATATTGATACATAACACAGACTTCATCAAATTGCATAAAGGAATTCCATACAATGAGGTTGACCTGCTTTTGTGTCCCTTTTATCTTAGCAGTACTGAGGTACCACCTTCACTGTGAGGTAATAAAAGACTCAGTGTGATCCAGATTGTTCTTTAATTAAAGGATTCTCCCGTTGCCTGGTTGAAAGATTTGGCTAATGCAAGAGGAGGTTGCAGCCAGCAAGGTCTTTCACATGTAATGTATAATTGATGCATGATTCGACTGGCAGCAAAGAATCATCTTCTAAAGTTATTTTTATCAGTGCTTTCCTCAGTGTGATCTCTCTCACTGGCTTACAGTTTCATGACAAAGAGTCTTTTGAGCACAATCCTTATTTTATTAATGAGATCTTGCTTGATTTGACAAAATAATACTTCTTTCTTTACAAAAGATTGGTTGCTGCTTTTCATTTGTAGCTGATGTGCCAGTATGGATATTTTTATTTATAACACCACAAATCTGGAATTATTTATTTGCTACCAGGTAAATTATCAAAGCAGTAGATGAAGATTTTAACACACTTGGACTCACTTGTTCTTATTTGTCTATATACTATGGGAATTTTACTTGTCAGATTTACACTGATATAATTCAGAGTGAAAGGTATTCAGCATCTTGATAGTCATCTACTCAGTGTTAAGACCTGAATGAAGAAACAATCATCCTTTTCATTATTTTGTGATCTGAATACATATGTGAAATACTTTTTTTTTTTTAAGTATTGACAGAGAAATACATTCTTCTCATTAAAAGTCATCTCTCTAATGACTTACGACGAGGGTGGTGAGACACTGGAACAGGTTTTCTAGAGAAGTTGCAGATGCCCCATCCCTGCAACTGTTAAAGGCCAAGTTGGATGGGGCTCTGAGCAACCAAGTCTAGTGAAAGGTGTCTCTGGCCATGTGTTGTATGTAGATGATCTTTGAAGATCCCTCCAAGCCAAACCATTCTGTGATTCTGTGAAAGAGCGAGTAGGCTCACACAGGGTCCTCTGTTCCTGCAGTGCAGGTAGCTACTGCCTGAGTGCTACAGGCATAGCCTCTCTGTCTTTCAATATGCTCAGGAAAGCCAAATTTAATTACCAGTAATAAGAAGCCTAAGTTAAGCCAAGGAAAATAAATGAAAAAGTAGGTACAAGCTATTGTTTCCTCCGTTTCTTTTGAACACATAAGGTCCTCTTGTTTTATCTCCCTTGGCTTTTTGTATAACTGAGCTCTGATTGCCTGATGTCTGATTAGCTCAGAGTGGGAGCAAATAAGTAGTGAGGAAGTATGGTTGACAGAATCACAGAATCACAGAACATACTGAGTTGGAAGGGACCCACAAGGATCATTGAGTCCAACTCTTAGCCTGCACAGAACCATCCTCAAGAATCACACCATGTGCCTGAGAGTATCATCCAAATGCTTCTCAGACACTGTCAGGCTTGGTGCTGTGACCTCTTCCTCAGGGAGCCTGTTCCAGTGCCCAACCACCCTCTGGTGGGATATCCAGCCGAATATCTCCCCTGACACAACTTCAGGTCATTCCCTCGAGTCCTGTCACTGGTCACCACAGAGAAGAGATCAGTGCCTTGCCCTCCTTTTCCCCTCACAAGGAAGCTATAGATTGCAAAGAGGTTCCCCCTCAGTCTCCTCCAGGCTGAACAGAGCAAGTAACCTCAGCTGCTCCTCATAAAGCTTCCTCTCAAGGCCCTTTGCCATCTTTGTTGTCCTCCTTTGGATGCTCTCTAATAGCTTAATATCTTTCTTATACTGTGGTGACCAAAACTGCACACAATATTCAAGGTGAAGCTACCCCAGCGCAGAGGAGAGAGTGAGACAATCACCTCCCTCAACTGACTGGCGATGCTTTGCCTGATGACTCAGGACACGGTTGCTACAATGCTGTACACTAAAGCTTTACAATTCCTGGTCCTAGTAAAGAGGAAGGGCTTTTTATTTTGGTCTGTTTCTTCAGTGTTTTATGTTTGGCTTTGTTTTTAATTCTTGACTGATATACACACAAAACTGATCCTGATTTCCGTTGATCATCATCTGCTTTTTCTTTTTTTCTTTCCTTCTCTGAACTCTTTCTCTCTGTTCTCCCTCAACACCTGTTTGGTTAAGTAGCCATTTCCCTAAAGTTTTGAGACACAAATATGAACTGACACTACAAGTCCCCTGACAAAGGCATTTCTAATGCTTGAACAACTCCTGGCTGTAGAGCTAAAGCAGAAAAAAAGTAATTGTTTTTCCCTTTCTGACAGAGATTCAGTCCCAAATCAGAGAGAGATTACACCAAAATAATTGTTCTGATGATTTAACATATCAGTAATAAGCATGTTGATAATAAACAATATTATTTTGTTCAATATGCAGTGGCTTTATTTGCTATGAAAGTTGTGCTAAAGAGTTATTCTAAAACAGTAGCCCCTTATCCTAGTGTGTTTTTTCCAAAAGACTAGTATTTATAAGAGCTGAGATTCTGACTACTTCTCTTTTTCTTTAGACTAAAGAGTGCTCAGGGATTGGACGCAATCCATTATGGTTATTAATGCAAAGTAATCTAGAGAGCATGATCAGTTAATTAAGTCTATTAGCTATGATCACAAGCATTAGGATCTCATCCTCTGATATTTCTTTAAGGAGGAATACATCCTGTAAATAGCCAGTGCTCCACTGATGTGAAAGAGTTGGTATCAGCTGATATCAAGTAAGAAGGAGGAATACAGCTGGGATTGCTTCCAGTTTGATATGATCAAAAATGACAAAAAACATTGATCTCCAAGAGTTTTGTTCTTTGTTGCTTTGAGTAAAAGTGGTGGCTGCAAAAGGTACTGGGCACCTGTCTTTGTATCCTGACCTTTAACACATGAAGAACTGTTAGACTGAGCAAGACACTGTGATGCTTATTCATACTGTCTAGAGATGAGTAAGTGACAGGTAAACGTCTGTGGTCTGACTTTGCTTTTAGTGTGTATTGAAGCCCATTTCCCCATCGAAGTGAAAGTAGTCTTGACTTCTTTTACCTTAATTTCCAGAGTTGCCACATCTCAAGGTGACCTCTGTTAAAAGCCACCTCAGTTTGGAGGAGCATCTTCTGGGCAGTAAAGATGTGTGAATGTCTTTGAAAACACAAAGCAACTGAATGTCTATTTCTGTTTACTGTTACAGTAATGATTTCACATGCTCCTTGGTCAAGAGTTTCACCAAGCAGCTGAGTCTCTGGTTGCAGCAATTCTAAAGTAGTACATTGGGTGCACACATAGAAAGGATTTTCCTTTCACACTGGACACTTTCTCAGCATATCTGCAGATGAGGTTACTCAAGTGCATTACAGGACATTTAAAATATTCATTTTTGAGAAAGCTTGTCTAGTGCCTAAAGAATCAGAATATCTGACACTTTGAATGACTAAAACATATTTGTTTTAAACAAAGAGAACTTGACCATACTGTTTGAAAAAAAAAAAAAGGAAGAAATAGAAAAGAAATGCTGTGTTTGTTCTTTGGTGTTTCCTACCATGTGTAAGAGCCATCCAGTCAGATGTGTCACTTACAAATATTTAATGTCATAATCTCTCATTTTCTGAGGAAGAGCAACAAACAGGTGTGTGAATTATTTTTTGAGGGTTTCTGGGTTTTTTGTGTTTAATTTAGTTGTTCATTTTTTTTCTGCAGTGCTTAGAATAATCCTATGAAGTCAGGGCCTTGATGGGTTAAATGCAGCTTAAATGAATAACTAAATGCTTTTCTGATCCCAGAGAAACCATAATCTAAACATTAAAGGCAGGTAACAGAAAGTAGGAAAAGGCAACAGACTCTCAATCATGTCAGTAGCTTCCACTTCCCAGCTCCAACTGTGGTGCTTAACTTGCTCTCAACAACCTGATATTTCATATAGTTTTCTCCCTTCTTGATTCCACTTGTAGTGGTTTATATCCGACTTTGCTTTTACTGCTGTAATCTGTATTGTTTATGCTATCTTCATTTTCTGTCAGCACAGCTTTCCCATTCCTGCTCTGCTGTACTGTATTGCCGTATAAATAACTAAGGAGGAGGCAGCTGTAGCAAAAACTGAGCTGTGCTGGGTTTTATAAATTCCTCTTGTGAAAATTAGAAATCATTTGACTTATACAAATTGCTTTGCTGGAGGAAGCAAAAGTGAGTTTTGCTGGTGCCTGGAAAGGAATAGGCACAGGCACAGAGTTTGGCAGTGTTGTGCCAAGCATGTATCTCACATTAAGTTCTGGAAGAATAAAACATATAGTCAAACATCTCATCACAGATGCAGATTTCTTTGTCCTGGTAACAAAAGGACAAAAAATATAACATAAACCAAAACCAGGCGCCAAGTGAAACAAAACCAGCCAAAAAATAACATAAAGTCAAGCTTTTATCACACCATTGTGAAAGATATTCTCAAACAACTCAAGGTAAATTACTATGAATTAATCACCCCTTTAGAGAAGATATATTGCACAATAATTCTCTAGGGTCCAGTTCTATAACATACTTTTATAGGAAAGCTTGGTATTTCTCTTAGATGAATACTTTCTGTTTCTCATAAGAAATCACTGGGATAAATATCACTGACTAACTGAGCTGCTTTTGTTTAGCATTTTCAATACTTGAACATTGTCATTATAGCAGAGAAGTGCAGTACTTCAGAAAGCAAAGGGAATATTAAATTGTGGGGAAAGTGGAAGAAATTATGGACCATCCAATGTATACACTTGACAGTACGTTGTTGAGCTTGGAGAAGTGAATTTGAAGGAAATGCATGTCTGGGTCTCAGCTACATAATTGAACAGTTACAGGTCTGGGGTTGTAACCTCTTGTGATGGTGAGCTGTGCCTGGGTCACTCAGAGCTTGTACCACCAGGCTGGACCCCTCATCCTCCTCTCCTGACACAAATGAGATATATCCAAGGGGGAGCATCAAGCACTTCCAGTGAATTCCAATTCATCCTGATTCAGGCCTCCCTCACTGTACCAGTCCTCTTCTGGTCCTCTTTAATTAAGCAGAATGGCCTTCACCCTCCAGTATTTAAGATACTCACCTGCATTACCCCTTAGGTCTGTCAGATAATATGTACTTCTCATTTGTTGGTCTCTGTCTGTTGTGGAAATAATGTAGTGTTACTTTAAATATCACCAGGTGGAAATAAAATGGGCAATGGGGCTGCAAACAAGAAAATATTAACAAGCCCTGAGGTGCTTAGTGGCAAGGAGGTGTAACTATACAACTATACAACTTTCAGTCCTGCCTTGATTTAACAGAGGTGGCTACAAAGAATTATTTCTCAGGGTGCACCTCCTGTTTATTTCCTTGTTAATGCTCTCCCGTTGCTGGTTGGATTTTTATCATTCTATTCTTGCCTTTAGAAAATGAGCAGGTTGGAGTATAAAGTGGGAAGTGCTGCACGAAACTCCCCAAATGCTTACAGCCTACAAAAATAAAAAAAACCCTCCAGTTTCTGTTGTAATTCTGCATGCAATGTCAGCTTGTGCACTTTGAAACACGCGGATAGAAGTCTGGCGCAATTAAAGCCACTGAGAATTTTTGATGTGGAGTCCAATGGCCAGAGTATTGATCCAAGTGTCTGACATGCAGGCTTCTTGACACAGTAATACTATACTTTCTAGAATGATTACAAAACATCTTGGAAACCTAGGATGTCTCTCTATATGTGTATATATTATTAATTTTTGTGAGACAAATATGAGATAAATAAGGATAGTGATCTTTGAGGGAATAGATAATCAGCTTTTTTCAGCTAATCAATATAACACCATTAAAAAAGTATGTTCCTAATATCTGCATAAATAAGAAATTAAAAGGATGTACTTGTTAAGTTTAAGTTAGAAGTTTTTGGTTTTACCTTTTTTTTTGTCCTTAGGAAATGAATGAAGAGGTGTGATCCATCTTTTAGCAAAAATGTAAGCGAGAGAATTTGATTGGGTCCACAGAGAGACCAAACACAAAAAATGCAATAACAGGAGAAGAATTGGAAGAAGCTGAATGAGTCACAGAGTGGTGCAGAATGATTTCCTTAATCTCCACCACGTGTTTCTCTAAATAACTCCTTATTTTGCCTTTCATAATAATACCGTGACAGGTCTTAAATTGTTCATCTCTTTTTTCAGATTGTATGAGAGCTATAGGGAATGTGGTAGGATACACAGTTACTGTAAATGCAGATGCTGCAAATGTAACATCTGTTACCAGCTTCATTCACATATGTGTGCTCTAGACATGAAAATAATCTTAATAATTTCTATTATATCTACATAAGGATAAGCAGACACATTCCTGCATTGTGGGAAGGACCATTTTTGCCAAATATCTAGAAGCAAATTGGAAAGATGGTTATTTTGCAAGGTATTTCACTGAGAGGTTTCACTCCAGATTTCTCACGTCTTTAAAATATAAATTTTACTATTCAAGTGGCATAACAAAAAACCAGATCTTTATCTTTTTGGACTAACCTATTTCATAATAATTTCTATATCACAAGAGCATGCATTGAGCATGCGTTAACAGAAATGTGTGACTTTCTGTAGTATACATTAGGTAAAGTTGCATGAAGAGTTTCAGTGTATAGCTATAAAAACTGCAGCTGCTTGCTGCCCAAATTTGCTGGCCAGAAGGTGGAGCTTTCAACCATAGATGTTCAAATCAGGAAAGAACACATGAATTTGAGCTATGTTAACACTTTCTGCAGTGATTAATAAAGGAAAACAAAGAATTCTGTGTATTTTGCTAAGTCAAACACAGACAGATAAGAGGCCACCACAGTCCGGAAAGAAGCAAGTAAAAAATGGAATCTTCTTTCTTCTTTAATGCTTTTCTTCACCTTACTGTCTAAACCAGGTTTCTTTTCCTGATTGCAGCACAGTGGTAACATAGCTTAGAAAGGAAGAGTGACAACTTGTTCTACCTGTATGAGCAAAGGGACTTTACCTGACTGCAGAATTCCCGTTGGTCACGCTGCTGCCCAAGTTTGGTTTATGAAACAGCACTGCAAAAGAAGACAACAAACTGAAGTGTGTGTGGCCCCTGCCCTTGAAATGGCATGTTTTTGAACACCTGCTTTGGCTTCCACTGATGATCCTTAAAACAACAACAGAGGAAAAGGTACTTGCAGTTATTTTGAAATGTGTAGGTTGCATGTGGAAGAGGTAGAAGGAGAGGACAAGTTTGACCCTGTAAAAAGTTTTGCTTTCTGTGTAAACAGAAGAATAAGAAACCTAGAGACAGCATCTGAATAGCTGGCACTATAGGATTACACACATATGCATGTGTACTCAGTGTCTCATTAGACACATATATACCACTGTTTCACTGCCCTCCAATGACTTTGGCAGATCTTAAGGAACTCCCTTGTGGTTTAAATCTCTTCTGCTCAATTTCTGCACCTTCCCTACACTTACAACTGTTATCATTTCACCTCTGACTAGTTTTATTGCACTCAATGGTGTTATTTGCATAAGTAAAGTTTATTAACATACTTACCTAAATGTTTGCAAATTCAAGTCAAGAAAATTATCTTCTAAATGTTTGATTTGAAATTACACTCCTTTGATTAGAACTCTGCTCTTAGCCTTTAATAAATCTCATTTAGTTGCTTGACCTCTAGATGATCATCCTAATTATCATCACTCTTTTCATGGTAATTATTTGATGTGAGATTTGAGTTAATGGTGAAATGCAAGAAAATAGGAAGGTTCATAACCAGGCCAATATTTTTGGTGAATGCTGACTGTATTAATAACAATTAAGCATAAGGTTATGTACACATAGATGCTTTTGTTTGTCTTGATTAAATAAGCAATGTTCTTGGACCCCCCCCCATGTATTTTAGGTTCAGTAGCTAGCTTTCTTCAGACTTCAATAACATTAACTTTCTGTTCCAGTTCTTGAGAATCTCTTCAGATGAGGTCTTTAGTTGTGTTCTTAATGAACTTTTTAAGTTTTTTGTAGTTCTGTTGATTGAAGCAAATTAATTTTGGACTTTGCTGATTGGGAATACTGTCAAATGCTTCCCTGGGGGTGAAGTGAAAACTCATAAAGATATGATATCTTTAGAAATCTTTGAAGGTTCTTAATCCTCAGGGTTCCTATGTCACTGTCCTCAGATATTCTGTGAGAGTGAATTTTTCCCTTTCTCCCCATGCAGAAAGTTAGCGCAAGTCTATGTAATATTTAAACACTGCTTGAAAAACTTTGGTATATAAATGGTGTAGATTTTATGTAGAGTGAATTGTAACCCACTGGTCTAGTCATAAAGTCCTTTCTCTGTTATTCTTTTTGGGGGATTTTTTGCCTTTGTAATGCCTTCAGACTGAGATATATGGTAATAGAAACTTTGGCATTTTCTATTAATATGGACAAAAAGATTATTGCTATAAAGAGATAGAAAGCTAAACAATGTTATCACTTTCTGAAGATTATATAGTTTATTAAATTTATCTAATCCTTATTAATTCCACACCTAGGGGATTTAAATTGATGGAATGCTTTGAAATAGACTTTGGATACAGGATGAATTGAACTACGTCTGTTCAGAAAAGGCCCAAAAACCTCTTTGGGGAAGATCCTTTATCTGTCCATTTGTATATGCACGTACCTACCTCCTACTTGGGACTATTAATAAATAAATTTTAAAACCGTAGAATTTGCCTAATAAGAAAAGTCAAGTACAGTCAAATCCACACTGTGGATGAAAAAAGGACTTGCAAAGCCATGGCTGTGTGACATAACTTACAGCACAAACGCCACAGAAACTCTGCCTAATAGAATTCTATTCCCCATCCTCTTGTTAAAAATGCACCTGTTCATAAGAGATAGCTCTGTCCTAGGGAAGTATTACTCAGCCTCATAATTTTTCTTTGTCTTCTTCATTGTCACTGTCATACTTGATGCTGCAAAGGCTGAAAAACAAAGGTCTCCAGAGGCTGGCGTGGAGATATTTCTTCATCACGTACAAAGCAGCACTGTAAGCAGCTTCAGTTTTTACCTGTCCAAGCAGGGTCACCCCATCTTCTGCCTACATTCAGAGGAGGGTACTAGCTCCTTTACAGGGTGATTAAGCCCAGCCAAAATTGCCTAATGGAAATTTGCTTTTCTTTTCATTGCCTATAGTAAACATTGAGGATGAGCTTTTATTCCCTGTGGTCGCAGAGCTCTGTTAATCACAGGATGAAATTCAATGTGCAAGCTCAGAAGTAGGCTGTACAGAAAACATCAGAAACACATCAGAAACCATTAGAACTGAATCAACTTACACTAACAGAGTTCAAACCCGGCATGTCTGGCATAATCTGGTGAATACAGCTGATGAATGGGGCAGCCATTTTAAGGATTTCAGTACAGAATTTCCAACAGAATATTTATTTCATCAGAAAATTACTTTTTGATCAAAAACAACTGTTTTCCCAGTAACTTGTCCATCCAGGTAAAATTTGGAGATAAAAACCAGAAAATGTTCTCAAAATGGAACGAATTAAATGTTTGAGTTTTTGTTGATTTTTGTTTGTTTGTTTGATTGAGTTTTTTTCCAGAATTAATTTTGTTTGGAGGTGTTGTCTTGTGTTAAAAATGTTATGCTTTAAGCACAGAAGTTAAATCGAAAATCAGGCTTCTGAGTGATTAATCAAATTCTTGCTAGCACTTTTTTTCTTTTTTTTCTTGGAAATATTGAATTACCTTTGTTTCATTAAGAGCATGAATGGATACAGCTTTCACTGTCATGAACCTTTCCATGAATAAAAATCTGGGATCTTGCACAGCCTTGTTACTGTTTTTCCCAGAAGAGAGGCTGACGCAGGCAAGGACTCTCTCAGGACATATGTGCACAGAGGGGAACAGGCAGACTCAATCTGCCTTTACTTTATGGTCATATTGGCACAGAGCTGTTTCCCTCAAGATAACCTTTTGAATTAGGACAGTGGGGCTATAAACTGCTGAGCATAATCTTGGGAGTTCCCAGCTTGTCTTGCTGCATTTGTATAGGTAGGCTAAATCCCACATCCCAGGTTTCCAAGCAAATGTGTTGTGGGTGAAATGAGTGGTGACAGTAGGGGTTGAGGTGTAGCGAGATGACAGCAGGGCATGGGAAAGAGGAAAAGGAAATTTATACAATTTGGATATTGTTTTCCAGTGCCTGAAAAGGTTAAGATTGCCTATGGGAAGAAGAGGAGCTTGGTTTGGTTGCTGGGTTTTGGATCTGTTTATCTGGTTTTGTTCCTTTTCCTCTGACAGCAAGGGTTGGTAACTGATAGTAACTTTGTGAGAAGAAGGAAAACAACTAAGTGGTTAGTAGTTTATGGGGTAGTTGCTGGAGGTACTGGAAAGGACACTTTGCGCTGCCCACTTCCCAGGGGACAGGTAACACCAGTTATTTTCCTGTGGCCAGATAGGGATGATCTTTGTGGATCAGCATCACTTATAGCCAGCTGTTGAAAAGCCCTGTAGTGGTTAATTTCTCAGCATTTGCTAAATGCTACCAGTCAGCTCTCTGCTGTAATAGATGTGGCATGGGAGAAAGCAGACATAATCCCCACTGCAAAGAGTTTAGGATCTAAATAATCTGCTGCAGTTTATCAGGCTCTGAGTGTGATAGCAACACAATCAGCAGCAGATGAGTAGCTCAGTGATGGTTATCAGCAGATGTTCATCCTCAGTCTTGTGGGATTGAACACTAAATGATTAATAATTCCCATTTTAAAGTAAAACACATTAACTGAGAAATCAGGATTTGCTTAGCTTTTGCTGAGCATTAGTGTAACTGAGATAAAAAGAAATAAATAAAGTAAGTTACAGTGCTGCAAGGCAAAGGTTAGCCATGATTCTATTCCCTATTTACTGAGGATAAAGAATATTCTTTGGAGGAAATTAAAAAAAAATAAGAATGTGAATTTCAAACTAACTTGAATAATGGAACTGGCCATTAGATTGGATTCAGGTAAAAGGATTATCCTTAAATACTAGATCAAGGCAGAAGGCTAGCAGTTGTTCTTACCAAATATTTTTAACTCCTGGAAAATTGTTTATTTGATGCAATCAGCACAAAATTGATATAATCACTTTTACATTAAAGAAAAGCATCATGTGAAATTGCCTAAGGAATTAGTGAGGGGACAGGGCAAGTAATGAAAGACTTTTTTTTCACAGTGGGAGTAGGGAAACATAATCTTTCTGTAAGGACAGATAGAAAGTAGTCCATTGTCTTATAGTGCATACTTGTCCGAATGACGAACAATATAATGTATTTAAAAGTGTTGATGGAGCGTTAATATAAAATTAAGAATGCCCTTGTCAGGAAATACAATCATTCATTCTTTATTCTGTCACCATGTCCCCAGACTAGAGCCACGTGCTGGTGGGACTAGCAATGAAGGTACTGAAGCCATCTTGCTTTTCTCAGAGCTCACACATGAACACATCACCTCTCTCCCCATGGAGCTTGATATGTTTTTCCCAACATCTGTCAGCGTGGCTCCACAACTGCTGGCTGGAGCTGCCATTGTAACACCTGCTCGTGGAAATTCATACAAATATTTCTTCAGCGTTGTATGGCAAGAATAACAGACTGATTACACTTGGTCAGATAAAAGGTACACCTGACTCAGCATTGAGTCTGCCACCCAGACTGCTGCTTTTTTTTTTTGGTTTTCCATATCAACACCACAATACTGCCATGAAGACCCTGGCAAGTTCAAGAGTGACTAGAGGATTTTTGGGGATAGCTGAAGGGCATAGAAGACCAGGTACAGATCAGCTTTGCCCTTCCCGGCTGGTGTTGCCAGAAAGTCTGTTTGGCTTCTTGACTGGAATTCTCTCAAAAAAATGTGAGTTTCTGGGAAGAGGCAGAATCCACCAATGAAATGTAGAAAGAAAAACTTTGCCAACAGTCTTTTTAATTTACTGAGATCTTAAATTAGCTTTGCTGGAAGACAGACATAAAAGCTTAAGTGAGAAGAAAAGGGCAGAAATTATGCATTGAAAGGCATAACTTGGTAGTTTCCTATATTCTTCTGAAGAAAAGGAGGTGAGCAAAAGCTGACTTGACATGCCTTTACTTAAGTGCATGCAGTTTACACAACTGGAGCGATGTGACAGGTGTATAGAGTCTCTTTAGGAATGACAGGCAAAGAAGACAAAGGGCAAAGTCTTGTGCTTCCAAAAAGAAGCAGGTCAGACACATGTATCTTCTGTGTTGTGTTCAAAGGGGAGACCAACAGATGTTATGGTGGGTGTCTGATATTGATCACCTGATCAAGAGGAGGAGTCAAATGAAGTCTTCTTTAAACAATTGGAAAAAATTTAATGATTGCAGTCCTTTGCTCTCACAGGAGATATTAGAAACTCTGTCTTCTGGAAAGCAATATATTGGAATGCCCAAAATCTAAATTTCTGGAGTGTGTACTAGTTTTTACTCAGGCATTAAATGGGCTGATTGCAATATGTTTTCTGATGGAGCTGTAGGTCACATTAAGGGCTGAGAAGGTCAGAGGTAGTACTGGTTTTACTGACCATGACATGCTGGAGTTTTAGATCCTGAGGAAAGGGAAGAAAGTGAGTACATAACTAAAGGCTCTGAACTTTAGAACTTTTAAACTTTAAAACTAAACACACTCACTTTCACATTGAAGTGTGAACTTCAGCTTGATCAGGTATGTGATGGACATGATATTGTGCTGTATTATTCTGATGGGGAAAGGGATCACGGAGAACTTAAGCTCCACCTACAGAAGTCTCTGCCATCTGCTAGATATATCTAAGGGATCCAAAGGACATTGTTGCTATCAGGGATGGGACATCTGTCACCTCTCTGGGCAACCTGTTTCAGTGTTTTATCACCCGCATTTCATGGCTGCTTTTTTTTAATGTTTTAAATATTGTGATGGTTGAGAGAGGTTCCTGATGACTAGAAAAAACAAACAACACACTAGTCTTGAGAATGGCCAGGAAAGAAGACCTAGGGAACTAAGGCTGGTCAATGGTATCTCATGCTCTTGGAAGATTATGGTGACAATCCTTATATGAAGGACTAGAGGATGACTGTGAGAAACTAGCAAGGATTTATGATGGTTAAACTTTGCCTGAACAAACATATTGCCTTCTACAATAAGAGAGTGCTAGTGGGTAAGCTGTAATCAGTGAACTTGACTTTAACCTCTACCTAATCTTGATGAGCATCAATAAATCTGTTGTTCTCTGGTATGTTGCCTAATTCACTTTCTTCATTTCACTATTTTGAATATACTCCATGTCTTAAGGTTACTTGCACTCATTCTCTAAAACAAGCAGGCAGCTGTCTAACTATCTACTGCTCAAATATGAGAACTATTTATTTTGATGTCAGAGATGTGGTCAATATCATATGTAAATAGATATCAAAAGCTGATACACAAAGAAGAGTTTATGAACAACATAATGACATTTCCCCAGAAGAACCTTCTAGCCTTCAGAAACTCGCAGTTAGGGACCTCCAGAGTGACAGTGAGTCCTGGTATTCAGTATCACTCAATGGATTCTTTTCCTGTATGGATTTAGTCACCTGCAGTTAGAATGGGCATGAGTTACATGCATTAGTGGTATAGATTGTGTGCTTCATTTGTCACTTGGTCTAGAAGTTAAGAAACTTTTAAGAAACTGTGTACAGAAGAAAATGGATAAGACTTTTTAAGTGGGATAACCAGTATTTGTGATGCATGTCTTACTTTCTGAATTTCTTTCCTTAATGACAGAATAAACATTATTCAGCAGAGGAGTCATAAATTAATGACTGTCCTGAGATTATTTTTCTTTAACTTTGCACTACCAAGGTTTCGTAAAGAACTTAACATGGTTCAAACCAGGGGATTGCATATCCAAATAATCACCAAAGCAATTATTAATTTTTGCCCAATTACACTCTGCTGCCATCAAAACATGTTTCATTGTTACTTTTGTGTACTCTTAAACAGCATTGCACAATTTATAGTTTATCTTTGCTCACAGTTCAAAGTCTTCCACAGTGCTACACAACATGTTCAAGGGATCCTCATGGCTTTTCCTAGTAGAATATGTTTTCTTGGCTTGGATCAAAACAACAAACAAAAATTCCCACTAGAGGTATATCTTTTCAATGGTAAGAAAACCATCCTTTTGTTTTGAAGCATAGTTTAGGAATACATAATTATGTTATAACACACAATAAACCAGATAATTTGTCACACATTTTGATTACTTTTATCACATAATACCAAGCTTGAGGGTTAATTATATTTTGTAATTCCATTAAAAGCTCAATCATTTT
This sequence comes from Neopelma chrysocephalum, assembly GCF_003984885.1. NCBI lineage: Eukaryota > Metazoa > Chordata > Aves > Passeriformes > Pipridae > Neopelma > Neopelma chrysocephalum. The sequence goes on along the minus strand of NW_020897702.1, from coordinate 13,642,389 downwards.
TGTATGCCAAAAATCTCATATTTGTCACAGAGCTGAGCTACCAGCTGAGAATTCTACCATTAGAAGTCAGAACACTTTACAAAACAGGTGAAGTACCAGTCGTCACTTACTGATAGTGGAGCTGAAATGGGGAGGATTGAACTGACCCATGATAAGTCAGCCAGTGAGTAGCAGCTGAAGGAATGAAGCAGTCCCAGTAGGGTGCATGCCTCACCAGGTAACAACATCAAGATGTTTCAGCAGCCATAAATTCTTTATCTTTTATTTAGATATTATTTCATTTTAGTGGAGATGCCATTTTCAGGATTTTTCTCCTTGCAGACTTTTTGTTTGTTTGTTTGTTTGTTTGTTTTTAATATATAATGTGTTTAAACAAGATTTTTCAGAAGTGAATGAAGACTTTGGTTTGCAACAATTTTGGAGAGACTATCCGGGGAGTACTTGAGTTTTCAGATCTTACTGAACATGTCCTCTGAATCAGGCCATTTTTATCTACTGTAATTCAAGAAAATTTTAACAAAGGATTGACCCTGGCTTCATTTTATGATAACTACCAGTTTTTCTAATATATATATTAGAAAAATTTCCAATTCAGTCATTCTGTTAATCTATTAATTCCTTAAAATTCTGCAGCCCTATTTTTAGTGTCAACAATTCAATATCTTATAGGTCTTATTACAAACATGAAACTTACTAAAAGAAATAAAATACTTCAGCCTCTGAATCTTGGTATTATCTATGAATTTCTTCATGATTTATTTTTGTTGTTTCTCCTAAGTTATAATTGGCCCTGTTATCTATATTTTCTTCTTACTCCCTTGGTAACTAATTTTATTTATTTGAAAATACACTTCAGAGTTGAGTTAAGCTTCCAGGAGTAACACTGTAAAAACAATATGGATAAGAGAAAACCAGACTCCAGGACTTTTCCTAGCAGTCTCTAATTGATTATACCTTCTCATTTTGTTGCTTTCTTGTTCACACCCTTAAAAACATTTACACAAACCAGAAATTTCTCTTCAAGTATGGGTAGGGTTTTTTTAAGTATTACACAGTTATTGAATTAACAAGTATTGCTTTAATAGTCTAAGTTTTCAAAACCTACTTTATGTTACCAATAAGCCATTAATAATTAATAAGATTAATTGTTCACTTTTAGCCAGTAGTATACACTGAATCCAAGGCCTATTAAATATCTTTAATCATTAAGATTGGAAAAGATCATCAAGTCCAACATTTAACCCAGCACTGCCAAGTCCACTACTAAACCATGTCCCCAAGTGCAACAACCACATGCTTTATAAATACCACTAGAAATGGTGACTCGACCACTTCCCTGAGCAGCCTGATCCAATGCCTGACAACTCTTTTGGGAAAGAAAGTTTTCCTTATCACAAAATTCCCACAAGTAAACTGAGCAGTTAACACCTGAATTAGATTTAAAACTTTGTTAAATTTAATCATGCATTTTCTTCCTATGACGATATTGGAACTGGTGGAAATCGATAACATAGTACACTTATTATGCATCAGGGAAGTGATAAAAGTAAAAAAGTCACCCTTTCAGAATAGAAATATTTGTGTTGAAGGTATTTAATGGGGAAAAAATATCCTGGAAAGATTTCAAGTAAATTTCAAACCTCAGTGTCAGTGAGTATTTGGAATGTCTGAGAAAACCTAATTAGTTTGGTTTTTTTAAGGAAAATCAAAGGTTTCCTATATGCTTATTTTGAAGTATGGTTAAATTGCATGCATTAGATTAAGATTTTGTGTGTTTTTTTATTATTTTTTCCTCCTTGTATGTGTTCAAAGTATATTAGTAAGATAGCTAACATTGTTCTTCAGTGACCACTGTGGTCCATCAGGTAGATAATTTATATCTTGTGCTGTATAAATACATGTTTGTATTTTCTGCTGTGAATAATAAAGGATCCAAGTTTTCTCTTTTTTTATTAGCTTTATATAAGCATTAGGGACATCCCTCCAGAGACAAAGGGGAGGGAAAACAAAGCCTGCTTTTAGTTGAACAATGTACATTCTGTCTTTTTCTATATATATTGTAGACAAAACGAATATTTTCAAGGCTATGAAGCCTAGAACTTAAAAGCTAGAAAATTACAGAATTAGGATTGCACTATGGGTTTTACATATATGAACTTTCCCCTTCGCCTATAGGAATCCTGCTTCAGTCAAATCTTCAAATCATGTTCCTCAAATCCTTCTGTGAATACAAGAATATTAATGCTTTCATCATCTTGGCTACTGCAGTCATTGCTGAGGTATCCATGGACTTCAGTTGGTTTGTTGATTGGTTTTGGTGGAGTTTTTTGTTTGGGTTTTTGGCTGGTTGGTTGGTTTTTGTTTGTTTGGGTTTTTTGTTTGGTTTAGTTTCCCCCTGTCCTCATTCCCCCCCCCAGTAGAGTACTTAGCTCTCTATAGTATCCACTATGATCAAAACCAATCCCAACCTTTCTCAATGCAGCTGTGAAGTATTAGTGTCTCTGCAAATCAGACCCTTGAGCACCAGTTTAGAAACGCAAGAAATTCAAGGTTTCCCTCAACCGTCTGGCTCTCAGTTTCCTTTACATGGATTATCCTTTTTCCCTTCCTTATTCTCAAGCCCATTTTATCAGGTCAAGGATTCCTCTTCAGATGTACAACAAGCACAGCATTGAACAAAACTCACAACAGACCCTATACCAAAACAGAGATTCTAGACTGCTCAGAGAAAAGGATGTTGGAGTTTGTTTGTTTGTTTGTTTGTTTGTTTTTTAACTTGGTCAAAGACAATGTATTTTCCCTTGGAAACAATGGAAATTGTGATACTTTCTGCAGAAATATTGAACTTTAATCAGCCCTTAAGCATGGAAAATTTCAGCACTCGGGCAGTGTCTGGAACATTACTTACCATTTGATCTGTGGACTTAAATAATACCTGGGTCTTTTCTAGGCTATTTATAGAGAGAAAAATTTAGTGTTATTAGTCAGGTATTTATAGTGTCATCCTGTTTATTTGCATACAAAGTCCCTTTTTTTTTCTGAACACCTCTGTTCATCAAGGAGAATTGAGAAGAAGACTCAGACTCCTTTATTCAATCTGTGTGTTCAGTAAGCATTTTTTTCTCCCAAAGACTGCAATCTCTTTTTTTGTTTGTTTTGTTTTGTTTTGTTTTCAGTAAACTGCCTCAGAGACCTTTCTCTTTTCATTGTCAGTGCAGAACTATTGATATTACTTCCTACTGGCACTCTGTGTCTCTCAAACAGCACCATGGCTGCTGCCAGTCATGCTCACAGCCTCTAAGCAAATATCCGTTCCTGGTTTAGAGTAAATTTCATTATATGAAGTGATGATCTATGGGTGTTGAAGTGTGGCTTGAATAAAAAAACTGACTCATCTTGCCTATCTTTAGAAAGCGACACCTGAATTAGTAAGCATAAGATCCCTCTGCAATTTAAAGAAAGAAACTGGTATTTCTGGAGGGCAATTAATTGTTTTTCTTGTGTATATTTAATAGAATCATAGAATAGTTTGGGTTGGATGAGTCCTTAAAGATCAGCTAGTTTCAGCTCCCTTGCTGTGGACAGAGGCATCTTCCACTAGACTAGGTTACTCAAAACCCCATCCAATCTGGCCTTTAACACTTCTATGGATGAGGCATCCACAACTTCTCTGGGCAACCTGTTCCAGTGTCACAACACCCTAACATCAGATAATTTTTTCCTAATATCTAGTCTAAACTGACTCTCATTCAGTTCAAAGTCTTTGCCCTTGTTATGGGCACCTAGATGCCTTTGTAAAACATACATATCACCTATATTTCTTTGTAAAAAGTCCCTCCCAACTTTCTTGTAGGCTTCATTTAGGTACTAAAAGGCTGCTAGAAGTTCTCCCCAGAGCCTTTTCTTCTCCAGGCTAAACAACCCCAAGTCAGGCACATGGTGTGATTCTTGTGGTGTCCTGTGCAAGGCCAGGAGATGGACATGATGATCTTGATGGATCCCTTCAGGCTCAGCATATTCTATGATTCTATGATTATTTTGTCAAGCTGCCTTAAGTGAGATTAAAATCTTGTGCTATAAGAAAGAGTTTTTAATCTGAGGTCTAGAGCTGCTGTGTAGGTTTTTTTGTTTTTTTTTTTTTTTTTAAAGTCAGCATTCTCCAAAAGGAAAAAAAAAATCAGTATGACTGAAATATTTCGCTCTGGCATCACAAAAGAAAGAGTCTTTATGGTATTAAACAGAAAACATCTGCAGAATCACATAGTCACAGAATATGCTGAGTTGGAAAGGACCCACAAGCATTATCGAGTCCAACTCTTAGCCCTGCACAGGACATTCCCAAGAGTCACACCATGTGCCTGAGACTGTCGTCCAAGTTCTTCTCGAACACTGTCAGGCTTGGTGCTGTGACCACTTCCTCAGGGAGCCTGTTCCAGTACCCAACCCCTAGTGAAGAACCTTTTTCCAATCCAACCCAAACCTCCCCTGACACAACTTCAGGCCGTTCCCTTGGGTCCTGTCACTGGTTAACACCAAGACGAGATTAGTGCCTGCCCTGCCTCTTCCCCTCAAGAGAAAGTTGTAGACTGCAAAGAGCTCTCCCCTCAGTCTCCTCTTCTCCAGGCTGAACAAACCAAGTGACCTCAGCCACTCTTCATATGGTTTCCTCTCCAGGCCCTTGACCATATTTGTTGCCCTCCTTTGGACACTCTGTGATAACTTAATATCTTATACTGTGGTGCCCAAAACTGCCACAATATTCAAGGTGAGGCCTCAACAGTGGAGAGCAGAGAGGGACAATCCCCTCCCTTGACCGGCTGGTCATGCTTTGCCTGATGCCCCCCAGGACACGGTTGGCCCTCCTGACTGCCAGGGCACTGCTGACTCATATTCAACTGACATCTACCAGGACCGCAGGTCCTTTTCTGTGGCACAGTTTTCCAGCATCTCATTCTGCAGTCTGTATGTACAAACAAGGTATACTTCACAAATGTTTGCCCAACAAATGTTGCCTCACAACTTGGCTTTGGAAGTTGTCTTTCCTGTTGGTCTGAGTAAGGGCAAAATTTCTTATTTTGCAGAACTTTGGATAGGTTTTGAACCAGTGATGCATACATCATTTCTTTTATTAATTTTTTTTTTGTGTTAGATGGAGCTGCTCTCTCAGTGGTAAACTGACACATGGAGAAGGATCAGAATATTTATAATTTTTCTATGCTTTTTTATGGTGTAAGGTTTGTGTATAGTAGCTTTGCATGCATCTATGAAAACTGGAAACAAACAATTCTTTCAGATGGCTGAGAACATATTCATGCAAATGAGTGCTACACCCCTCTTGTTTTACTTGTCTTCTGGGTTTTTATTAATGGGATTATAGAATTGTATTGGCCAAAGGTCATTCCTCTTTCTGCCACTGTCCTTTTCTGATGCAGAACATATCCATATTCACTTTCAGGACTGAGAGCTTCTGAGTGAACCTGAGATTCAGTGACCAGGAAAAGGGCGGCCACAAGGGAGGGAACTACAAATTTGGAAATCTAGGATTAACAAAGCTACAACTGACATTAACAGTGAATCAATGAGCTATATGTGAATTCAGAGAAAATCTAAGCATTGATAGAGAAACTAAGATCAGGAAGATATTTGGAAACTCAGTGTCCAATTTAGCCAGATGTCATATGAACTACTGCACCTTTGCAAGAGAACCGATTCCAATTTCTTGATGACTATTACTCCTACACTGGCTAATTATATAAGGGCCTTGTTTAAACATCTATTACCCTTCAAAGAAAGGAAATTAAATTTGGTTCTTGTTCGTGTCCTAAGAAGAGACAAAATTCCTTCAGAAACGGAAGTCTGTGGCAGATTAATTCTAAAGACTAATGGGTAAAATGAAAAATATCCTCTACCCCATCCTGTAAAGAGGGTCTTTGCCAGATGTGGAGGGGTTCATAGCAAAAAAAAAAAGGTCTCCAAGGCACAAGGGACAAGAAAAAGTGTTCTTAGATTAATTCTTCTCATCCTTTCTAAGGAATAACAGGACCATGCTCCTTCCAGAGGCCTTCACTGTTGACATTTGATATTTGTTCCAATATTTTCAAGTCAATTTTGGTGGATTTTTTGCTTCCATACTATTCTCAGATTTTAGGGAGGACATGACTCTGCAGAACTTTATTCTTTCAAAGAGGACCCAAAGATGACTCATAAGAGTTAACCTCTCCTATCTTTATCTCCATCCACTGCTTTCCTATCATATTTTGACTTTAGCAGTCAGATTAAACATTTTCTTTCTATTCAATTTGCACTTTGCCTTTCATTTCAAAAGAGAAACTCATTTTCTGGATATAATTTTCTAACTTTTTTTAGTAAGTTTATACTGTAATCTTCAAGTTACAGTGATTATAATTTAAAGAAAATCTTACATGTCCATAGAGAATAAACTAAAAACTATAAGTTGGACTATCTTTTATGAAGCAACCCAGGTATGTCTGACAGAAACTCACGACTTGTAAATGTCAACGAAGTCCTGAGGAAATTATATCACAAAGACATAAATGTCTTCTGATTCACTGGATGAAGAATTTAAGTGGCCTGAAGCAGTCATTCAAAAAGTGGCTTTTTGTGATGGAGCAATCTCATTTTTTGTGAATGATGATATATAGGAATTGTTCTGGGTTGAACATCCGAATTATTTGTCAAAATAAAATTGAATACAGTCATGGTTCAATAACCCAAATGTTTGCCTTTACCATACTTAGCACGTCTTCCTATTTCTGGATATCTAAAACTAAAAATCACAAGAGTAAAAATATGTCTACTTTATTTTTTAAAATTACACTTATTATTACCCCCCTCCCCTCAAAAAAACCTGAAACAACCCTCAGCAATAATAGAAAAATGATCATATTTCTCATACATCTAGCCTTATGGATAAAGTCTATTGCTAGATCTAACAAAATAAGTAAGGAAATTTATACTATACCTATTGCTCTATATAGAAAACTGAACCAGCTGAAAGGAAGCAAGGCCATCTGCGAATCCAAAAACTTCTTTAGCATTGTATTGTGCATACTAAATGATGAATTTAGTAAATTTCTGGGCCAACTCCATTATTAGAAAACAACCCAAAGCTAAAATCAATTTATAACAAAGGAAATATCCTGGGAAATAATGAGAGAAATATGCTGGGAAGTCTGCCATGATATCCTCATAGACAATTTCAGGACGTGCAGGCTGGATGAGTGGATGGTCAGGTGGATTGAGAATTGACTGAACGTCAGGGCTTGGAGGATTATAACCAGTGACACAGGGTCTAGTTGGAGGCCTGAAACTATTGGTGTCTCCCAAGGGTTGATACTGGATCCAGCATTGTTTAACTTATTTATCAATGACTTGTACAAAGGGGTAGATGCCTCCTCAGCAAGTTTGCTGATGATACAGAGCTGGGAGGAGTGGTTGATACCCCAGAGTGCTGTGGTGCCGTTCAGAAGGACCTTGGCAGTCTGGAAGGATGAGCAGTCCTGGGGAGAAGGATTTGGCTGCATGAGTATTTGGGTGCATGAGAAGTATTAGTGCATGAGAAGCTCGACATGCCTTGACAATGTGCACTTGCAGTCGAAAACGCCAGCCATATCCTGGGTTACGTCAAAAGAGGTGTGACCAGCAGATCAAGGGAGGGGATTCTCCCCTTTTACTCTTCTCTTATGAGATCTCACCCGGAGTGCTGCGTTCAGCTCTGGGGTCCCCAACACAAGAAAGACGTGGACCTGTTGGAGCACATCCAGAGAAGGCGGCTAAGAAGATCAATGGTCTGGAATACCTCTCCTGTGAAGACAGGCTGAGAGAGTTGGTGCTGCTCAGCCTGCAAAAGAGATGATTTTGGGGAGACCTTATAGCCCTTTCCAGCACCTCCGAGAGAGGAGACCTACAAGAAATCTGGAGAAGGACTTTTGGTAAGGGCCTGTAGTGATTAGACAAGGGGAATGGATTTAAGATGAAAGTAAGTAGATTTAGATTAGATATTAGTAAGAAATTTTTTACTGTGAGGGTGGTGAGGCAATCGCACAGGTTGCCCCATTTCTGGAAGTGTTCAAGACCAGGTTGGATGGGCCTCTGAGCAACCAGGCCTAGTGGAAGGTGTCCCCACCCATGGTAGAGAGGAGTGGAAGTAGATGATCTTTAAGGTCTCTTCATACCCAAACCATTCTGTGATTCTGGTTTGATTCTGGTTTGAAATGACAGCATGAGGCTCTGATGACGAAAATACTTAGTGTTGGAGGATCCAATTTATGGTGATAGGAGTTGTGCTTTTTTCTTAGGAGTGACTTCTGGGTTTTTTTCAAGAACTCACAAGCTGTATCTGTTTCTGTGTCTCAGTGACTAATGGTTTCTTAGGGAGAAGACCGAGCAAGAATGTAGTGTGAGAAGAGCAGAGCAGAATTCTTCTTCATCCCACCAGCTTCTGACACGGAGACCATGGCCACTGGATGTAGCTTTCTGCTATGCTGGAGATATACAGAAAGTGACTCCACATGTAAATTTACCCTGTCACTTTTGGGTACTTTTTATGTTCCTTCCCCTAATTCTTAGGAGGCTTGTTCCATAATCTTCTTCTTAAAGCTAAAAAAATTTTAATATTCAACCAAATGAAACTTATTGCAAAATTGTCCTTTGCAATACATCCTTCTCCTCTGGAGTTTGTATTTTTTTCTGTTGTTGTTAGTCTGGTATTTTGTAGAGAACACAAATGGCTCTACTAAACCAGTTTGCTCCAAAATTAATGGGATATCTGTTTGCCTGATCATTGTAGTAGACTTTCTATTCACTTGTTTGGTCTGAACACTCCTCTTTCATTAGTTGCAGTGCAATGTTCCCTGTGCCTCCAAAGATCTTGTAAAATGGCCCTAATATTTACCTAGATCTACTGGAATGTTTAATTTGATATGCCTTTTGCAGGTACATCAGTGGCAAAGCCTCTGGTCCTTTTCTCCATATGTATTTCAAACTGGTTTTATAGCAGAAACTCTTGGACTTAGTACCTTGTTGTTGGATTTCTTTCTCTTGCAGAATGACATTCAAACTGTAGTCTCAAATTCTCAGGGTCATCCATTGCTTCCTCTGTGTTTATCTTGATCCTTGTTATTGATATTGCATCTCAGATTTGCTTCTGTGACAATATTCATTAGCGTAGTCCTACTTTTTGTGGCAAAGATTATTAATGAAATACTCATTAAGTTGGCAAGATCATTCCTCAGCTGGTACTTTTTGTTCAGTAATGCCTGCTTCACAGCACCATTGTTGCACAACCTTCTTTACTTATTTTTGTGTCTGCTTTCATTCCCTCCATTCATATTGATTAGGAATTTTTCATGTGGCATTTTTCAAGGATTGCTTCAGCTTAAGTAGGTTCAGCAAGTTTTACATTGTCCCCCAGATCAAAAATACTCAGTATGAAAATATAGCATGCTGAACTTAAAAACTGTAGAAAGAATGGATATGTACCACAGAAAGTGAAATAGTATAGCTACAATACAAATGCCTTTTTTTGTGACACTAAATTATTAGGTTGTATGTTCCTTTAAAATTGTTTTGATGCCCAGTGTTATTTTCACTAGGTTGTTACACCGCCAACAAAAGTAGAAATCTTTATTTTTGCACTGTTAAGAGAAAACTACCTGATTTCACTAAGCGCAGCTGTCAGAACACTCAGACAGCAGGGGAAGTACTTTCTCACTACCAGTAAGCTCTGAGAAGTATTTTAAAGCAAAGCTTTAATTACATTTGTCATTTCTGAGTTTCCAGCCCAAAAGAGTTACAGTACAATTTCAAGCAAAGAAATTATTTTTGATTTTGCAACATGAAGACAATGCAGCTATATGCTGAGATTTATATTTTTTTAGAAAAGCAAACGGGAGAAAATTTAGGTCTAAAAAGCATACTACGTGTAAGTAAATGAACTAGGAATATGCTAATATCGGAGGTACCTTATTACTCAGAAGTCTAAATTAACTTCATATTTTATCAGAGAAAAATAAAGAAATGTTATTTTTTAAAGTTGAAACATTTGGTCTATAAATTACAATTAGCTTAGTAAGCTGCCTGAAAATAAAATTGTAGTAATAGGAGCACAGAGCTAAGTGTACAGTTACTCTCAGTATAAATTAACATTTTGTTCATGCAAGCACCAGATGCACTGTGTTAAACAAGCCTGATCTAGAAAATGTGTGGAGAATAGAAACACAGCCCCCAGTGTGCTCTGCTGAGCCTGTGACTTCATGTAATAATTTTTAAGTAACTGCCCCTACCTAATGTGTGGTGGATTGGTCCTATATCTATTGTGAAAGCAGGAGTTGTTAGCAGGTGAGGTCCATTCAATGAGAAGAGAGCACAGTGTCACATTCTGGAAACAGGCTCATTTGAGCAGATAATGGGCACCCAGATGATGATCTATAAACAGATAATCCTGCTTGTCCTGAAAAACTATCAGATACAAAGACATGACGGATGGGAGGGCATACCAAAATATTAAACTTGTAACGGAGCTTAAAAGTTGCAAATGTTCCAGTGATTAGATGATGGTCTTGTTGTTTTGAAAGAGCAGAATATGAGCGTTTAAAATCCAAACCATCTGGAGCACTGTAACGGTTCAGTTTGTGCATTTCAACAGGGGGTTGGGCTAGCTTCCACACAGGACCTGAAGATGACACAAGTAGATGCATAATGTCCTAAAGGTGGTCCAGCAATTGGTGCAGGAGAGAGGAACGACTTTGTCTTTGTAGGCAGTAGACATAAGCTCTGGTTTTCATTCTTTGTCATGAAAGGTTTGTATTGATCATACTTCTGTGGCAAATCTTGTCACAAATCAAAAGTGATTGCTGTGCAGAGAAGGTCTGAGCTCCTTATTTTTCTTTCAAATATGGTTTGCAGCTTATCTGTGCTGGACAAAATTTTGCTTTTTCTTTTCCATTCCAAATTGTAATTCTGCTGAGCTGAATAAAATTGGTTGAGTTTGACTTTTAAATATTTTGGGTAATTTATATTCTTTTTGCAAGTGCACAGTTCTACACGTAAATAATTCGCAACTCTCTGTCCAGATCAACCTGTAGGGCTTTAAGCCTTCTTTATACATACTGTTTTAAGCCTACTCAGTAGGGGAGTATGTCGGCTCTCAACTGCTGCTGAAAGTCAGTGTGTCTGGCCAGCATGAACCTATTGTATGATCCTTGGATGTGTGAGAACTTGGGTATGAGATGTCTGCCTCACAGCAGAAAAGAGCATTCTGACACCCCATCTTTAATACATGTACAGCATGTGATATATAGGATTGGAGTACCTGTATATAGCACTTATGCCTGCTGAGATTTCCCTTTTTTCTCTCTTTACTTACTCTTCCCTTAGGCATCCCCAGCTTGCTATGTGCAATATACTTCTCTTACATTATCTGTTACTAGGAGCTTCTTGTTAAGTTGTGAAGCTGATGCTTCAATGTACATGTTCAATGTACATATTCCTTGTACACACTCAGAGAAATGATAAAAGCAATCTCCAAGGATGTAGGTTTAAGGGAAAAGAAAAGAAGAGACCTGGCAGTTTCTCTAAGAAAATGATATGATGACAATGCAAACTATCCCAACTGAGAGTAAGGAAAACAAGAGTAGTCAGGGGCCAACTTGGCTAACTCATGAGCTGACTTCAAACACAGGGAAGTGTGAATTTCTAGTGACAAAATTACAAAGGCCAAAGCACAGGCTGTGAAGTAACTTGCAAGGGAAACTAAAAGTAAGCAATATAATTCTATACGTGTTGTAGGAAGAGAGAGACATTTTTATTTGTTTCTCAGCTGTTTGAAAGGTATCAATAAGTGATGCCAAGAACAGCTCAATGTTCGATGTTTGGGTTTTGTCCTACTCTTCACTAAAAATACCGATAGTCAGAAGCAGTGAGTTCAAACAATACCCAGTGATAAAGCATGGATTTTTGGCTTAGAACAGGGAAAAATAGATTAAATGTATTCTTTAATTGGTGCTTTAAACCAACGTGGCATTATGAATTTAATTCTCTCAGGCACATGGTGTGACTCTTGGGGATGGTCCTGTGCAGGGCCAAGACTTAGACTCGATGATCCTTGTGGGTCTCTTCCAACTCAGCATGTTCTGTGATTCTGTAATTAATTTTCCCATTTTGGAAATGAGAGAACCTGGTGCTTAGATCACAATTTTGACTTTCAAAATCAGATGTCTTATTTCCTACATAGTTTTTATGGGACACATGCTTATGCTTATGCTGTCCATTCCTTCAGCATCCTGTTCCCTTCTTCCTTCACTGTAGTCTGGCAAATACTGGACTTTAGGCATCTTCAGAGCACATCTACATGATCGGGTGAAATAGCGCTTGAAAATCCTGTGTCAGGGTCTGTAGGTTAATGCCTTGATCCTGAGCTCTAAAAACCTCATTGTATATAAACTAGCAGATGCTTTTAGATACCTTTATAAGTCCTGCTACTAGCCATAGCATAGGTGTCCTATTTATGACCATTTTGAGAACAAGAGGTGCCTAAATTACAGACCTAAGGAGTTACATCTGTGAGGCGACACCTTGGAGGATATGAAATGAAGTTAAAGCCTTGTTATACTGCTATCTTTTGTGGATACTTTGCAATCTATGGGCAACATCTATGAACTAACTGCCTCTCCCCATTTTGAAGGCTGATACTTTTTAGACAAGATATATACATTAAAAGTAATGAATCTTTTTATTGCTTGAGAATTTTCAGCTGTAGGAACATCCTGAGCCACTTTATCCCCTCTGATGCTTTCACACAGTTGTATCATATAGCAATAGGGGACCCCTGGTGGCCTAGTGGTTAGCATGCAGGACTCTCACCACTGCAACCCAGGTTCAAATCCCAGTCCCCCCAGGCAGATGGAGCCCGTTAGCCCTATGAGGCCATCCATCTATGAGAAGGTCACTCTAAACAAACCTACGTCCTGAGGACCTCACTGCCATCGTCCAAGCTTGCTTGGCCCCAGCAGATGAACCTTAGGATTAAAGGGTGGGCTCAGTTCAGCCACAGGCTGTGTCTCACCTAAAAAAATCCATTGCGCAGGCTGGAAAGGTAAAAGACCTTTCCCCAAATCTTCATTCGCGAAGACTGGCCATTATTATCATATAGCAATAAATGTACCAAGATCCATCTCAAAATAAGATTTTTTTTTCTCCCAGAACTGCAACTGGGACATGCCTCCTAAATTTTTCTTTGCTATTGAGATATTTTCTTTAAATTTCTACAGAAAATTAATTCAAATTTCATTTTCTGCTGAATTTCTAAGAAAATTGTATATTTCATCTTCACATGACGTTACTCCCCATTCTCCATCTTTTCAGTCCCTGTCTTCTAGTGTATTTTTAAGTCTCAGGGTGTCTCTATCTTTTGGTTTTGTCAATTTTTACAAGCCTATTCTCTAGCTCTTTGATCACAAGATGAACTCCATATTGCATATAATATTCACTCAGCATCTGCTTCAATCAGAATTCAGAATTAGGAACGCAGACCATAAGTGTTGTAAATGATACTCTAGAAGAAATTTCTCTACTGTATGTCACAGTGCAATTAATAGTTGTAAATCACCACTGGACATACTTTCATTACTCAGTATACTCCAAGATTTTGTTCATAATTTTCATGGTCTTATCATCCTATCAGTTCTTTATGAACTTGAGATTTACTGGAAAACAGAAGTCTCTGCTTCCTCCCTGCCTATCCTCATTAGTATTGAGGAAGTCTTTTCCAGACACAAGTTCAAGGCGCTCATTCACATTCTTCCCAGGTGAGCTCAGTATTTTGGCCTTTTTAATTTTCTTGCAAATGAGTTTGGCAGTTCCATGAGAAGCACTGCCAGGAACTTGCTAAACTGCTTCTTGTTCAAACCTACAGTTCCCTCGCACAGAGTTGACTCCTGGCTCTTGAATATTCTGCAGGGACTGGGGACTTAAAAGTTAGCTTGTCATGGAAAATTGAAGTCAAGTCAATATCCTCTCAGAAGGTCTTCATTGTGAAATGCACCTTCTGCCTTTATCTAAGTCATTTAACAAGATATTAGTAATTTAGTCAAGCAGAGGAAACAACTGAACTTAAATAACACTAACAGTTTCACTCCAAAGAGGTGAAGTTCAGGGGAAGAAGATTGAATCTGCCTCCTTAAGAATTAGTCCCTGCTAGAAAGCAAGAAAAAGGAGGAGAGAGTTTAAACAGTAGTGGACCCCTGAACAGACCTTAAGCTGTAGTGGAAGTATGAAATCCAGCATACTTCCTTTATTCTCTTTTACAAAATCTGATTGCAGATGTGGGATGTGAAACAACATAACAAAGACCTTCACTATGTAGGCTAATGAGCATCTCAAACTTGTTTGCTGAATCCTGGAAAGAAATACCTAATGGAATTCATCTTGGGATAAATAAGGGAATAAATATATATATATATATTATCTTTTTTGATATGCAATTCTAGGAAGCCTTTGAACCTTCTTGGTCATATTTTTTGTGTGTGTTTTTCATCAATTCTTTTGAATTAAAGTTTCTGAATTAAATTTTTTTGGTTGTTTGATTTCTGTAACATCTGGACTGAGTGACAGTTTCTGCACCGGAATCTAAAAATTAGGTTATTGGAACCTTCTTGAATCACTCTCCAACCTAATATGATTCTCCTAGAAGGTGAAGTTTATGAGAAACACACAGCTGCACAGACTAGTTTAGGAGCTGGTAGTGCAGAAGTCACTCAGCATATGTGCTTTCCAGGGCCACTATTAGCTAAAAAATTTTCTTGGCATGAGTTGTGACAGTGGGAGCAATGCCAGAGTACTGAGGGCTGGGGAAGGGTTTGTATAGGTTTGTACTCAGCACTCTCACTCTCTGTAGTGGTGTTACTTAGTCCTCATGGACCTGCTAGATCTTTAGCTCAGGAGTGGAAGCTCACACTATGAACCAGAGGTAACTCCTGCTTTTGATGATCCACTAAAGTTAATTTTGCAACTGGCAGCAAAGTGCTGAGTTAGGTCCCCATTCAGCCTGTCTCACCTCTCTCTGCTCAGATTTGTGTTAGTGACAAGCAGCTTTGTTTGGGAAGGGAATTAAAAGAAACTGTAGATTGAAGTGATCCTTAATTATTGAGAGAGGTTTTATTCTCCTCTGAATTCCTGTGAACTCATATTCTACCCATCTGTGCAATGCAGTCTTTCGTTTTCTAGCCAGTGCCACTGAACAGTAGATAAGTGTTTTGGATTACTGCCTTAAAATATGTCAGTCTCTTGTACTTACCTATAAGACATATAAGTAATTTTTGTCTCACGCTTATGTGTAACACTTTTAAACTATTAACACATTGAGATATATATTTATATTTATATATATATATATATTTATTTATGTTAACCTGGTGATTTTGGTAGTTTATATAACTAAAAAAATATAAGTCTTTGACAATATAATCTTCTTTGGCCCAGGTCAAATGATAGAAAATTAAGATGGAGAAGAACTGAAATTCACCTGGGCTCTGGAGATCTTCCTTGGTCCATGCAAAAGGCTTTGTAGTCTTTTCTGACAGTAAAATTTAGATTGAAAGATGTTATATTTGCTATTGTAACATGTCTAGTAGTTTGAAACTTGGATAAAAGCGTGTTGTATTAAATCTGGATAAAACCACATTGTAATTTACTCTTTGCCTAAACACTTGATTTGCATAGTGTCATTCAGATCAGAATCTAGGCAACTGTACATCAAAGAAATAACAGAGTATATAATTTACAGATATTTTTTATTTTTTATTTTCAGCAGTTTGACCAGAAGGAGCATTAGTTTATCTGATCAGTTGCTGAATACTTCCATGTTTGTTTTACATTCCTAAGCTTCCTAAAGTCCTGAAACTTCATTTCTCTAAATTGTGTTTTCAGTTCATCATGAAAAGGCAGAGCACCAACTGGTCCCTTTTTTTCCAATGATTAATCACTTGTTCAAATGTCTGACAGTTAAAAAGTGTGTCTATTGGCTATTTTAATTTGTAAAGTTTAGTTTCCTGATCATTGTTTTTGTTTGTTTGTTTGTTTTCTGCTAAGAGTTACTTAGTGTCCAGTATTTTGTTCTAACGAAGATAGTTCTGCACTGTAACAAGCGTAGAGCTAAAGACATTGAAATCATCTGTGTTCTCAGGGTAAGAACTCAGGAACCACTGATGGCTACTTCCTGTGATATTTCCTGATGTTTTATTTTTTTTTCCTAAAGTCAAATGTGATAATAGAAGGCAGAATTCTCCTATAATTTTTGTTATCTTTGTATCCATAGGTAAATTCCTCTCCAAGATATGATGTCTTACTTCTTTGCTTACAAAATCACAGAACACAGTAAAATTTTCTTACCTACTCTTTTTGCCATCCACACATTTTATTAACACTTATTTGAAATTCACTTCTGCATACTGATAAAAGATTTTAATAATTCCCTAACTCTGATCCTTGCGACATCTCTGCAGATATATAATCTGTAGATAGCAATCTTCCTGATTTTGGGAACTGTCAGTCTGCTATTGCTGCCTTTAATTTGTGGTACATTTATATTGCTAATGTGAAATTCTTAATAATGAAATAATAATTGTAAAAAATCAAACAGTTATAAAGCTCTGAGAAAATTGTATGCACTTAGTTATCATTATCAAATAACTGGTAATAGCATCAAGGAATTAATTTCTATAGCTGTCATGTTGAAACAATCCTTTTCATGTAATTGTCTCTGGACACAGAGTTCAGACAAAGTTCTTCCTTGTCTGAACACAAAAAAATTATAGTTTCAACCAGTGGGCTCAACAGTGCATCTGTACACATAGTATGCAATTCTTTCACTGTCATATACACAAAGCTGGTACATAATTTCTCATCTGCCCCAATAACTAAATAGATCTTTGGTGTATTTTGCATACACACTGTCTGACCTTGAAGCTCTCTACCTAAATAAGAGGACTTCTAAAGGAGCTATAATAATCCTTTGGAGCACAGTGCAACCATTCTAGTTTTCTAAGACCAATTTTGACATTGACTTAGTATGTTTTGCTAGGAAAATCACATCTTCTCTGGTCAAGAATGAGATAGCTACTACATCTACCTATCTATCTAACACATAATAATGGAGAGTCATTCGATATTGGAAAGTAGCTTAGGAGCCTCAGAAGAAAGACACAAAAATTTTATGTATTTTTGCAAAATATTATCTAAGACAAACTCCTGCAACAAATTACATCCATCATCAGTTTCTAAACTAGAGCCTAAAACATAACCATTGAAGTACATCAGTTGCAGAGTGGATATTTAAAAACAAGGCTCGTCACATATACCTACAAAAATCCTGAAAGAGATCTATTCACAGAAGTCTGTCTCTTTAGAGACATGAGAAATTGAATGTGTTGTGCTCAATAGGTGTTAATTTTATTGCTTTTAGATGATATGGTGATTAATAGTATAAAAACAAAGTAGCTAAATTGATACACATTTCTTAATGCAGCTTTATTGTTTTTTTGAGTTTGTTGAATTTCTTATTTCAAAATGTTTCATAAAGGTAAGAGAAGATATTATAGACAAGTTAAAATACGAAGAAAACTTCTTCTAAATTAGTTGGGTTTTTTTCCCTTTTCTCATTTTCCTCTCTAGAGTGTCCTCTGTTACATGATTTTTGGGAAAATAACTGTAGTTTGGACAGATCTTGTGTTCAACACAAAAAAAGGCATTTTGATTCTGCATTCAAAATCTTTCAAGTTTCTTTTATATGAGTAAAAATGGATTGAAAAATATATGAACTGAATTGGAAAGCAAAATGTGAAGTTCTTTTTGCTATTCCTGCACAAAATATTAATGATATTGAAGAAAACTCAAACAGTAGCTGATGTTGATGAGATAGATCTGCCAAACCTTCCTTCTACATTTCTATTTCATTTTTCTACCTTACTACATGTAAATGCCATCTGCTAGACAATGAGAAGTTATAAAGTGCAAATGGATATGGATGGAGTTAAGAAGGGACAAAAGAAATAAGGTTGATAGCAGTCAGTGAAAAAGTTTAAAATTTCTGTGTAGTGGGTTGGCCTTTGCTGTACAACAGTTGCCCACCAAGTCTCTCTATCACTCAGCAGGAAAAAAAAACAGGGATCAAGATAAGGCAGTTAAAAAAGCAAAAACAAAGGTTGCACACATGAAGGGAAAGGAAACCAAAAGATTTTATTCTCTACTTCCCATCAGCAGGCAGTGCCTGGTTACTTCCCAGGAAGCAGTTTCAGGATGCACAGTGGTTGCTCGGGAAGCCAGGCACCATAACTACGAATGCCCTGCCCATACCCTCCCTCCCCCACACCTGCCTCCTCCTTTCTGTTAACTTTATAATTGAGCAGATAGCATATGGTATGGAATTTCCCCTTTAGTCAGCTGGGGTCAGCTGTCCCCTCTCAGGACTTTGCCCACCCTCACCCTACTGGTGAGAGGGAGTATTGGAGACATCAGTGATGCTGTACTGGAGCCTATTCATCCTGACCCTATGATTTGCAGGATTTCCAATGAAGTTGAACAATACAGTAGTGATACAGCACAGAGAGGGCTCTAAATGAGGTGTGTTTTGTAGGGAGAGATATTGTCTTTTACTGCAGCTGCTGAAAATGTCAGTGATGCAGTTTCTAACAGTGAAGGGTCCAAACTGTTTAAACCAACAGATTTGTTGAGGTTTTTACCCATTTTCCAGTCACTTCTTTATCTGATTTTTATCAACATTTGTTTTAGTGAAACATGTCTATGAAATGCCTGTGATGACTGACCTTTACCCCACTCAAGTGATTATTCAATGGCTTTCTAAGTGATTGGGAACACTATCCAGGATGGTCTATGAGATCTTCCTGTGAAGTAAGAACTTGAATGTATTTTGTATGAAACCATCATGGATTAAAATTTAAAAATTATCTGTCAAGCATGAAACAGAAGATACCTGCAGCTTTGTGCCTTATCTACTAACTCTGCTAGTGAAGTGTGTCATAAAGTTTGGGGTCTTTTCATGGGAGGCAGTATCTATTTTCTGTTTGCCATGAATCTTGGAGACTTTTTCAGAATACTGGAGAGTAGGTGCAGCTACATTCCTCAATATGTTTCTTAATCTTACAATAATTTGCAATAAAGTATGAATATCATTGCAAGTATCAGTTACAGATTACTTTTTCTTCCAGTCAAATCAAATTAGTCAAGAATAGCTTCCCATCTTATTGATACTAGTTTCTTCCTCCTCCTTTAGCTTTACTACAGATTGATAGAGATCCATACACCCCCATCCCATTTAAAATTTTGTTATCCTTGTTACCATATCATTTAGCTCTCTGACATGTAAAAGTATTAAAGCTGAGCCTGGATACTATGAGAGTGTAGTTCACTTCGTTAGTGGTCTCAGATCAAGCAGACAAATTTTTGTTCTTTCAGGTGTATTTCAAAGAAGATTTTAGTCTCAGGAATTTTAAAATCCCTCTAATTTTTACTGTTTGCTTTAGATGAAATCCAGTGGAACAAAAAAAAACTTATGCTCAGGAGAAAAATTTTTAGAATGGACTTCATTTTTTTCTACTTTAAGTACTTTAAGACTTTTCTGAAAAGGTCCCTGAGATTGTTGGCAAGCTGGAAATGTTATTCATGAAACAAGTGGTAAAACACATTTTCATCGATGTACCACTGTCCTTGTAAAATGACCCTTTTATTCCTCTCAGTGATGGCATATTGTTTAGAGAATGAGTAAGAAATGAAAAGAAGGAAAAATATCTCTTGAAGCATTTTCTTCTCAGCAAAGGTTAAGTAGGACTTATGCTTTTTGGGTTGTTGTTTTTTTGTTGGTTTTTTTCCCCTCTCCTAAGAGCAAGGCAGTGAGACTCATACAGGAGAGAGATTTCTGAATAGCTGTGAGAAGGATTCCATTTTAAATAAGGGATAAGATGACAAGAATAATTTTTGCCACTTCTGGCTTTGCTATTTCCCTCAGAAATTAATTTTGATTTTAAAGTTGAATGTAGAGGACAGCAAGCAGTTTCATTGCCTTGGGATGAGAGAAAAAGCCAGACCATTCATTTGTGATCTGCACCAGACTCTCTTAAAGTAATCTTCCACTGCTGACACATGTTCTTCCTTTTTTTCTACAAGTATTCACATTTGCATTCTGGCTGATAGGCTGAAATATAACCAAAATTTGAGTCTGTAATCAGCTCTATTCAGCCAGATCCTGCTACCAGTGCACTGCTTGTTTCCTTTTACCTTCTTTGTATGCGCCTTGTTTCTTAATATCCTTTACAATATACAAGCCGAGTAGCACTAAGGCTTGATTTACATGTACAAGGCATTTGTGCACAGAGGAGCAATCACAGCAAGTTTATACACAACCCATCATTAATCTGTTCAGCTGTGCATTCCCATGTTAGTGTGGAGACACATTGACTTTCCAGAATCACACAGGGCAAAATTCACTGCTGTTACAAGGGCTTAGCACAAGTTTTCCCCTCTGTGATATGTGACTAATATTATCCATTTAACATCAGCAGGCTGCAGCTCTGAAGCTCAAGTCATTAGCATTTGTAAAATACATCAAAAACCTGAAGTGAAATACATTATCTGCAGAAAAAAAAAAAATACAAATACAAAAAAAATAATGCTACCAAGTGAATTATTCTTTTTCATTAGCAATGGCATTTCTCCTATTCCTGTATGTCTGCCATCCTCACATTCTGTGAATGTTTTCTGATGTACAACATCTCACATCCATTTTCTTGTCTAATTTTCTGGAGTCAAGTCCTCAGATAAAACTAAACTGAAGTGAGACGTGGCTATAGTTTTTAGCTCTCAGCAGCAAGCAGCATTAATTTTCTTTGGTAACTCCTCAAAAAAATCCCTAAAAAACATCCTCCTCTATCATATTTTCTGCAAGTCTTGAGTTAAACTGAGAAACCTTTATCCTAACTAAAATCTTCAATGTTGTTTTGTCTACTGAAAACAGTGGAACTCCCTGTGAAATAATGCTACTTATTATTCCTTATACGTTAAGATCGCATAATCTACTTTCTTACTTTGCTTTGCTGTTTTAGATGCTCGTACACATTTCAACTAATGCCAGGTTGCTAGTGAGCCTTCAGCCATCTAAATTAACTAAAATATCCTAAACTTGTCCATAAGTGACTTCTTTTCTTAGACAAAAAGATATGATAATCTTGTGAAACTTGAGGAACTAGTTTTTCTAAGGAATACATTACAGAGAGTAATCTATGATTTCATCAAGATCCTGAACACAAGGAAGAACTTTACTGTGCATGTGACCACACACTGGAACAGATTACCCAGAGAGGTTGTGGAATCTCCCTCATTGGAAATATTCAATAACTTTCTGAGCACAATGCTTTGTTATGTGTTCAAGGATGACCTTGTTTGAGCAGGTGTAACATACAAATGCCAAAAATTATGTTTCACCATTGTTTCTGCCTGTCAAAAACTTCCTACCAAAACTTCTGTGTCAGTTTTCCACCAGAAGTTCTCACCAGAATTTCCCACTGGATTTTTCCTACCAAAAGATCCTGTTATTGTTCATGGTTATCATATCTCTCCGAACATCTGAATGGGGCTACGTGCCAGGAGGCCACGCAGAGCCTCCTCTGAACACTATAAAAATGGAAGAGAAATTTGGGAAAAGTGGGGAAAGAGGAGTGGGAAAGACAATTGGCTATAGCAGCTGAGGATCTCTTCCCCCACCTCGTCTTCACCTTTTTTCTCCTGCCACCGTAAGCTGCCTGCCCGTCACCAGAAGACTGGACCTCTGCCGTCTTGAAGTGGACTGGACTAAGACCCACCGTGCCACCCTGACCATATTTCTGAGGGCTGAGAGGTACTGCACAACCTGGGACAGGCCGGTGTGAGCGGCAGAGCCCACATCCTGGCTGCATTCCAGAGAACTGAAGCTGTGAAAGACCCCCTGCGGCTAAAGAGATAACACCGAAAAGCGGCAGAGATGGAGAAAAAAAAAGGCAGAAAACTGCTTTTCTCTCTCTCTCTCTCTCCCCCTCCACCCTTCAGTCCAGTTCAACAGAAAAGGTAGTTTGGTGGTAATCTTTTCTCTGCTTCTAAAAGTAATCTTAGCATTTTCCAAACTTTTTCTTATTTTTTCCTCTTTCTCTTTGCATCTCTTAGCAATTAATAAAAACCATTTTAGTATCAACAGATAACTCGTATGAGTTTTAATTTTGCTCAAGGGAATATTCAAATCTAAAAGTTCTTTCTGCAATATTTAAGCAGATCGTGACAGCAGGGAGGTTAGACTAGATGACCTACTGTGGTCCCTTCCAACCTTAGCCATCCTGTGATCCCATGATTCTGTGATTCTGTGGTCATACTTTCTTGCTAGTGCATAGTACTCTTGCTCTAAGATTTACAATTCAGTTTTCATAAACGTTAATTAATTATTTTAAATAGTAGTTGTTATGTATTCCAGAATGTTTAAATACAATTTTTTAATTGTCATAATTTTTTTGATTATACTAAAAAATAATTTTAATCTGTAGCTCAGCCACAGAGGAATCAGTATGAAGCAGATTTTTGCTGAAGTCTATTTAAACAACAAAAATATTCTTACCACAGATATGAGAGAAGAACTAGCCATAATAAATTCCATGAGCTTTAAGAGACTGACAAAATGAATATTTAAGGATGGAATTTCAGACTGTTTCTTAATATAAGACTTCTGAAGCTGCATACATGTATTATTATCCTTCTTATGATACAGACAAT
Source organism: Neopelma chrysocephalum (assembly GCF_003984885.1). Lineage (NCBI taxonomy): Eukaryota > Metazoa > Chordata > Aves > Passeriformes > Pipridae > Neopelma > Neopelma chrysocephalum. The sequence goes on along the minus strand of NW_020897702.1, from coordinate 13,619,568 downwards.
TCTTATGCAACCTTTTGTTAAATCTTAACCTTTCTCTAATGCTTATCTTTCACTAAAAAATGAATAAGAGAGATAAAATGGCAAAATCAGGTTAAAATAGTTTTGGTTGCTCAAATCCCAATAAGTAGTAAAGCATTTTGGAACAGATATATTGCTAAATGCAAATGTGTCTGTATTTTTTTAAGCTTTATCATGACATATTTCTTAAAAGAAATCCTATTTATTTGTTAGAATTTGCCACCATTTTTCTGTTGCAATTTATCCTTTAATAAAATAAATTAGGTCAGAATGTTCAAAACAGAGAACCTGATTGTTCCTAATGTAGAGGTTGAGTCACAAGCTGACATAAAAACTCTCAGCACTTTGAGAGAGTAATTCAGTCATTGAAAAGCTCTGACTTCTCCATCTTCATCATTCATTAGGAACTTTGAAATTGCACATCTGCAATTAATTACCAGTTGCTTCACCTAACCCCTGCCATGTAGAATTTAAGTCTAGGAACCTCAGCAATGATTCTAAATTAGTTTTCTAATTTCTTTTTTGTATTTCAAGTGAAAAGATATATGAACCTGCTTGAATGGGTCAGATCACTATTGGAAATGTCAATTTCTGTCAGTTCATTTGTAGCAAGGAGATGCTTTGTACAAGGAGCTGACTTAGGTTTCCAGGATATTTTCCCTTGCATATCACAGCCTGTCCTGGTTCAGGAATGGTATTCTCCAATTCAACACTCCCACTGAAAGGCTATGTGCCATTCCCCTCCCCCCTCCAATGGGAGACACAAAAGGCAAAGATCACATGTTGAGATAAGAACAATTTACTGGAAACAGCAATAAAATAAGAAAATGAACAGTAACAGTAACAATACTGATAAAGAATGATATAAGACGAAACTATTTACAAGGGAAACCCCTCGACAATAAACAAACACTGGACCATTCTTCCCACCACGTTTTCTTCACTGGAAGGAACCCCTTTTCCCTGGAAGTGAGACTTTCCCCTGCTCTGGCTATGACATGAGGTGATATCGAATAACATTAGGATCCTGGCCATGCCCTCTCCTGGCTCTGGAATAGCTCATAGTTTAAGCAGTGAACTCCCATAAACAAGTGTCATTTCAGAGGCACAATTTGAATGCAGTTTTTTGGTTTTTAATCTTAACAATATTTTTAAAATTAAATTGTATCCTGAAGAAAAAGTTCATGAAAAATAACATTTCTCAAATTTATGTAATATTTGATTTAATGTTCCCTTTTGCCATGTAAGAGGTGTTTAATGCTTTCTTTGCCTTGGTCTTCAACACGGATGATGGACCAAGGGGGTCTCAGTACCCTGAGCTGGAGGACCATGACTGCAAGAATGATCAACTCCCAGTCGACCCTGAAATTGTGCAGGATCTGCTGCTCCAGATGGATTCCCACAAATCTATGAGGCCTGAGGGGATTCATCCAAGAATCCTGAAAGAGTGGCTGATGTCATCTCAAAACCTCTCTTGATGATTTTTGAGCATCTTGGGAATCTGGAGAAGTCCCAGCTGACTGGAAGCTGGCAAATGTTGTCTCAGTTTTGAGGAAGGGCAAGAAGGAGGATTGCAGAAACGACAGGCCTGTTAGACTCACTTCAGTACCTGTTAAAGTTATGGAGATGATTATTCTGGGAGGTATTGAAAAACATATGAAAGACAACACTGTCATCACTCACAGCACGGTTTCATGAGAGGAAAGTCCTGCCTATCAAACCTGGTTTCCTTCTGTGACAAAGTAACCCACCTACCTGATCAAAGGAAGCCAGTTAATGTAACTTTTTGGATTTCAGTAAAGCTTTTGATATTGTCTCTCACAGTATCCTTATGGATAAAATGTCCAGCTCATAGCTGGATAAACATGTCATGGGGTGGGTGAGTATTAGACAACCAGATCAGTAATTGTTGGGTTGAAATCACCTTGTGGAGGGAGGGGCGTATGTGTGTGTGTGGAGGGGGAAGGGCTGGGTCAAACCTCAGGGAGGTGAGGTGCCGTACTCATGGCAGGCCCCTGGAGCCCACATGGGGCAGCCCTGGTGTAGCTGTCAGTCACAAGCAGCCCAGGAAAACTAAAACACACCACACCTCCTGGGGTCTCTCACCCAGTCTCAGATTGGCAGGGACAGTGAGGTCACTACCCCTCACCCTGGCCTGGAACCCCAGAGTGGCTGGTGGGTCAGAGGCCCACCAACTTGGGGGAGGTTGGCCAAAGGGACCAGAGCAGATAAAACCTAAGGCATATGTTTGCCACATTTCACAGCCCTGCCATCTGGATGTGTGACAGCTGGTCTTCTACAAGATTCCATTTGTAGCCATATAATCTGTTTCTCCCTCTTTCTTCTTCTCTCTTCTTGTTCCCTCTGCTTCTCTTCCTTTGGTCCTTTCTTGATGCTTTGGGTGGCTTGAAGCTGGAGAGGTTGGATTTTGACTTAAGTGTTGTGGATTAGTATGTGCTGGGTTGGTATTGTGGTGGAACATTTTGTCTAGTTTATGTGGTGCCCTTTTGAAGTTTTGCCAAGTTCCCCTATTTTCTCCCTTAAATTATCAGCTAAAATACCTCCTGGGAACAGGTCTGTGGCTTATTCTCTTTACACTATCTCAAGGTATTACAGAACCCTATATATATATTTTAAAGTAAAACTCCTGATGGAGCACATGAGCCTGCAGCTCCAGGGCTGGAGTGTTACAGTGAGCAAATGGCTCACGGGTCGAGCACAGAGGGTAATAGTGAATGGGTGACATCAGACTGGCGTCCTGTCACTACTGGGGTTCCACAGGGCTCATCTTAGGCCCTGTGCTCTTCAACAGCTTCATAAATTACTTGGACACAGGATTGGAAGGGGTACTAAGCAAGTTTGCAAAAACCACAAAACTTGGAGGACCTCTTGACTCCCTAGAAGGCAGAGAGGCCCTGCAGAGAGATCTCAACAAATTAGAGGACTTGGCAACCACCAACCATAGGAAGATTAACAAGGTCGAGTGCTTGAATCTGCACCTGGGATGGGTCAACCCTGGATTTACGTACAGACTGGGGAATGAGATGCTGGAAAGCAGTGCTGCAGAAAGGGATCTGGGGGTCCTGGTCAATTGCAAGTTGACTATGAGTCAGCAGTGCCCCGGCAGCCAGGAGGGCCAGCCATGTCCTGGGGGCATCAGACAAAGCATCATCAGCCAGTCAAGGGAGGGGATTGTCCTGCTCTGCTCTTCACTGTTGAGGCCTCACCTTGAATATTGTGTGCAGTTTTGGGAACTGCAACACAAGGAAGGTATTAAGGTCTTAGAGAGCAACCAAAGGAGGGTCATGAAGATGGTGAAGGGTCTTGAGGGGAAGCTGTATGAGGAGTAGCTAAGGTCACTTGGTCTGTTCAGCCCGGAGAAGAGGAGATTGAGGGGGGATCTCTTCACAGTCTACAACTTCTCTGTGAGGGGAAGAAGAGGGGCAGACACTGATCTCTTCTCTATGGTGACCAGTGACAGGACCCGAGGGAATGGCCTGAAGTTGTGTCAGGGTAGATATTAGGTTGGATATTAGAAAAAGTTTCTTCACCAGTGGTTGGGCACCGGAACAGGCTCCCCAGGGAAGTGGTCATAGCACCAAGCCTGCCAGAGTTCAAAAAACGTTTGGACGATACTCTCAGGCAACTGGTGTGATTCTTGAGGATGGTTCTGTACAGGCTAAGAGTTGGACTCAATGATCCTTGTGGGTCCCTTCCAACTCAGCATGTTCTGTGATTCTGTGAGGTTTGATAGGAAAAATTTTTTCACCCAGAAGATGGTTGAGCATGAGAACAGGCTCCCCAGGGAAGTGATCACAGCACCAAGACAGATAGAATTCAAGAAGCGTTTGGACAACAACCTCAGGCATGTGGTGTGATTCTTGGGGTGTCCTGCACAAGTCTAGGGCTTGAACTCGATGATCCTGATAGGTCCCTTCCAACTCAGCAGATTCTATGATTCTGTGATTTTGCATATTTATTTATTTATTTCTTTTTAACCAAACTTAGGATGTGTTCTCCGAAATAATTCCTGACTAATTTCTTGGTGTGATTTTCCAACTCAATGGACATTCAAATATCTTGTTTTAAAAATGACCTTAAAATTCCGAGCCTTTTTTTTCCTTCAAAAAGAAAATTACATACAATGTTTTATTATGATTTTTGTGTTTCATTAGGGTTAGATTGCTTCAGCTTCTGGTGTGTCCCTTCTTCCAAGGACTGCCTCTTGTACTCTCTGGGCTTGACCCATTTGCTCCGAGTAGCAACTCTTGGTAGTTACACGCAGTCTCAAAAGGAGATATAAACTCACCAATAAGTCTGGCCACCAGAAGTGAAAAGAAAATAGAAGTGTCACACTCCTATGGCACCAAGAATTACTCAATAATCCTAAGAAAAATCCTTAACTGTTTTTAACAGCTTCCTATCCTGGTTTTGGCTGTGATAGAATTAATTTTCTTCACAGTAGCTAGTATGGGTCTGTGTTTTGGATTAGTGCTGGAAACAATGTTGATGATACAGGGGTGTTTTCATTACTGCTAAGCAGGGCTTACACTTTTCTGCTCTTCAACTCACCTCACCAGCAAGGAATCTGGGGGTGCACAAGGAGCTGGGAGAGGACACAGCCAGGACAGCTGACCCCAGCTGACCACAGGGATATTCCAGACCATATGGCATTATGCTCTGCACAGAAATCTGGGGGAAGAAAGAGGTGGGGGGGACATTCAGAGTGATGATGTTTATCTTCCTGTCATCATTACATGTGATGCAGTCCTGCTGGCCAGGGGATGGCTCAACACCTGCCTGCCCATGGGAAGTTGTGAATGAATTATTTGTTTTGATTTACTTGCGTGAGCAACTCTCGCTTTACTTCTTAAATTTCTTTATCTCAATCTATGAGTTTTCTCCCATTTGACCTTCCATTATCTCTCCCATCCCACTGGATTTTCACCCTCATCCCACTGTCGCTGTGGAGCTTAGTTACTGGCTGAGGTTAAATCATGATTGTACCCTACAGCATCTCCAAGAGTACTATACACAATTGGGTAACTGTATCTTGCTGCAGACATCTTCTGGAAGTTGAGCCCTGTCACTCCATGTCATTGTTTGATCATATTAACTGTAGAAGAGCTAACACATTTGGTGTATGTGTTGGACTATACATACATACATCTTTATGCAGGTATCCTTATCTAGAACTTACTCCCATGTAAACTTTCCACAGAACAAGGGATCCTACCATTTATGGACTGCTACAACTGCCCTAACTTACCTAATATCTGTTACAACTGTGCTTCAAACTATCTCAGGTTAATATTCAAATAACATAATAGCAAAAAGAGGTGTTCTGAGAACATTGGCAGACAGTGTCAGACAGTGGCTGAAATCAGGAAAGAAACTATTTCATCTCTGCCAAAACAATGGTCCATGTGAACATGCCCAGAAGCACGGTTGTACGTATGAATTTGGAGTTTCTTCACAAAGCCCAAACTGCTCTTTAGTGTCCAAGCATCAATGAAATGTTTTTAGTTTGTTAGGCAAACTTCTTCCCATTTTAATAAATTTTTTTAAATTACTTTTTAATTTGCACTCTATCCTGCACTTCTGCCATTGAAATCATCTGCTACAAGATGAAAGCTTGATTTTTCCTGTAGTTTGTCACAAAGTATTTAAATTGTCGACACATTCTATTCTAACTGTATTAATATTGGCTCAGTTGGTGTCCATTTTACTCAGAATGTCACTGGGTCATCTACCTTATGGGAAAAAAGTGACTGATTTTCATTTAAAAAAAAACCAAAAAACAAAAAAAACCCAAATTTGTCTGCAGAAGAGTAATTCCATACAGATTTTGTTTAGTTTCATAGTCCGGTTCTTTAAATGTAAAGTTTGAAAATTATCCAAAGACAACTACTATCTTATATTACAACGACATTTTAATTATCTATTCTAAACACAAACACATCTATCACTAAATGGAGGAAGAAACTACATAAAGATACTGTGTGAATCCTTGGCTCTAAGAAATCAATAGCAGTTTTACTCCTGACCTCACTAGGGACAAGAGTTTCAATACAGCATTTGTAAACAGTAGCACAGGGACAGCACAGAAGGAAAACAAACTCTCCTGGTACAATAAGAATAGCTACAAGTGGAGCAGCAAGGTATCAGCTTCTTGATAATAAGACAGGTATTTACCCACCCCTTTTAATAACACCCCAGGCTTGATATTTTTGAACCTAGTTTTTAAAGGAAGCTGACAGCATGGTTTGTGCTGGGTGAGAGAAATTCTCTCGAGCAAGGATCTGAAATGAGCTTTCCGTTCATAAGCAAAGGAAGCTACTACATAAAAATTACATGAAAATAGAAGAGAACGTGAAAATCTTATTTCCTATTCCTTTTCAAGCTTCTTGAACTTTCCAATCAGCTGTAGATGGTAGGTGTTTTGGGCCATGCTTCATTTCATACTAGTGAGTAAGAGAGAAAATGGTTTATTTTCAGCAGTGCTAAGTGGCTGTGGAGACAATTACTTCAATTGGCTTTCAGCAATGCTGTGAATCAGGTCAATTTTATAAGCTCTACATCATCTGTTTCATGTCTTGTCCAGTTCTCTAGAACTCTTTAGTTCTGCACTTGGTGTTCAACGAAGGACAATAAAGCACACATCACACAATCTCCTAAAATAGTCTGTACAATAGTATGTTATAAGAAGTCATTCTGTATGTTAAGAATATGGATACACTTCATAAGCGATTCTTCCCCCACATATAGTTCATATAGGCACTTCTAATCTTTATTAGATATCCCTTCTATGCTTATAGCAATAAAAAAGCCATTTCATCTACGTGAAGTTTTGGAAGGATTTTGATAATATATTGTTCTTAAAATTTGAAACTGATGGCTTCAGACTTTGGTTTTCAAATGGGGATGTTGGAAAAGAATAAGTGTCACAATAAAGAAATCCAAAAGGAAAGGCAAATTTAAATAAAACCATACAACAGCTTTGATCTGTGCAGTCTAGATAGTCTAAACGACTTGTTTCAAATCACCTGTATTTTTCAGCACAGGGATAGTCTATACTTAGCCGTCACTAAGTAAAATATGCCTCTTTCCTAGAGCTTTAGTCTCCAATTCTAACACACTTAATTGCAAGTGATCTAATGTCACATATTTGGGTTTTTGTTGTCAGCCAAACCAATAATGTACCATACCACAGGGAATGAGATGAGTCTGGAGAAAAAGTGAAAGTGTTTCAACATCATCATCAAGTTTGGTATATGGAATAAAATATTTATTGCCCACTGCTATGAGTGGCTAATTAGGTCCTTTATTGAACTTAAATCTCTGTGCAGATATTCCTTACTAAATGATATTATTTTAATAATATGTTTTTTATGGTTATTTTTTGTTTTGTTTTAAAATTTAATTATCTTTCAAAATATATTTATGCCTTCAAACAATTCAAACAAACAAGGAGACACAGGCACAGACCTTCGTGTGGCAGATGAACAACAATGATTACACATAGCAAGTTGCAGCCAGAAAACTTTGTCTGGAAACAGGTAAGAAAGGTTGAAACCAGATTCAATAGAGGTCAGCTGGAAATGCATTTTCTTGACAATTTTTGATGCTATTTAAATTACCTTTGAATGCTTTATAATGTAAAATGAAGGGGTTTAGATAATTTCTGAAGGTTGTCAGCCTTTCACCTGTCATCTCTTCATGTCTAATTTCCCTCAGCTATTATCTTATATTTCATCCTCTAAATTCTTGGAAAGCCAAAAGTCAAATAATCTACCTCCCACTTATGAACTGTGTTGATAGGATTTCAATATCAAGATTCAAGACCTGTCATTATTTTGTCCTAAATGACTTTTTGTTAGACTTTTTTCTTTCTGAGGTATGGCCTTATGGATTTGTCTTCTAATCTTTCAGTCCTTAAACACATTAAAATCCTATACTTGGACATTTAGATGCATATTTAAGCACATTACTTGTTCATCTCTCTAAATAAGTATTTGAAAACTATACTTGAACATATCACAACTATATTAAAGTAAAAAGTTAAGGTTGTCATCTACTGATGTATCTGAAGAATGTTTTAGCTCTTTGTTTTCCTTATACCTTTCCATTTAACGAGTCTCAAACAAAGTTTAAATTTGTGAAAAAGAGTCAAAAAATGAACAACTTAAAGAAAAAGAAGAATAAAAAGCAAGAATAAGGAACTGAAATGCTTGGAGAATTATAACTTTAATGTATTTCTTTCTTGTTGCCATGGTTCTTTATTTCTCTTGTGGATAATTTTTAACAATCGAGGATGCCAAATTATTGGGAATGCAGATTTCTTTTGAATTAGAGCAATCAAAATCCCTAAAACATGGGAGCTATAACCTAAAAGATGCCAACAATATTACATCATAAGGCCTTTTAAAAACCCCATGGGTAAACTAGTATAACATTATTTTGCCCATTCAGAGAATTAACCTGGCATAAATATTTTTTTATTCTAATGCTTTACTCACCATAGCATCCATTTTTTTCCAGAAGAAGACTGACTACATGGCATAGCTGCATTTCAAAATCAAAATATTTCCTGGCCTAGAACAATACATCCTTCACAGAGTAAGAGTTCAAATGAGCTGGAACACACTGTTTCTCCTGTTTGTGTGTTGGCAAACCCGCACCTTTAAAGTGCACAGACATCTATGAAAGGAATCTCAAGGGGCAAATATCTGCAGCAGTGTGCAGAGGGAGTATGCTGCTAGCCATAACATTTCAATTCTTTAGTCTTTCAGATCAGGGAGCTGCTGACTCTGGTCAGCTGAAGTCAGGTCCCGAGGGGTACAGATTTGTTGGAGTGGCAATCAGTGCTGGGAGGCAGGTACCTCTGGTTTGAGGAACTGCCAGTGAGAGCAGTGATGTATTGTGTGAGTGCATCTAATATCCAATATGGCTAAGAGAGCCAAGATACCTCCATGAGTCTGCATCTGTAGGCGTAGACTTTTGTGTACAGACCTAGCTGTGACTCAGAAGAAAGATGAGACTGACAAATTTGTTGGCTAACAGCCAGTCATCATGGAGTTCTTCAGCTGGAAATAGAATTGCAAATCCATTCTGCATGCAAGGTTGCTATGATTCTGGCTGTCACATATAGAAAAGAGGCCTCCATTTAGAATGAATTATGCTCAGTCCAAAGGATTAGGGATGTTTTAGGTGATTTGCGATTGTATTATGTTGTTGACTATTCTGAGCAGCGCTTAGAAACATTCCAGTTTATATTTTGATGGAAAAGATGACTTTCTCTCTTCTGGACATATTGTTCAACTCTCTTTCCTATTGCCAAAAGGTTTTTGTTCATAAAAGACAACAGCTGGACATCAATATTCTTTTTCTTCCTGCATGCATACTCATAAAATGAGAGGTGCACTGAGGATTGTATCTGCACACATACAGAGAGCCACTAGAGGCCATCATATGTCTCTCCATATAAGCGCTAACATATTTCAACTAATGCATAAAATTAACACAGAGAAACCCAATGATGTCCACAAATGTAGAATGACTACTGTTGAGATCTCAGAAATGGAAAGGATAACAGGAAAGTGCAGGTTTCAATGCATATATTAAAATAATAATTAAAACTTTAAAAAAAAGAGATTAAAAAGAGAGACTTATAAAGTAATCTTTAAGGAATTAAAGCAGGAAGTAATGTATATGGCTTTATTAACCTACTGCTATAACAGGAGGAGAAGCAGTTTTCCTGCATGACAAGAGAGAGAGTCCACTGCAGTTGCTTGTGAGCAGGTGGTTGCTGAAGGAGAGTTTTTCACACTCTTTTCACTTACCTGCAAAGTCAAGTGTCTGTGTGCAATTTGGTATCCTGGTAACATTACCAGAATCATTTATCTCCCAGAACTAAGAATTAAATAGCATGGCTTTGACCTCCAAATATATTTGATGGCTCACAGCAGGCTTCTAGTTCTTTGCATCTATTACAACAAATTACTTGGCATAATTTGTCACATCTACTTGTTTCCCAAGGAAAACATTAAGGTACAATTAAAATGAAAACTGAAATGTAAACAAGGAACAGTATTTGTGCTTTCTAATGAATGTGTAAATCCTACCATATTGTAATCACACTGTCTTTTCATTTTATCCCATTAAATTCAACATGACTGCATTTGACATCAGCAGGAAATTCATCTATCTCTTTGCATTAGTACTTTCTCATCCCTGGCTAATATCTATATTACTGTAATGCCTTGGAGTCATCTTCTGTGGACAGTGTTTCCACTATGCCAGGCACGAACATGATCTAATCATTAGACTGTAAATATTAATATGTTTGCCTGAGTTAGAACTTCCTTCATGGATTGCATAATTGTAGTTCTCCTTCTCTAATAAAATAGGGTCATATCAGATTTATGCTTTGGAATCACCCTTTACTCTCATGAAAGCCCGAGTGGAATACTACCTTTACCTGTGGCACCAGCATACAAAGGAGGTCAACTTGCTGGAGCAAGTCCAGAGAAGGATCACAAAGATGATAAGAAGTCTTGAAGCCCTTCTCCTATGGAGACAGGCTGAGAGAGCTGGAGTTGTTCAGCCTGGAGAAAAGAAGGCACCGAGGAGACCTTAGAGCACCTTCCAGTACCTAAAGAGTGTTACAAGAAGTTGGAGAGACACTTTTTACAAGGGCATGTAGTGATGGGATAAGCGAGAATGGCTTTAAACCAAAAGAGGGCAAGTTTTGATTTGATATTAAGAAGTCTTCACTATGAGGGTGGTGAGGCACTGGCACAGGTCACCCAGAGAAGTTGAGGATGCTCTGTGTCTGGAAGCATTCAAGGCCAGGCTGGATGTCAGGGTGGAAGGTGTCCCTACCAACAGTGGGAGGGTTTGAACCACATGATCTGTAAAGGTCTCTTCCAACCAAAACCATTCAGTGATTTTGTGAATCATCTTTGACATCCTTATTGTTTTTTTCTTTATTTATTTTTTCCTACGAAGAAGAATTCTCCCACAAGAAGACAAAGATTAGGGAAGCCCATCTGGTTTTTCTCAGCATCAGCGTACGGGTTGTAGCAATCAGTCTTTCAGAAAAGCTCATGACAATGACTGTTCTTACCTTACAAGAGATGTATCTCAGAAATTGTCCTTGTTTTAGAAATAAACACGGTGGTCCTCCATTTCCAGAACAAAGGGGAAAAATAAGAAATATGTTTGTGTTTTTTTCCTTATAGAACTGTTGCAGTCCGAAATTTGGATACCAACAGAAAAGGAACTGCTAGGATTAAACAGGAAACCTTGGGCCACGGGGGTTGGGAAAAAAACCATCATCTAAAAGACCAGACAAGATCTCCCCCAGCAGGATGTGGAGAGACTTTGCATGATGCTATCAGATATCCCATTGTTTTCTCCCCTCCCTGTGTAAATCCTTCTTCTGGGTAAAGCTGATCACCCTTCCCCAATGTAACCCTGCTTACTGGAAATATCAAACCTTTTTCCCAAAATGTAAATACTGTATCCGAGAATAGTAAAATCATTTTCCCCTTATGTCACCCCTGTTACTGGAAATACTAATAGATTGTGGAAACCCCTGTTTGGAATAACCCTACCTCCTCATTATCATGTAAGCCCCCGAGACCCTTAAATAGCACTCATGTGTTCAATAAATCATTCCAGTTTTTGCCTCTATATCTAGGATTGTGATAGCTATATTAGACCGTTACATAGGACCAATTTGGGACAAAAATCTTTTCCCATCAAAAAAGTTTCTTTCAAGCGTAAGATGTCTATTTATATAAGCTGGCTGGATACATAGAAGATTGTAATTAATGGTCAAAGATGTTAAATTCAAGTAATACTCTATACTGAGAAGCAGGGAGCATCAATCTGTAGAGTTGAGTTAATGCAATGGCACCTTCTCCCATTCAGTGTTGGTTCATGTCTCTTTCCATGAGTGTATTAGTGCATCTGCAGCTTATTCTGTGGTTACTGTGATGTTTCAATAAATATAATGATGACTGAGATGTACCTAACTGTTTAATTAGTCTAGGTATTTAGTCCTATTAGTGCTTGTATTGATTTGAACTAAATTTATTACTTTGCTTTAGAAAAAAAAAACAAAAAAAAAATCCAGGCATAAATGTAGGTATAATGATGCAAGTATAGTTCTGATTCTTTAACTTATCAGAAGGTTCACTGTGTTCCTTACTAACTAACTCTATAAATGGATCCACCTCAGAAATCCAGGTTGTGGAGTTTTGACTAATATCAGAGAGATATTTCTTTATCACGCAGCTTCCAGTGAGATTACTATCTGACTATATGAGTCACTTCTCAGTGTTGGAAGAGGGCACTGCTCTTCAGTATGAATAAGACTGCCAGAATACGGAAACAGGTCCTGCTCATGTTTTTCGCAGTAGCAAGGTTGCCATGTAGCAGCATCAAGATGCTTTTTTCTCAATTCCTTTTAAAACTAATTTTAATTTGTCTCATACTCTGCAGACACATATGAAGTCTCTAGCAGAACAGAGTGCTTCTCAGGATCAGTGATTTGGTCTGGGACTGGCATCTTTCATGACCAGGGTGCTCAAAGTCCCATGCAACCTGGTCTTGCACACTTCCAAGGATGGGGCTTCCACAACATCTCTAGGCAACCTGTGCCAGTGCCTCACACCCTCATAATGAAGAATTTCCTTCTTTAATCTAAACTTACCCTCTTTTCTGTTTAAAGCTATTCGCCCTTTTCCTATCACTATATCATCTTCTCTAAACTCCCTTTCCAGTTTTCTTGTATGTCCCCTTTAAGTACTTGAAAATACCTAAAGGTGGCCTTCAAGGTCCCAGAAAGTCTCACCTAGCTCTGGGAAAGCTAGAAGGCCTCCCCAGAGCCTTCTCTTCTCCAGGTCTTTATGATATGCTGAGTCAATTTTCCTACCAGTCTATGCACTAGCTATACACAGCCATATTAATCCAAGTTATGGCTCTGAAGAAGCTTGCAATTAGCATGGTTTCACTGATGCCTAGGCATCATCACAGTTAAATCTTTGAGACACACACTTGCTCAGCTTGCTCCTTGCCATGTATACAGAGTCCAGCCTAGTTCTTAGTTCTTCAAAGTCTGTTTTCAAATGCTTCCTGCACTCTCTTTGTGTTGTGAAAATATTACCTGCACAGGAATATGGGCTGGGAAAATCTAGCCTTACAATCTGTCCTTGCCACTCACAAAAGGAACCGCTTGCTTACAAATTGCCTTCTGGATACAGTGATACCAGCTTGGAAGACAACTTCTACTTGCTCCTGCTTCCTACTGGAGGTTACCATAGCTCCAATCTGCTTGATTTGTCACTTTCTACTCTGTTTCAATTAAAAAAGTGAAGGGGATATAAAAATTAAAAAGCCAGTGGATTCCAGAACTTACCATTTAAATTTGCTGAGCAGTTTTAGTTTCCTCTTAGTTACTGAGTTAGCAGACTGGAGAGGGTGATAAGGTCTGCAAGGGGAAGTGACCAGCGACCAGCAGCTGTGAGGGCTAGTAACCTGTTTAGTCACACATTTAAAACAGGGAAAAGTTATGTGAACTTCTTACTCAGCTTGTTTCAAGGACCTCAGTGCACCCATGTGATGAAAAATGTGCTCTTAATCTTCAATGTCATGCTCAGTCCCCCTGTTTGTTGTCAGGTTCAAAGAAAATTATATCCCGCACCATTGTGGCACAGGAGTTAAACTAATAAAAATTCAGGTAAATATCTGTCCTACTCTTCCGTAAAGCAAAAATGTATTAGGAATCCATTTTGGTAGGCTTCTCTAATCCATTTTTCTTTTGTTTTGCTTAAAGATTAATATTTACTCATCTGTTCATTGTATTTTTTCATTCCTCACTGCTTCAGATGCAGCCCAGAATTGTTGATTTCAACAAGAAAGTTGTTGCTTTCTTCCTTGCTCTTAATTTGAAGCTCTGTATTTAGCTTTTTTACCCTAATTCTTTTATTTAGTGTCAATCTGTTTTGATTAAAAGACCTTTGTCTTTCCCCTTTTGTGCTCATTCTGTCACTTGCTCTGTGTTGGCTTGTGGTATCAGGTTTAGTTATTCCTCCTTTTTGTTCTATATCCTGGTATTATTTTAATTAGGTTGACTCAAGATTCATAACTTAGCCCTGAAGCAAAGGATCATAGGTGGAAGTCATATTCACTTGACCTGGTGCAGGCAGCAGACATCTCACCCCTCCAGGCTTCAGAAGCCTCAGTTATATTCATTAGGTTTGTAAGTTGCCTAAATATTCTTTCAGAGTAAGCAGTGCTACCATGCACCAAGCACAGTGCTGATGGGAGCAGCCAGTGAGTAGCATTAGGCATTTCAGCAGGGTCTGAACAGGCCAAAAGCTCAGACCACAGCTGATGGGTGTGTTTGGTGAAGAGGTGTGAAAGTAACTTGCCAAAAGTGGCTTGGAAAACTTGGGATCAAAAAGCAGAATTTTATGCCTATCTCAGTCTGAAGGCTTGCAGCTCATTATTTTTGCCTCCTATGAATATCTATTCTATATTTCAGGAGGAGAATTTTTTTTCCAAAATTTCCAACCCATGTCAGCTGTTTTTCTGTACACAGAGACTGTGTAAACTCTGAGTTTGTTGGTTTTCTTTTGGTGGGGGGGAGGCAGTTATGTTATTTCCTATTTTCAAAAACAGATCACTGTTCAAAGGAGTCACCAATTCTCCAATTTTTCTGCAGTTGCCAGCCCATCAACCTGACTGTCTACTTCCTTTTTGCCAATATTCTTTAGTTCTTTTTGTTTCATTTTTATGTGGAGTGTGTTCTTCCTACACATTCTGAAATGGTCCCATAATTAGCCATGCTCATACAAGTTTACTAAAAAATATCGAAAGTTTATAACAATGGCAATAGTAAAGCTGTTTTCTTTCTTCTTCTGCTTCCAGTTGTCATTGCAGGTTGATTTTAACTTGAAAAAATTCTTCAGAGACCTTGTGTCTTAGATGAGACAATTTCTTCCATTCCATGTACTCCTTCTAATCAAAGTGATCTTCTTCTACACAGCATAAGAATTTATTTCCACTTATTCCTCACAATAGATCCTATGTTTCCTTTTATCTCTAGCCCTAGCCAGACATATTCCTTAATACAATAAGACCTATGGCAGATGAAGCATGGCTGTTGAATTTGGTGAAGAAGAAAAGGGTCATGAATAATTCTCAATACAGCTCCTATAAGTTAGCAAGAAAGCATTGCCAAACATTATTTTTTTTCCAAGGACTGATTTTATTTTTTTTTGTTAAAACAATACCAGGATAGCTGGAGGCTGTAGCATTGTGAGTATTGTTCTATTTATTCTCCCAAATAACAAGTGATAGGACAAGAGAAAATGGGCTCAAGTTGCGCCAGGAGAGGTTTAGATGGGATATTAGGAAAAATTTCTTCCCTGAAAGGGTTGTCAAGAACTGGAACAGGCTGCCGAGGGAAGTCACCACCCCTAGAGGGATTTAAAAGATGTGTGTGCAGATGTAGCACATGGTTTAACAGTGTACTTGACAGTGCTGGGTTAATAGTTGGACTTTATGATCTTAAAGGTCTTTTTCAACCTATATGACCCTATAATTCTATCTTTTCTTCAGACAAAAGTGTAATTTTTATATGGACAGAAGAAATATTTCTTCCACAGAAGAAATAGGAAAACAAACAAACATTTTTAAGGTCACAGGGGGAAACCTGGTTTCTTTCTATGTACTTTGCACCTTGTTGCGCAGAAATCTTTCTATCTGTATCAAATTTCTGGTTATGTTGTAGGGTCTTTGAGGTCAGGGCTGTTTAATTTAATGGTACTTCTTTCCCTGACTTTTTTTTTTTAATACAGTTATTATCCAGGTATGTAAGATAAACTTTAGTCAGAAGGGTCAAACTTACTTGCACAACATGTTTCAGTGGAGTGAAGGACTATATCTCCACATAAACAAATTAGTTCCTTACCCAAAGAATCATGCCCACCATAATGCACAGAATAATAGAAATGCTCTTTGAAAGGGATTTCTGGAGGTCATTTGATCTGTGCACAGATCTGTGCATCTGAGGGAACATTGATGCATCTGGGGAAAGTCAGAATAACCATACCTGCAACAAATGACTGTACACAGTAGCTCTGGATCATTATCATCTCTATTACCCAGTCAGTGGATGAATGTACTGTGTTAGAGACTATGGGTAGAACTGGGCAGCACAGGAAGAAACCAGGCAGGCATATCTGTCATAAGGAAATAATTGGCCTGCACACTGAACTGAAAATTAAGGGCAGCATGATCAGGCACAGAACTGGCAGTTAAAGAAGATAATTAAGAAAAAGTCTTGAACAAAGCTTCAAGACACTTGACGAGACAAAATGGATGAGCAGTTGTTCAGAGCCTTGAAATGGAGAGCATGAAAAGACTGATAGAGGTGCAATAAAAGTTTTTAAACTATCAAGGAAGAAAAACCTTATATTTGAAAGATATTCTAAGAGAGAGATGGAATGGAAAAGGCTGAAATGAAAAATTAGGAGGTCAGAAAAGACAGATCAGTAAAGAAAGATGTAAGGATGAAAAGATGAACAAGGACTTTATCTGGAGAGGTAAGGTCAAAATTGTAATGTTACTGCAGAGGAAGAGACAGAAAATTAACAGTCTTGCATCTTCAAAACGAAGAACAAAGAAATAAAGCTGATAAAATATATAAATAATACAAATTTATTGCACCAAATTTATCCCTGAAACCAATGGAATTGTGAGGGGCTGAATTAATCTCAGTATGCCTACCTTGTTTTATAAATAATAACTGATCATAAATTATAATTACAGTATTCATCTACCTTTTACATTTAACTGTTTTATTTATCTTGTTTTCATTGCATGCCTCTGGAGAATCCCATGCCTTAATCTGAGTTCTGCTCTGATATGTGGCTATTGAGATTATTTGATGTAAATTTTAAGATAATGCAGGAAAGTATATTTCAACGTGGATTGCAGAAGAAATATGATTCTCTTAGCTATAAACCAGTTAAAAGGTTCAGTAACTGTGCTTGTGAGGTCTTGGTTTTAGTAAGATTTGCAGTCAAGAAATTGAAAGAATTAAATATGTTCAGTGAGAACATGTGCCACCATGCATGCAAAACTAATGTAATACCAAAATCACTCAATAACAGAGTGATAGCATTTTGCACTCAATTTGAGCTGGAGTGGCTTATTATACTGGAGTCAAGGCAATGCTAAATCATATGGTTCTTTCAGAAAATATGAGAAAAATCGGTATTTATTCAAAATATTTTCTTATTGCCTGAGTAAGAAGGTTGGTAGGATATTTTATAGGCATAAGAACATGTGCCTCAAGATTATAGGAAACTTCCTTCATGACTGGTAGCATAGCTGTATCTGCACTGATGTGTACCTGACATGATAAAACCATATCAGAGAAAAAAAACAACAGAGAAGTCATAGAGAATAGTGATTCAAAATTTTTTGAACCGCTACTTATGTTTTTCAAGTCCAGAATTTTGTGTGCAGATTTTTTCATCTTGGGTTATGATTCCCGTTTTCACTCAGAAAGTGTCTTGACCCCTAACTGCTCGTTAACATCTATCGCATCATTTAAGCCCCTGTAAAGGAATATTTAAATTTGAATTACTGACAGAAAAACAGATAGCTTCTTGTCTGTGATTCTCTGCATACAAATGAAGTTGCTAGATGTATAAGCATATAATAATAATAATAATAATAATGTTTTGATTCTTTGTCTGCTGAAGAGATATTCTGTACAGCTACCTTTGGTCCCCTGTTGCAATCCAAAGCATGCAAACTTTGCCAAGTGTGTTACACAGTAAGTTTTGAATCCAAATCTACTGCATTTATACAAAAGCTTTTCCAGTGTTATTCAGAAAACAAAGCAGGCAAGTATAAAGTTGCACAAAGCTAATATTTCAGGACCTCAGATTGGATGTCAGTCCTGAGGTAATCAAAAGTAATCAAGTGCTGAGGTAGTCACAAGAACACTTTCTTGTTCCATTAACAGTTTTACCATTTATAATAGATTGTTACATAAGTCATCTTAATGTTTGATTCTTACAACTGATTTTAACTGTTATATTGCATGAGTTCAAAAGTTCTGTTTCTGTTTTTAATCAGACTGTTTTGTTAGTCTTAATATTGCAGTAATACTCAGTTCAGAGAAGTACTGTGACAGTAATTACTCTGTTCCTGTACCCCCTACATATACTTTTTATGTCCTAACTACAAAAGAAGAAATACAGTCTCACAGTACCAGTTCTGGAGTTAGGGAACTTGACTCATGGAGTCTTGGAGTGATCCTCAGTGTCATAGTGAAAGTCTGAGGCAAACTCAGAACTGAATACACATCTTCTGACTCCTAGTCTGGTAATTTGACTTAATCAAGTTAATAATGTAAACTAGATAGTCCATTCAAGGATTCCTTTAATTAATTATATTAAAGAAAATATTTTTGACATGGTAAACCAAATCCCAACCCTCTTGTCTACCATTGAAAAGACATAAATTCACCATTTGCCATTGCGCTCTGCGTCTCAAATGGTCATCTGTGACTTCTGATACCTTTGAGTAGAATAGCTGGGGGCTGAAGTGCAGGAGGACAGAAATATGACTATTTTAGGAGAGCGGTGGAGCAGTGCTCTTTTCTGTTATTTTAAAGCTTACAGATTATTATTATAAAGATCAAAGTCCCATAAAAATGGGGTTAATATGCCCAGGAAGGCTGGTCTTTCTAGTTCTGGATTGCTTTAAAGATATGTCATGTAGAAGTAATCAGCCAGCCACTGAATAAAATTTCTTTTCTCAGACATAGCTATGAATTTTAATTGGTGTTAAGGGGAATGATTCAACTAGATTAGGTTAGTGCCAGTAAACAGCATCTACTGAGACAACATGGGAGAAGTGCTACATTGCACTGGGGAAGTACAGGAACAGAGCAAGGATTTTGTCCCACAGTGGTATATTGACTTCTGCAAAGAAGCAAAAATGTTGAACAGAATATGTGTTTCTGAAGTGACTGCAAAATCATTATTGCTGTTTTCCAGCAGTGACTACAGGCTTCATCTGAGACTGGGATTCTCATTATTAAACAAACATAGAGGCAGATGCTCTACACTGCAGAGCTCACAGTCTAGAGAGAGAGAGTGGCGGTAGGGTAAGAAAGAATGTAAAGAAGCGAGGTAGAAAAATATTAAAGCAGAGGTTTGTAGAAACAGCACCAGAATGTGCTTGTGATTAAAAATAAAGCAGTCTCTAGCACTTCAAGTGCTTCGAATTCTGTGAATATTCTCATTACCTGTTTTCAAACACGTTTCACTTTGGGATGATATTTTCTTGCTTTCTTTTTTTCTCTCCATGTGTGCACCTGTATCCAATTACAGCTTCAAATATTCTTCACAGTGTAGCAGGCCTAGTGTATTACATCTATTCCATACATGGGTGTGGTGGGTTGACCTTGTCTGGATGCCAGGTGCCCACCCAGCCACTCTATCACTCCCCTTCCCAGAGGGACAGAGGAGAGAGAGCAAGGTGGAAAAGGGGGGAAAAAAAAAAAGTCGTGGGTTAAGACAGTTTATTTAAAGCAAAAAAGCGAAGCTTGCACACGCAGAAGCAAAGGATAGCAGGTTTTATTCTCTACTTCCCATGAGCAGCAATGGCTGGCCGCTCCCGAGAAGCAGGGCTTCGGTATGCGTGATGGTTTCTCAGCAGGCAGCCATTAGAAAAGGAATGCCCACCCTCCTGCTCTGTGCCTTAACTTTTATATCTGAGCTGACGTCATATGGTATGGAATATTCCTTTGGTCAGTTTGGATCAGCTGGCCCCTCCCACGGTCTTGCCCTCCACTAAAGAAGGAATGTTACAGTGCTGATGCTGTGCTCAGCAGTAGCCGAAACACCGGTGTGTTATCAACTGTGTTCTAGCTGCTAGTGCAAAACAAAGCCCTGTGAGGGCTACTGTGGGGAAATGAACTCCAGCTCAGCCAGACCCAATACGATGGGTAAATGGGTCACAAAGAAAAAGGGATGAGCAGATAAATCAACTGCTTATAGGTTGGTTATAATAATTATGTCAAGCCCTTATGATAGTTTCTCATATAAAAGTCTTTTAGACTCTTACAGTATAAACTGCCTTATAAGAAACTAAATAAAAGTATATGACTATGTATATGTTCAAAACTATGCTTTATATGCCTATACGCTACGGACTAAAACTCATAGGATGATCTAGGCATTTACATCCCACCTAATCTTCACTATCTAATCTCCACTAATTGATAGTCAAAAGAAAACATAATGTTCTCAAATTTTTGCTTAGTGACCATGAAGATTTATTGGTTATGAAATTCTACAGTGCCCTGGGTTCCTTTTTTCACTCCCTGACTGCTCCCAGTGCCGTACCTGCTAAACTTGCTTTCTGAATATATTCAGCTGTATGACACATTTTCCCCTGGGAAATCAAAGATGTATTTGTCTGAAAACACACCCTAGACTAGCTCTGAAAGTCCTGAAATCTAAGAAAATCTCACCCTACTCTTCAGTCCTGGTAAACTGAGCACCTTTTCTTATTATATAGATTACTTCTGCTTCTTATATGTCAAATTTCTAAGTAAATATTTGTTTTCATCTCTAAAATTATCTAACTTAAATTCACCAGCTTTTTTTTTCCCAAAGCACAACACAGGTTTCAAGAAATTGTCTTCATTAGTAAAAAATCTACATATTTGATCCCCCAAATATCCTATATGTAGGTTGAAAATAATTCCACCATATTCAGGGGGAAAAAAGCAAACAAAAAAGCACCACATTTCTGCTGCTTCAGAGAAGAGTAAAATCCTATTCCTAGTAATTTAAAAGGAATATAAGATTGAGAATGACCTTCTGGATTGACAAATTTTAGCTGCTGATATTCCAGTCAGCCAAGTCATATAATCTCAATCATTAAATTATTAAACTCAGTTTCGGTTGTCTGCTTTTCTCCACAACATCCACAGGAAGGCTATCCCAAACCTTATTTTACCAATTGCTAAAAGCATTTTCCCAAGCTGATTTGCACTGGGCCCTAAGAGACAGACACCTTTTTTTTTGATCCACAACTTCTCCAAAGTCCTGTCTCATTTGTTTAAAACTACAGGATGTTGAACTAGCATTTTGGCTCTGATGTATTTCTGTTTAAAAGAATTTCACTTACTGCCACAATTATACCTGTCTACATTCTATCTCGGTGTGCTTTAATGCCAGAATGTCAATGTGTCTTAAAGGAATGGGAAAAATCCTGTTACTTAAACTCCTAACCTCATCTTCATTTCAAACACAACTTGCAAGAAGATTGTCAGTGTTAATCTATTGAAGAAAGTGTATTGAAAACAAATAATTTGATCAATAATGTGTTTCTCTGAGAGAAGGTTACCATCTGATTGTTTATCTTTACATTGAAATGAGCTTTACAAAACTTGAAAGCAAGATTTTCTGGCACTGAAGTCTGGGCACCAGTGTCTGCTCATTTTTCCTTTTCAGTGAGGGAACAGTGATAGTACTGATGATAGTATATTTCTTAACATGTGAAGAAAATCTCTTTTCTGAATACCTGCTGAGAGATGAATGAATTATTTGCTAGACTTTCAAAGCACAAATGATTTAGCTGTGCTAGCTTAAAATGATGTTGGACAAAATAATTCATGGAAGTTATTCTTGTGAAGCAGGGCAAACTATAACAAGTTGTATTCGAGCCTGTGATTTTCAGCAGTTGTGTGAACTTCTTCCACTCTGGGTAAGCAAATGCCCTCTGTACCATGCAATTCTTCAGGAGCTCTGCTGTATAACCAATCATATGTAAGCAGTGAAAAAGAAAGGCTGACTAAGGAATATAGTTTTGCCCATATTTGTTTTGACTCTGTCTTTCCTGGCACACAGTAGGTAATAAACACATGATGGATACACTACAATACATTGTAAGTGGTTTAGGAATTCAGAGATGTTCAACTAATCCCCTTACTTCCTCAGAGTAGGTTTATCTCTGTTTACTTCTACAAGGATCATTGCTATAGTTGTATTTTTTAAGGATTAAAGCAAGCCTGACAGGTTAAGCTTTAGTTTTAGTCAAGAAGCAGAATGGAATATCTGGAAAATGAAGAAAGATATTTTTCTTTGTAATGTCAGTTCAAAAGATTACTGGGCTTCTTCTCTTTTCCAGAGCACCCATTTTGAAAGGCCTGCATACAGATAGCCACAAACAGACTGAAAAAAGACGCAGGAGAGGAATGCATATAGGAGATTAAACATGGTAAAGAAAATGACAAGGAAGTTAAAGGAAAGAAAAAAGAAAAATGTACTAAACCTGTGCAATGTGAATCACATCTGTAGCATTGCTTTACAGTGTCTGCTAACAGCCAGAGACTGTACCAAAAGATGATTCTTTATCATGGAAGCTGGAGTGATGGCTTGGATCTGTGTAGTATGTTCTAGACCCACATAGTATCTCTATTTCAGATCACATATAGGCTAAATGTAAGTTTCATTGAAGACAACTGCTTAGAACTTCATAAAGGCTGACTGGCTTCCATGGATGCTGAACAACCAGTAGCAACATCTGCTTGCTTGGGATATAGGAACGAAATGGTTTTCTGTATGTATGGGCAAACACCCATGTACTTATCCAAGGGACCATATGGCCAGTCTTCGTGAACGAAGATTTTGGGAAAGGTCTTTTACCTTTCAAGCCTGCGCAATGGATTTTTTAGGTGAGACACAGCCTGCGCTGAACTGAGCCCACCCTTTAATCCTAAGGTTCATCTGCCAGGGCCAAGCGAGCTTGGACAATGGCAGTGAGGTCCTCAGGACGTAGGTTTGTTTAGAGTGACCTTCTCATATGGCAGATAAGATTGTTAAAAGTTGAACAATAAATATTCTTTGCAACAGATGGTGGATTATCCTATGGTAGCAGGATAAAAAGTAAAACTTGCAGATAATAGTGTGGGCAGAGAACAAAAAATAATGGAGTACATTGGTATATGAATCACAGAATGAATGAATCCTAGAATGGTTTGATTTGTAAGGGACTTCAAAGATCATCTAGTTCCAACCCCCTGCCATGAGCCGGGACAGCTTTCCCTAGACCAGGTTGCTCAAAACACCATCCAACCTGGTCTTGAACACTTCCAGGCATGGGCAGCCACAACAACTCTACGCAACTTGTGCCAGTGCCTCATCACCCTAATAGTGAAGACTTCTTGCTAATATCTAATTTAAACCTACCCTCTTTTGATTTAAAGCCATTCCCCCTTGGCCTGTCACTACATGCCCTTGTCAAAAGTCCCTCTCCAGCTTTTTTTAGGTACTAGAAAGTCCTTTAGGGTCTCCTCGGAGCCTCCTCTTCTCCAGGCTAAACAATGCCAACTCTCACAGCCTGTCTTCAGAGGAGAGGGGCTTCAGACCTCTGATCGCCTTTGTGGCCCTCCTCTGGACTTGCTCTAACAAGTCCACATCTCTCTTCTGTTGGGGGCCTCAGAGCTGGACGCAGTGCTCCAGGCAGGGTCTCATGAGGGCAGAGTAGAGGAGCAGAATTACCTCCCTTGACCTGCTGGCCATGCTGCTTTTGATTCAGCCCAGAATATGATTGGCTTATTGACAAGAAAGTCATTGCATACCTCAGCCTTCTCTATGTTCCAGGTAACCAGTAGATCAGGTTTCTCAAAGCGAGTCCTGTGGTCTAATTAATCAAAGCTCTGGCTGCAGCACCAGTCCTGTAAACAGTTGTTGATTTGCCAGATTCAACTGGCCCTTTCAAACACTTTCCCTTTGACTGAGAGGACTGATGAAAAGACTACACCTGCTCCAGAGCCCCTGATCACTGCCCACAGGGCTCTGTAACTCTTTTTGATTCTCCTCATACTGCCCCTGTTTCTATCATTAGTGCCCACATGAAACAACAGCTTTAAATTAAACATTTAACATACTTAAATGCATGGTATTGCACTGTACAGAAAAAGACTGTAGGTCAGGGTCTCAGATTCTGTAAGTAGACTTATTTGTCGTGATGTCTACCTACCTTGAGGTCTTAAAGTCTAAATGTTATACTGATTTACAGCAGCTGAAAATCTAATCCAACATTTTCTGTCACCACACATCATTTTCCTGGGAATATAGCTTTCAAATCAAACTCCTGAGTTGCAGGCCTCCTCATTTGGATCAATCTCCTGGAAGGTGACCACAGCAAACATAGAGCACTGTTGACAATAATTCACAGATGCCAGTGTGATTTAAAACAAACTCCAGCTGCAACAAGCCCTTAGCTGATTTCCCTAATGAACTGTGAACCTCCAGAGGGTTTCTACTGACCTTGTGTTGGATGTGCTTTCAGAAAGGAAAATACTACCGTTTAGAAGTGAAGCTCATTTTACTAACTGTGTGAACAGTCTGTCCCTTACTGGCAGAGCTCAGACAGCTGTGACAGTGAGGGTTAGGTCACACCAACCTCCTCTCAAAGAGAAAGAGGGAGAGAACCTATGGGAATTCAGAAAATAAAACACATGAACTGCTGAAAGTATGTGATATATCTGTTCTTGGAAATTACGGTTGAATGGTCTATCCAGGCTTTGGCATTAGGGATTTCAACTCTCAAATCTTACTCCCTTCATGAACTCAAATACTTTTAGGAATGAATGAGGGTGTCCTTACTGTGAGTACTGAGTAATTGTGACTAAATTAAATCAATTCAGAGACAATTTTTGGCACTACTGCAGAAACCATATTGATGGTCGACTTTTTATTAGTTGAATGGAAGGAAACTGATAAACAAATCTGAAAAAAGCATTTTCCTGTTCCCTGGGTACAACAACATATCAGTAAGAATGAAGTCTATGTTTCATGATATTGTCATGTTACAGCTGCAGGCTGAATATATCAAACTAGATAAAAACTGTATGGGAGAAACAAACCATATATCATTTAGTAGAGTTCTGCCTTTCCTAATAATTTTTCAGCTGTCTATAAAACTAGTTTCTAACATATTTACATATTAGAAGGCCATATTCATTTTAAGACAGACTGCCACTGTGACTTGTACCATAATGAGAACAAATTATTTTATAAGTAACATCAGTAAAAACAATAGGAATTTTCAAGGACTAAGGTATTCATTAGTAGGAACACTGATATCAGACTTTGTTTCTTTTTGGGGTAATCTTTTAATAGCGAAATACAGTTCTGTTACCCACTCCCACTTCCTTTTTTTCATGTACAAGTGGCGTAGGGTAGCCACTGAGAGTTTCTTTTCAATTGCATTTCTTTAGCCACTTCTTCTGTTCTACAGTCTCTTTTGTCAAAGCTTTAGAAGTGAATTTTAGGAGTGCAGTAAGGTACCCACAATCATAAGATCAATATTCTTAACAAATGTCTTCACTGCCCCTTTTTGCCGTGAGTAGTTTGATGCTTCCATTATACTTTCATGTGATAAGGGATTCAAAGTTCAACGCACAAGCAAAAGAGTTTACTAAAACTACTTCCTGCTGTGGGCAGACAATTAGACAATTATAGTATTGTATTACCATTGCAGTATTTGTATTACTACAACAATGTTCCCTGCAGTAGTGCAGTCAGTTATAAACATAGCAGGAAAGTGATCTCTAACTAATTCTCCTTATATCCACATATCACCAGGAGTAGTATCATCTTTGTTAGTATGGAGCCAGAATCTTCTTCAGCAGTCCAATTTTCCATGTGCCAATAGAGGAATTAATCTCCTGCCAGTAACTGTACCACTATGGTAGAGGCAAAATTATCTAAAAACCAGGTTTATGTGTTATTTGTTACCACTCTTGGTGGCCTTCTTAAGAGTTGGCTGGCCACAGAACTGGAAAGATGCCTTGATTTATATCAGGGTTGCTATTTTAGCCACTAAATTTTTACAACAACAGAAGAATTTTGTCCAAAACTGAATTGTTTCACATAAAAATGTATATTGTCTACCTGTACCCTGACTATAATGACACACAAAGGTAGGTTCATGTTCTTAATTTAAATTGCAAATTTATTTTAAAATTATTCAAAAAAAATTAGGTCACATAAACTTGTAAACAAATAAATACAAGAGCAAATACACAAATAAGGTGTTTATTTAAAACAATTGCTTCCAAAATTTTTAGCAGAATACACTGAAGTATTGCTTAGTACTGAAAACTCAGATGGATAGGCAATATATTTTATAGTATAGGCAGTGTAAATTTTACATGAAATTAAATTAAAAGAAAAAAGAACAACAACAAAACAAAAACCCCCAAACTAAAACAAAAAAACGAAACCACCAAACAGAACAAAGGAACAGAGTACAAAGCTTCTCAGTCACTTTACATGGAAAATATTTGTTTCAAAGGAAGGTTTCCCTCTCCTTACAAAAGAAAAAATGGTTTGGCTTGGATCAAGTTTGAGTGGCATAAGGAGAAAAGTTGGAATATGTTGTGTACTTAATTCTCCAAAGGTAAATGACGAAGACTCCTACATAGTGAATGGAGAACAGTAGATGTCTTTGAAAGCCTCCAGAGGCAGAACCTGTCTGTTTATCTTAGCATCTAAATGTGAATAGGCTGAAAATCAACCTTTGTTCCAAAAACAACCAAGGGAGCTAGCTTGCAGCTTCTACTGTCTCTTTGTCACCCACAGGACTGTTTAACCCAGAGTTATTCTGGAGTGAGACTCCCAGAAGGAGGCAAGGTTACCTGCTAAAGAGGTGGGAGTGGTTGAAGCAATCTGATGATTGCAGATGATACTTAACAGCTGCAAGAGATTTCTAAACTTTTCAAAGGGTCACAGAAGAAGTTTTTAAAAGAACTGAAAGAAGAGGAAAAAACCTTTCAAAGCAACAAATATTCACTGCAGCTGGCCTGAAATATGAACAAAGTACACAGCTATAGAACTAAAAGACTGGGAAAAAAAGCAATACAGTGCTTACAAAATTCACATTTGTCCTCTTTTTATGAACCTCTTATGAAGCTCTTGTCCTACATGCTGAGTGAGAAGCACTGAAAATATTATCACAGCATGGTTGTTTAGATGATGTTTCAAGCTTGATAGTGAAATAGTTATGCTATCCTCTTAAAACATGAGATATGACAAAGAGGTATCTCATAGATAGTTGTTAATGGGGATTCATTTTTATGTGTTTCCCTTAATTTTGCCCAGCATTTTCTTCCTACAGATCTGTATTTTATCCCTTGCTGTTTTTGCAGAAAATTGTCTGAAGTCTCTTATTTCAATTTTTAAGCCAAATTGTTTTTTAAATGTGTATTTTCCCCTATGAGTTCTATACAAGGCAGATGCTGGGAGAGTCTTGTCAGATTCCAAATACCTTTTGTCTTTCAAAGACAATCTGTGCCCTGTGTTCAGAACTGCTCTGTTTTTCTGATTCTAACCGTGCACTAAGTCTAACTACTGCATGGGTAAAAAATCCCTTTTAATGAAGTGAGAAATTTTAGTCAATCCTGTTTCTTAAATAAAAAATAACAAAAAGAACTGAAAAAAACCCCACCTTCCTACAGATCTTCAAACAAATATGAGCCTGATTCTCTGTTCTTTTATGCCTCATCTGTAGTTTCATGAAAAATTGCTTTTGTCAGCAAAGCTGGTTTAGGAAACTCAGAATGCCACCTTCAGCCAATTATTCTCTACTCCTGTACAGCCTTTTGACACTGCTTAGTTATGCCAATACAGGTAATTCAGGATTTATATTGTAAATTAATGGTCCAAGTTAAAAGTAAAAATCAAAACAAGGATCAGTAAAGTCCAATTCTGTCTATGAAGGGTTTGGGGTGCTGCATGGGTGCAGCTGTTGCAGCATTGCTGGCCTACTTGGAATTGCAGATGTACTTTGATGTTAGAATGCTACTTTGAACATTTTTGTGGTACCAGCGGTGACCCTGGCAATTTGGCTTTTCCAATGTATGTCTATTTCAGGAACTAGCTTCCATAAAAAAGAAAAATCTACTATGACAGTCAAATGGTCTCTGCTTGAGAAAATGTTTTGTTCCTTTGAAATATGTTTTACATTTCAGCAAAATTTCAATGGAACATTAAACCTTAGGAGATTCACTTAAATTGCAGAAGCTGTGCTGTCTTTATGCATGAGTGTCAAGCAATAAAGCACGTACACCCCCTGCGCATTCTCTTGGTAGGGGGCCCATGGAAACTGCCGCTTTCAATTCTATCTAATGTTTACACGCTAGGCAGTCTTCCTTCAGATATTGAGGGTTACTTGTTCCTAATGTTCAGCCATATAGACCAATCCATCACATGAAACTGTCAGTGACATTTCTACCCCTTTTCTGGTTTTATCATTAAAGTGAGGAAATAAACATGACACCCCTGCTTTATCCCTTCAATTTTCCTCTGCTAAGGGATTATTCATTCACTTCTACCTGTAAAGACACAAATTACAAATGAATGCTGGTGCATTCACTTTGTACCTAGAGTCTTGTAATTAACCTGATCTGTATCTGAATTTACTATGCATTTACTTCAACCTACTCTTGAACAAAGATTTTTCTTCCATCTGTGTTTCCAAAAGCATGCAGAAACAATTCTTCTTCCTCTATTCTTAGTGGCGTGAAGAATATGATGAATGAAACCTTTTTTTTCTGCTCTTTAGCATAAATGAAAAAGGTACAAGGACATTGATTTCAGCTGTAAATGGAGCCTGCTTGTAGATTACCCACTATGAAAGATATTTAAAAGTAGTGCATGTTTTCTGTACTGGTAGATCAGATGGACGTTTTTAACACATTAACATTTATACCTAGATATTCCTGCAAAGCCCTCCAGGGAAGAGTTCTCTGATAATGATACATGGTGAAAAGCAAGATGCATATCTCACTTAATTTGAAGTAGGAAAAATCAAGTTTCAGAGGGATTTCAGCTAAAGAAGACCTCCTAAAATGGATCCAATTTGGAACACATTCTGGAAGGCATAGAAATGTGCCCTTCAGGGATGACATGTGGACAAGTATGCTGGTTTAAAAGTAAACTGCTGGTAGAAATGAACCCAACTCAAGAGAGATTGCAGGTGAGAGTTACAATTTACTAAAAAGATTACAATGAATACAATGATACAGAGAAAAACTGGTTTTAACCCACAAAGACAGATGTACAACCGTGGGACAAGAACAGAATGCTGCTTGTCAACTCCTGTGCTGAGCACCACATGGCCCCCCTTGATGCAAAGCAAAAGGAAAGGAAACCTGTTGGTCTGGATGATGGTCGCAGTTCTGTCAAAGTAACGATCTCAGTCTTGTTGAGTGGAACTTGCAGTCCTTTTGGAGTTCTGGTCCTTGTCTGGATCCGATGAGTGGCGGTAGAAGCCCTGGGTGGTAGAAGTCCTGTGAAGTGAGGGAAGGAGACCCTTGATCTCTCCAGTGAAGTCCCAGTGTGGTCTTTTATTGGGCTCAGGGTAAGCGGGAATGCCTCTGGCACCTTCCCTGGGGTGGGGACCTCTTCACGGGATGAGTCATACTGGATCACAGGACATTTCAAGAGTCTTTGACACCTTCTAAGCACAAGTGGATCCATTATGGCCATCAGCAGAGATGAATATCATCAGGCCATGTGTGTGAATTGCCCTAATGTCACCCCAAGGGGAGTTATCACAGATGAGTCATTTGTGTAAGGACAAAGAAACAATACCCAGTCTGAGGTGGCAGGTGTGCACGCCCTCTGAGTCATCAGCCTTCCAATCTTTTCACACTGGTGGATACATTCATCCTCTAGGATAATAGAACACCACCCTTATCTTAAGTCTTTCCCCAAAGTCTAAATTAGTAGGCATATTTGGAGAAAAGAGAAAAGAAAAGGTGGATACCAGAGTCTTTGTGTAACCCAGGACAACACCTGGAAGTGGGAAGGGCAACCTTTCAAAAATAATCTGCTATGTTGTTTTTAACTGAGTGACCGGAATTGCTGAGAGTATTTTAAGTTCTAACCCAACTTTATGGAGAAGTACAGTGACAGTTTTGTTCTCAGTTTTTCTTTTGTCATTCCTAATAATTTCCTAAGAATATTTTCTTTACTGTGCCATCCATTTTTCAAAGAACCACTCAATATATTTTACCATAACAGGTACTTTAAAGACCAAACTGTGTGTATATTGTCTTTATTTTCTTGTTTGTGTTGCTTTACATTTAGTGACATTGAACCCGACTCAGTTTTGTGAGATCTTTCTGCAAACACTTGCAGTTACTTTCATTTTGAATATAGTAATAATTTTGTAATCGGCAAACTTTTCCATATCACCTTTCCACAGAATATCTCTTTTGATGAACATCACAAGTCCTAGCTCAAACCATTCAGCCACATCAATGGCAGTATCCTGCCACTGTGGGAACAGTATTTCCTACCATCTCATCATAAATATCTCTATTCAGGAATTTGTCAAAGGCTTTTTCAAATCCAAAACTGCTGTGCCAATTACATCACAGTTAATCTGTATGCTTATTGATCCTTTAACAAACTCTAAAAGTGTTGTGAACCACAATCTAATTTCCCTCTAAAAAAGCCCTGTTTTGTATCCTATTGCTCCATGTACATTCATGTCTCTGCTAAATCTACCAACAGTTTCTAGCAATTTTCAGACTACAGAAGTCAAATGTACAGACCTATAATTCCACATGTCTTCCTGAATAATAAATTCATAAATCTGTAACTTTTGTCAAATTCTATTCCTTTATTAATGGTGATTTTAGTAATAAATTATATACCACAGCTAACAATTACACAATTTACCAATTGAGCTCCTTCAGAGCTCCAGAATGAATAACATATGGTACTGGAGATATTTTACTCTTTATTTTACTTATTTATTCTAAAACATCTTCCACTGAGACTTCAGTCTGAGACTGTTTTAATGAGTCACTTGTCATAGGAAAAGCTTCTTCCGATTTTCACACTAATGCAAAATATTCAATCAGCTTTTCTGTTGTGGCCACATCTTTTCCATTCTTGTAACATCTAGATCATCTCCTTGGCAGCACAGGCAGAGAAAAACTTGTGGATCAAGATAGGGACAGGGAGATCATTCACTGATTATCATCATGGGCAAAACACCCTTGACTTTGGGGAAGTAAATTTAATTTATTTATCCAACAGAGGAGGAGGATAATTAGAAATAAGAACAAATCTAAAAACACCTTCCACCTACACCCTCCTTTCTTCCCAGGCTTAAGTTCACTGTTTTACCTTGACGCCCTGAGCAGCACAGAGTGGTGGGGAACAGGGGCTGCAGTCCATTCATCACACATTGTCTCTGCTTCTCCTTCCTTCTCGTGGTCTTCCTCTGGTCCAGCATGGCATGGGGTCCTTCCCATGGGAGATATTCTCCACTAAATATTCCACTGTGGGTCCCTTCCACAGGGTGCAGTCACTCAGGAACAGACTGCTTCAGTGTGGTTCCCTCCCTGGGCCACAGGTACTGCCAGGAGCTTGCTCCAGCACAGGTTTCCCTTGTGGTCACAGCCTCCTTCAGGCATCCACCTGCTCTGTCTGGGATTCTCCAGGGGCTTCAGGTGGATCTCTGGTCCATTGTGGAACTCCCTGGACTTCAGGGGCACAACTGCCTTACCATAGTCTGCACCACAGGCTGCAGGGGAATCTGCTCCAGCACCTGTAATACCTTCTCCACCTCCTTCTGCACTTTGGTGTCCACAGGGCTGTTCCTCTCACATACTCTCACTCCTCTGACATCTGCAGAGCAGTGTTTTTTACCACTTCTCAAATATGTTATCTCAGAGGTGCTACCAGCATTGCCGATAGCCTCAGCTTTGACCAGCCATGGATCCTTTCTGGAGATGATGGGAACTGGCTGTGTCCAACAGAAGGACAACCCCATGTCTTTTTTCTCACAGAGGCCACCTTTGTAGTCATTTTTCTACCAAAATCTTGCCATATAAACCAAATGTAATTTACATATTATTATTAGTTTTATATATTTAGTAACTTACACCTTTTTTGTCATCCTTTCTTGTTTATACTTTTAAAATAGAAGATCTTTCGTTTTGAGGTTTTTTAATTTTCCTTGTTTGGATACAAATTCTACCTTTAAAGGATACTTCTTCTTTACTGGTGTGCTCTGCATTGACTGTTATCATTCTGAAATTGGATCTTAAGGTTATGATAAATAGCTCCATGAAAATGTCAGCTCAGTGCTCAGCAGTGGTCAAAAAAGTAAATTGAATGTTAAGAACTATTAAGGAAAGAGTAGAAAAGGAAACAAAAAACACAATCATATCAGTGGAAAAAGCTGTAATCCCAAAACCTAAAAAATGAATGTAACAGAAGTGGAAGAGGTTCACAGAAAGCCACAAAGAATAATCAAAAATATAGAAAGGCAGTCAAAGGAATTCATAAATAGCCCAGGACTATTCAGTCTGAAAAGTGACAATTGAGGGAAGGCTTTGGCAGAAATCTGTCCTATCATAAGGGAAAAGGAAAAGATAAAAAGAGACAGATGGTTCATTTTCTCTTCCAGAGCAAGAATGAAAGTATCACATCCTGTTAGCAGGTGGTAGGTTGAAAGCAAAAAAAAGGGAGATAGTTCTCTACATAATATGTAGATAGCTCTCACTCCCCAGGTCGCTTTTCTTTCAGTATTCTTTACTGTGCACAAAAAGACATTACAAGCAGTATATGAACCACTTACAAGCACACAGCAATGATTTAATGGCTGGCTAGAGCACCAAATGGGGAGCAACAATTGCCATTTCTATGCCTGCAGGTGTTGTGATCCTCTTTGGATCCACACTCATATGGTGATAGGGAAGTGTCAGTCAGCCCTGTTGTGCTCTGGCATGGATTGGTCTTCAGTGCTGCCAAAAACCAGATTCTAGGCTTTTTCCATATGTGTGAGTAGTTTCATGTCAGTATTTTTCTCCTGAATCCCCGAGTTGCTAATTGTCACCTCTCACTTCAATTTGTGTATTTTAATTTTGTTATCTTGTGACATGTTAACTTACTTACACCCTGACATCTGAAAAACAGGTTAGTCTAAAACGAGTCAAACCCAAGTGTAAAGTTGGAGGCAGCTGCATCTCCAAGGGATACACTTTGAAAGAGTTTTACTCAGGATATTTTGGATGTTGAAGGCTTGCATGCATTGAAAAAGGAACTGGACTAGTTCGTGGACAAAAATATCACTTTGAGATGCTAGACAGAATTACCAGAGACCTGATTCAACTAAAAGTCTGTTTCTGTTTCAAGACCCTCCTGAGCAGTAAATCACTGTGGACATCAAAGAATATTCATGACATGCCTCATCATTTTGATCTTCCTTCAAAATCTGCTTGTCATCATTGATGGAAGTGAGACATAGGGTTTGGCTAACCTCTGGTCTGGCTCAGCACGGTTGCTCTTGTGCTCTGAAGGCCTTCTTTGCTCTGCCACATAACTGTGTGGTCTGGTTTTACTTCTTTGACGGTTTTAAGATCTTTTTGCCAGAGGTTGTAGATTTCTTTTGGAATAATGTTTTTAAGCAGAGTTGTTAATGTATTTTATTTTTTTTCTTCATTTTAGTTGCTCCTAATTTGTTTTTTTGCAGAAGTTTCTTTTATGAAGGTGATATGGTTTGGAGAAGAGGGAAAACTTTTCAATCATATCGGGATTTTGAATGAGGGAAGTTTGAAACACACTATTTTAAGAGTGTGCCAATGTAGCTTTAGCTACTTCATTTTGAACCGTACATATTCTCCTCTTGGATATCTCACAATATTTCACATTTTGGTATCTCACTATTTAACTATTACAATTTCCCAGATAATGAGGGTTAATTAAAGCATCCAATTATTATTGTTTTCTTTCCTTGTAGTGATCTTAATGTTAGCATTTCTGAGCCACTATCTGAGCCACCATTTGACAACATAAAGTAACCCAAATAATATATTCTTTAAGGTAAGTGTGACACTTTTGCTCACATAAATTATAATAATTGTTATGGTTAATTCACTTACTATATTTAACTCTGAGCTTTCTTTGAGTTCTGAAACTTCTCTCTAGCAACCTGATCTATTTTGTCTGTTCTATATATGATCTTCTTGTTTCTCAAGACACGTAAGTGATCTGTTTCTCAGGACAAATTTTTCCATGCTTATTATGTCCATATCCTCACTTCAAATCAGTTCCTTGAGTTCATTCGTCTTACTTTATTGTTTTTCAGTATTTGTAGACTTCTAGTATGACAGAAACAAGTTTTCCTTCGATCTCGTTGTCTATTTTTAGATCCATATTTATGTGGTGAGAGGATTCTTTGATGTTTCCTATCTGAGGTTTATTGAATTATATCTTTTTTGGAGGCTGTAGATTTTACTCTTAGAGGATGAATAATCTCAGACTGTCTTCTCTTTTTCCCTTGTTAGATTCCTCCTAATCTTTATAAAAACAAAAGTGAAACCAAAACCAACAACTTCAACTCTTTTATAACCTTGAAGTCAAATACCAGTGCATGTTTCATATTGGCCTAGACAGAAATTATCCTTTTTTTATGGGGCTGCTACATTTCAAAGCTTTCTGAAAATCCCCTCACTGCCTCATATTACTTCTGCAACTGTGTTTTAACACAGTTGTTTGTCAGATTTGTGTACCAAATCCTGAAAGCCTTCCAGGGAGTGCTATTGTTAAGGCTCTATTTTTATGTTAACATTGAAAGATCAAATTTTGTGTCCTTTCTCTCCCCCTCTATGTAGTGGGTACTTCACTGACAACGTAAAACAGGTAGAAACCTTGTGAGGTCCATAGCTTTTGTGTGCAACAGACAGGTTATAGGCATTTAGAGTTGACTGAGCTCAAGTGTTAAAAGTCGTCTTATATGTGGATATCAAAGAACTTATAAAGAAAGTCTGCCCCTGGTCTTCTCTCCACAATGCCCTAGAACAGACCTCTAAAGAGCGATTATTTCCTTTGTTTATTTCCTAAGCTTGTGAAATAAGGGGTAGGACACAGGCAGTTCTGACTAAAATCTTCATGCCTCTCTCAGGGGAATAGTGATCAGTCTCTCCCAGCCAACTGCCCCCAGATTTTATACTGGGCATGACATTCTATGGTAAAGAATATCCCTTTGGACAGTTTGGGTCAGCTATCCTGGCTATTCTTCCTCGCAGTTTCTAGTGCTTCTCGTCACCCGCAGAGCTCAAGACACTGAAAAGTCCTTAACTTTAGGTAATCACTGCTCAGCAACAACTAAAACATCAGTGCGTTACCAACATTATTCTCATACCGAGCCCCAAACTCAGCACTGTGCCAGCTACTAAGGCGAAAAAGAATTCTACCCCAGTCAAAATCAGGACAGCCTTTCAGCATGGTGTTAAGAAAATGGAAATATCTGTGAGGACCCTTAGGGCTAGGCATGGGATAACCTCCTGCTTGGGTAGCTTAGTCTACAATGCAGCGAGCTTGGCCTCAATTTAACCTTAAAACACAGGCTGGAGGGAACAGTTGTGTAACTGTCATATATCTGCCATGTTAAAAATCTTACTAATCATGTTGATTTGGTATTTGTTGTTCCAAAGGGAAGCATTGCTGACAGAAAAATCAGACTCAAGTAAACAAATGGAAGGTAAACTCTCAAAAAAACCCCCAAAAATGTCACAGGAAAATTCCAATAAGGCAAATCCATTCTTCTTATTAACTGAGCATTTTCATGACATCATTTATGGCTGCCATGCTTCATTATTCTTCATGTTTAGTAATAGATTTTATGGTATTGTCAAAGCAATATTGATCACCCCCCTGAAATGTTTTTAATTTCCAAATGTGCTGTGCTGTTTTGTGAGAACTTTGCTTAGGTGGCAAATGAAACTGCCTTTTACTACAGGTCAGACGGTGTGAATTTCATCACCAGTAATGGAGAGAACTACATTAAGATAAAGCCGATTGGAGGGAACCATTACTGTTTATTAGCATAAAGATCATTCATTTCCCAAAGCTTACACTAGATAAATATGCATGCATATCTGGTAGAAATCATGCCAGCTCAAATAATTTAAAGGGATTATACTTTTCCTTAGCAATTTTTTGTTAGACAAATAGAAATTGAACTTGAGAAGAAATACACTTGAGAGATTTTAATACCTTAAAATCTGTATTTATGGGGGGGTTTTTTGAGTTGCAGCATCAATACTTTTACCTTAGAAATTATATTTGCATATTAAAAATTCATCCTTAATATGAATCCTGATTATATTTTGTTCTTAATCAGAAAGTAACAAAAATTATCCTTAATATAAATGACTACAACAAACATATGTATTTATAGCACTGCTCAAAAATTAAAATTTTGACCCATGAGAACATTTACTTTCTTTCTACAACACAGGTTTTAGATTGTGTGGAAGACACTACTATGTCAAAATATATTTTCATGCTGAACTGAAAACAGTGAAAAATACCCATTTCTGTAAAAAACAAATTTTATAATAAATAGTTTATTCTACTTAAATAGAAAATCCTGTTCTAAAAATACATATTAAAAAAAAAAAGAATCAATAGAGTCTGTTCTAGTTTTGTCTCCTTTATTTATTTTTCTTTAGATGATTCTTATAAATAAATACGTGATATCTTTTTCAGAACAGTGTAATTTACTGTTGAGTAAATTAAAAAAAAGCATGGAGACCAAAGTTTATCTGCTAATAGTTGTGTGTAGCTTCCCACCCTTACAGATTCCAGCCTTTTACCATATCAAGTTGTAAATCTCTTACGGGCTTTGGGGGTGCACTGGAATCCCAGATACTGTACTCTCCTACAGAGCTCACAAATATCAATATCAGATTTACTCTTTTAGGTTTGGGTGTTTTTTGGGGGGCTTCGGGGTGGGGGATGCGATTCTTTCAGTGCAGGTAATTGGAGCAGAAAAAAATGTGCTTCATTTTTGGGTATATGTTTTGTTTATTTGATAGCATTCTGTGGAAAAAACACTTTGTTCCAGACGTTTATGCCAAAAAAACTCCACCATAATTAATGTTTACCTATAGGTACATACCTATATAGTTACATATAGGTTAACCTAATGACTACATATATGTTAAACTAGTTGTTTAGGATCTGTTTATAGTGAGTGAAAGGTATGAGTACTTACAGAAGGTGGCTAAACTTCCTTAAGGATGAAACTTATAAATCCAAATGGTCCAGTACAATAAAGGTAGTATTGAGGCTTCCATTAGGTCAAATATCTAAGACCTCTGTGAAAATGGTCCAAAATGTGAATTTATAAAATTGTCTTATGTTTTCACTTATTTCACGGCAATATTTCAGCTAATCAGAAAAGGGAAAAAAAGAAAAAAATATTGACATGTAGTATGTTTATGCCATTAACTATAACAAGTCAATATCAGAAATTGAAAACTAATTTCACAGGCGATTTTTTGGTAAAAATGTTGGTTCTTGTGCTCAGCTCCTTTTCTTCCTAAAAAGTGTTGTGTAGTTATCATACTTATTAGATCAGATGGTTTATAGCAGTACTACTGAAATGAGACCCCAGAAATAGCCTGTTCTTTATAGAGAGCATGTCATGTGTCATATTTTCATTTGGTGCTTGTAACAAAATGTACATTCGCTACCATCAAACATTATTTTAAAATCTTGCCTCATGAAAAAGTGATTATGAAGTTTAGTACAAGATCTGTTACTAATACTTGGAACCACAAATAAAATTGAGCATAAAATTTCTAAAAGCTAATTCTCCTTTTTTTTTTTCCAAACAGATAAAACAAGCTATCACTCTGAGTTTTATGGCATATTATGAAATTGACAGAGGCTGCATATAAAGTTGAAGTTATGCAGTGTTGAAACAAGTCTGTTATGTGCACTATATGACAAATGTAAGGATTGGATTTTGTTTCATGCTTTCAACTCTAAAGTAGTAAAAGCAAGGCTCTGTTAACTGAAGAAAATGAGGCCAGGCTTTCCTTAAGTAGATCTATGGACATCTTTTTTCATGTCAATGTGAACTTCTGCATGTGTGCAGGGGCAGGGTACTGGAGGGAGAAGGTTTATAAACCTAACT
Source organism: Neopelma chrysocephalum (assembly GCF_003984885.1). Classification (NCBI taxonomy): domain Eukaryota; kingdom Metazoa; phylum Chordata; class Aves; order Passeriformes; family Pipridae; genus Neopelma; species Neopelma chrysocephalum. Next base: position 13,581,483 of record NW_020897702.1, on the reverse strand, counting down.
GTGGGGTTCAATGTCTCTCCTTTGGAGTCAACACATCAAGAACAATATATACCAGCTTCAGGTTTGGTACTAAATGTCCTATATCAAAATTTAAATGAAGGTTTGTCTCGTTCAGTGTACTGTCGAAACCAAACTGTCCATTAAGCCAGGCTCAATGTAACCATGTTTATTCTCTGTAAGCATTTTTGTTGAGCTGAAGTAATTCTTATGCTAACTGTAGGCAAGATAGAGCAGTGAATCAAAGAGAAATATTATATTTAGGGATTCAGATAACTCGTATCTGAAAAAAATTCAGTTCGTTGCTGCTACTGCTGGAAATACACTCTTGTTTTTTAAAACCTGGTCCCCTATAGTCTCTCATGTTTTTCATATTAGGGAAGAAATATTCAAGTGAATGTTTGTTGCTCCACTATATGACTCCATGAAATAACGTAAATAAATGCAGAAGTGAGAGGAAAGCTTTTTTTCCCGGCAAAGGAAAATGGATGACAGAATAAATGGCTATTGAATGAAATTGTTCATTCTGCGTTTGTCAGTGGTTCCTACAGAAAATTTGGAAATTACCAGAGTGCAGTCATAAAGTATATATGAGACTTAACAATTTAATTATTTACTCAAATTCTTTTCTGGAATTGATATTCATAAGATTTTGAAGAATCTGACTACAGGCTTTAGCTCACAGTCATCACAAAAAGGAAACTCCAGCAACACTCAAAGAAACAGCTCATATAGCTAATTACTACTTGTGAGGCCGTTGTCCAGCAGAGCTGTATTTACTCTATTTTACTCTCCAGGTCCAGCTTTATATGTATGAGCATGGATGCTGGGGTCTGAGCACAGCCAAATGAAGAAGTGGTTGTATCTCAATAAATCAATGCTTGAAAGAGAGCTAGTTTCAAATACTGAATAACAGATAAATTACAGAGAGAAGTGGGTTAATCAAAGCACAAATGAAGAATGGCGATTTATCAGCAAATATCACTCTAGTTACAAGTAAATTTTTATATCTGGTCTTTGTCAAAGAACTTCTTCCTTCAGGGATATTAAGGTAGCCTTGTGGCTTAATCATGTGTCACTCAATCCCTCTGCCATGTCTGCCCTCCCTTCAGAATGGTCCAGGATGTGAAACATGCATCCCAAACCCACTGCGTTCATTAAATGCAATTTTACTGCAGCTGATGCATACTGTTGTCTGCCCTGAGAGCTCAGCCATCCTATACTCCTCTTTATATGCAAAGATAACTTGCAGAGGTTGTATTGGTCTGCCTAACTTCTGTGCTAAAGATGTTAATCTCTGCTCTCTCTCTTTGTCTATAGATGAGGAGCTCCAGAAAGAGGAGGTCTGGCAGTGGGCTGCCTGATACAGCCTGCTCTCCTTCCTAAGGGCCCCTCAGGGAGCAACACTGGGGTTACACATCTTCCCTTGGCTAACTGGATATTGATCTTACAACTAGATTTTCCTGCTGTAATTAATTGGGATCTCCAGTCTACTACAGGTGTAGTCTATGACCTTGAGTAGGACCTTGAGTAGGCTACTTAGTCTAACTGTAATTTTCTCTTGTGTTTGCTTATATTTATTCAAACTATAACATTTTCAGAGTATCTTGTCTCTTTCTATGTTGTTGTCCAGTGTCCAGCACAATGGGGTCCTGATCTTCAGTAGAACCTCTATACACTATTTGGCTAAAAATAATGAATAGTAAGAGTATATTTGCCATGCAAGTGCAATGAATGTAGAATACAGAGGCAGAGGGAGGAAGACAGGCCCTTATTCTTCTTCAGTGGTTATTATACAGTTTGAGAAGAAACTAAACATCTTTTGCGTGGGATTGGAGAATAACATTTTTATCCTCAAACAACAGCAGTACCGCAATGTGCTGTTTACACAGTGAAGAGGCAGTAGTCCATTCATTTTGTGCCTGGTTATCCATGCCCCTCTAAATTTCTTCACAAGTTCTTTTGATTTTATCGCCTCTGGACAGTGGATGAATGTAACTGTTTTTAAGTGGTTTGAGGGGAGCTTTATAAACATATTAAGTAACGTTAGAATATGTATAACACTGTTTTTGTGATACCCTAAAGGAAGAGCAGTGTACTTTGGATCTGCAGAGCTGTGCAGTTCTTAGTCATGCTGCCTAGTACATTGTTATACAAGAGACAAAATTGCTTGGACAGGTACCTACTTTCTTGCGCACAGTCTGATTCTCATCTCCACCCTCATTGTTATACTGAACAAGTGACTGTCATTCATGTAAGTCTTTACATACATTGTTTATTTTTAAATGAGAGGCACATGAGACACAAAGCAGACAACTGAATAACAGAACCTGATGCAGCTCTGACTAGCCATGGGGATTTGCAGGAATGTTCCATGTTTCTCTTCCTCTCTTGTCTCTAATGGAAAAGGAAGACTGGGGCAAAAAGATCTTAGTGTAGTGGGAAATGCAGCCAAAAGACTAAAAAGACTAAAGCCCAGATTCAGAAGTTCTTTAGATGTTCAGTTCCCACTGAGTTTGATTGTAGACAGGTGACTAAACAGCTTTGAAGATCTGATACCAACTACCTCCACCAAATTAATGTCAAACAAAACTCAGGTAGCTCAACTACTAGGTAATTTTCTATCTGACTTTCTGTATTTCTGTGGCTCTAAATAAAAAAACAGGCATTTTACCAGATCTCATCAATGTGAATTGCTTTTTGTTTGAAGCAATTCTAGGAACCAGAGGACCTGGAATGTAACTGGGAACATATGAAGACACACAATCACATGTTATGGTGGTCATTGTAATCCTGAAAATGCATTATAGTAAAGATAATTCCCAGGCAACCCCAGATTTCAAGCCTTCTCCCTGATTTCTTGGATGAGAAGCACTATATAACACTTCACAAGGGAATCTTCTGATTATGGCAGTGGCATGCTTATAGTATAGGTACACTCAGGCATATGCCTTCATAGCAAAAGCAGTCAGGTAGTAGAGATTTCTTATAGAGGAATCATGAAGGAAAAGGAATGAGAAAAATATGAGCAGGTCCAGAAATTTCTCTAAGGGAGGTGTTTAATGAATGGTCAAAGCTGTGTCCCTGCACACCCAGCACTACTGCAGAACTATATGGTGATTTCAATTTACTGCACACAGGCAGCCTGATTTGAAACTGCTAAACAATGGATTACAGCAAGCAGGAATCTAAGAAAATTCTTGAATCATATAAAGTAGCGCCACTGTGTTGAGTGCAGTTACCTTGGTTTTCACCAGCAAAAAAATATCAGAAGCTGTCTACATAATTGAACAATTTTAATCATTTTAATAATTGTTTTATGAAGTCTGTTAATCCCTAACTGAAACATAGTGACCATTACGCAAGTAATATGCAGCTTCATAAAGAGACCATCCTGCCTCAAAGATATAGCATCTAATAAATTAAACAGTCAAGTATATGCACCAAAGTTTTGGATAGAAGATGAAATGTGTAAGAAGATTAATATCGGCCCTTCTTTTAAATTGTTCATGTAAGTTTTCAATTCATAGTGACATGTTCCATGTAGGAATGGATTGGGACAATATGGCTTATGATGTAAATAAATGAAATGGAGGAAAAAATAAAAAGAAAGCCTTTTAGTAAAATCCAGCATGGACAAATGAATATATTTTGGTTATTCTAAGAGAAAAGTGATGGTATTGGTTGAATTATAAGATGGTGACTATCATATTTGCTAAATAAGGAAGAAAACTGCAAAAAACCCCACAACCCTTGACATTAATTGCATGCACCATATGCAGTGCAAAATTAAAATATGTATTTATATGAATACTTCGAGTTTCTCTGATCTGTAAAGCTTTTAATTTAGCTGAAAAATGTAGAGTTGAGTTTTAAGCGCCCTTTGGTTACTAGTAGTATTTAAAAAAACTGTTTCACACAAACACTCTCTTTCTCTTTATGTCCTTAGAGTAAAGATAAGACAAGAACAAGATGCATAATGATGGATCCCAGGTATGCTGACTCTTAGTTCCTTTCCAAGTGTTCGACAGTTACATTGAAATGCCACTCTGTTAAGTGATGTATAAACACATGTGTATAAAATATAGAATAATAAAAGTAGAGGTTCCTTCTCATCTACAAGCCTCTTTGTCCTGAGGAGACGTAAAACAAACTAACCTAACTCTGCTCTTATGCTAATTGGTTGTAACAAAATATAAAATAAATTTATGAGTTCTTATTGCCTTATCAACTGGCACCAAGCACTTCCATTTCAGCAATGACAAGGTTTTATTTGTTTGGTAATGAGTAGGCTAGCAATTTGAAACTATATTCTGAGTGTTTATACATGCATGTATGTGATTGTATTCAAACGGTTAATTATTTGCAGAATGGGATTTATACTCTTATTGACTATTTTCCACTCAAAACACTCTTTAATCCATATTATAAACTGAAGAGCTGAATGGTGAAGATGAGTAAGAAACTATTACTAATCACTGAAAACCCAAAACTGAAATTCCTTTGCAGTGAGGTACGTTTATGATTTTTCCACTTCATTTTTAAATAATAGCAAAGTAATTTGTAATTTAAAATGTAATATGTTATTGATGCTATAGCATTTTTCTCAGGTCTCTATCTGAACATACAGTGGATTTTGTATTACAGTCAAGCTCAAGTAAAAAAAATCTGAAAAAATACAAAAGATCATAGCGTTATCATTTAAGATACAAAAGTGTTAGGAGCATGAATTGCCATGTTGCTACTCACACATAGAAATATACATGTGAACATCATGAAAGAGAACTATGCAGACACTTTAATACCTTATATTGAAAAAATATAATTATTAAGGTTTATAATTTAAAGATATTATCTGTGAAATGTCAGAAGAAAGTCTTGCTATATTAGTTTTTTGGGTTTTTTTTGGTTTGTTTATTTATTTAGATTCAGGAGACAGTGTATTTACTTACAAGACAATAAGCAGTTTGTATTGCCTTTCATGTACCCATTGAAACCACAGAGCCACCTAGGTCCTCAGAAAAGTAAAAATAAAATCTCAGATATAGACAGTGAAGTATTTCAGGCTTATCAGAATCTAGACCCTAGTCTTAACTTTACATGTCATAATTTGTGTTAGTAGCATACTACATTGTACGTCCAGGACATTAGATGCATAGGCTTTGCTTTTTTCTCATTCAAGAATCAGTCTTGCAACTGTGCACCAGAGGTCATAGGTGTTGCACTCAGAGTGCTGTTTTCAGTCCTAAAATAATTTCTGCAACAAATAATAAAACCACAGTGGTGATATGGAATCGCTCCCCCTCTGTCCTATCATTTTGGAACCTTAAGATTCAAATATTGTTCGTCTCCACATGGACCACTCTTGGGTCCTTTGTCTGAGGGTAATGTTTTGTCAGAGTAATAATATGGGCTGCAGGCATTAGGTATAGCAAGTGGTTTTATCTTGTGTACAGCAGAAGGGTTATACACCAGAGCTGAATGTAAGACGGATTTAATTAGAAGCTGAGGGGGACTGAAGGCTTGTGACAGGAATAAATCAATGTTTTTGATCATTAGACCTTGTGAAGATTCTGATGCTGTAATGGAAAACTAGTACATGCTATTTCTTTCAAAACCCTTGACATGACTGTGATATATTTCTGTAATGTACTGTTGGACAGATTTCTTTGACTTTCACCATCCCCCTTTTGATCTCAATTTAGATTATTACTAAGGTATGAAAAAAAGATCATTCTTCTGGTTGCTACAGTAACATGTCCTATAAGCCCCAGGCATGTGCTAGCTCTTCATCAAATGTTTATGGTAACAGCTAAATGTAAATCCACAAGGAAAAAAATGATAGTTGTACTGCATTTAGATTACCAGATCCTCTGTGTGCCATAGAGGTGATGGACCATGTTCTCAGTTGGAGCTAGACTAATTTGTTTCAGGTGAAGACCTATTCCAATCATTTTAATTTGCCTCAACATAAACTCATGCTGCTTCAGAATGGCAGCTTCTGCCATTAATGACAGTGACGACACTGACGCTGAGTTCTTCTGGGGCTATGGCTGACACTTTGCCCATCATTTGGATGCCACCTTCTTCTGTGGAATGTGTGTGTTAGGCTTGGGGGCAATAAGTTATGGCTTTTTTCTCTCTTTTACAGGTAGCTGTATTGCAACTGACCACATGAAAAAACAAATCCTCTCTTCAATCTCTAATACTAATTATGCAAAATCAGATGCACTTTGAGAGATTAAGTGGTTGTGTGTCTCAAACTGTGTAAGTATAAATATATAACCTTGTGCTGAAAACAGCATGTGAAGTTCTGTGTCTGTGCCTGTGTGCATTTCTCTGTGAGAGGAATCTGTTCTCCCACCTGGAGAAAAATAGCAGAAAATACAGTTATAGAAACACTTAACTCCTCACTACCCATGTGCGGAATATTGATGTTGTCTATTATTTAGGCCAAGCTTAAAAGAAATCAAAGCATTCCCTTTTCAGCCTCGATTCAGGTGTAATGTTCATATTCTCAAAGGTCCATTTCAATAAGTACTCACTGGTTTTAAAACTCAGTTTACAGATATTTTGTATTACATATATTCTTTACAGAATATATTTTCATTCAGAATTTTTGTGGTTATATTGAAAGCTGACAGTAGTTTCCCTTTAGGTAATTTTGTCCTAGTGTAATGAGGACTATGAAATCCTCCAGTCACACCTGTTCAGGCCAGAAGAGCCTGATTAGCAAATAATTAACAAATAATGCTGGGGTTTTTATAACAGAAATTGCCTTTTGTGCTCACATGCATTCCTGGTAGGCCAGATGTGAAAAACAGCAAACTACAGAAAGCAGCAAAGCAGTAAATCATGAAGGTAGTCAGAGGAAACAGGTTTCTATTGCTCCTCTGTAGTGTTCACTGTATGCTTAATACAGTATTCAACTTTTTACTGAGATAATAATATTTGCTTCCTTTTGATGTCGGGTTTTTGTTTGTTTGGTTTTGTTTTTTTATTTCTTCTCTCCAGTTGACATCTTTAAATTCAGCATCTGATTTCTGTAGGTACCTTCTTTATTTTTAGTCTTTGTGTGAATGATCCCTAACTCACCTTCATTTCAATAATACGTTTGCCAAGAAGCGACGCAAAAGTCTTGGGCTTTGTGCCAGCTCTCTCCCAGACATTCACCTACATTATGTTGAGACAATGGAAATATCCATAATGAGATCATTTAATGTCATTGAACTGTTTGACGCATTAGAAAAACAGAAATATAAGCATGTAAGATTGAATCCAAATGTAAGGAGACATGAACTTTAACCACTTTCCACTTGGCTTCTCTTGCACTTAACTGTGGCATTGTGATTTTGGGCTACTATGGGAGACCTAATATTGGACTCGAGTAATATCATCAGTATGCCACTTTTAATGTTTCCGTGAAATCAAAGAAGTTCTGCTAGATACATATAGCCTCTTAGAAAATCCATAAGCAAAATTATTAAAAATTTTGATTCAGGTACTTTTAGTGAAATCTTTAGTTCAAAAATATGTAACATTTTACAAATTTAGGCCAGAAGGTTTATTGACAGTTAAAGCAGAATATAGCCTAATATGTATTTATCACAGATGAAAAAAAAACCAATGTTAAAAGCAAAGTGAAATAAACCATCTGATTTTTGATCCCTAAGGCTGATACATTCTTCAGGAGCAAAGAATAATGTCATGGAAGTGAGAGTCACACACATAAAATAGAAAGGAAAAGTAGTTCAGTAATTAGGATGCCTCAGATAAACTTTATGTTTTCTTTAAAGTACAGTTTTGTAGCTCCTTTCTAGTTCAACAACAGTTTTATATGATAGCAAATCCCTTGACTTTGATGGTATGATTCCAGGTTATGACCTCTCTGTAATCTTGCACTGAACCATTTGACTATTGATTTAAAGACATGCTGGAGTGCTTGTACAGAGCCAACCACTATGTGGAGGAAAGAACACAGAGACCTGTCCTCCAGTGATCTCTAATGAAAGAAGGATAAGCAGGTCTGCTCCCAAGCTAAGATCATGGCACACACAGTTTCACAGTTACTATGGTTCAGCAAAGGTATTTTAATACATTAAACTCTGGTCTCACCTTCAGCAATCGCTTAAGTTCTTATAGTTAGTCTCATATTCGTTCCACTTAACCTTCTGTTCTTTTTCTTTTCTTGAATATATATACCTCTCCTGTATTTGAGGGGTCCTGAAGTAAGACAAAACCTCCCATCATAGATCTACTGAGAACAGCACAGAGGCTTGTAGTGTGAATGAAAACAGAACTGCTTCCAGTGTATTGCTCTCTGCTTTATGAACACTGCTCTTCATGTGCCTGCAATGGCTATCAATGAGATTCAGAAAATGTTCTTAACTTTAGCACAATTCGACACTTAACTGAAATTAAAGATAGATAAGAAAGGGGAATGGAACCCAAAAACCAGTTTAGTTTTTACGCAGTGAATGCAATCCTAATAACCTTGGAAGGAGCCAGCCTTCAAACAATTCCACAATTATCTGTAACTCTAAAAAAAATTGAAGAGTCATTATGCTTTCTTGTTTTTCCTTCTTTAAATCAGCTGATTCAAACAAAATAATTCAACTGATGCCTTGGTATTTCAAAAGGTCATTTCTTCACCTACTAAATCTCTGAGGCCATCTTGTTCGACTTTTATACAAGAACCTCTGTGTTTTTCCTCCTACCGTCTGTTGGGAGGGTATCTCTGTAAACAACTGAAAAATGTCTCTTTTATGCTTTTCCAAATTCCTCCTTCGCTTTATTACTCCAAGGAGTTCTTTGAAAACAAAGCAAAGTAAAAACATAAATCTCCTGGTATGGCAAGATCAGCCACATCTCACTGCTTTCTCTTTGTTCCTTGTCTATCTACACTCATCTTTTATTTCAGCTTCTATGTTTAGATTGTGAGCTCTTGGGGCAGGGGCTGTCTTGTTTTGATCCATGTTCACTGCCAAGTGTTAAAGTAGTGCAAATAAATAACACTAATGATGTACTGCTAAAGTATATCAGGATGCTGTGCTTCTGTGCTCAGTTAATCTGACTAGTGAGTCAGGAGATTTAGGCATCATTGCATGTCACTGTGTGTTACATGTTAACAGCCATGGAATCTCTCAAGTTTCATATCAATTTACTAGTCTACAAAGCTCTTTCTGAGTTAAAAAATCTGTGGTTCTTCTTAATGCACTGTGGAGGTAAAAGCAACTTGTAAACAGCTGTATAAAATGCCCAGAGGTGGTAATTTTCTTTTTAGTAATGTGGAGTTTTCAGAAGCATATTTTTATACACTCCTTGAAAGAGAGGCAAAGACATGCAGATAGTGCCTGCTAATTCATTTAATTTTACGAAAGTGAATTCTAGGACAATATGTGAGGTACTGGTATTTGATTCTAGTTTGGAAGCTTAAAGATAATTATGTGAGGAGGAGATAGTTTGCCACTTGAGTTTAGTAGTATTAATATCAAAAGCGTAATTTGTAACTCAAACTTTTGTTTTAATTCCATTGTATCACTGATTATTTCCGTATTATGCTCTGTATGATTTTTTAAAAAGCAAAACCTAAACATATAAATGCTGTATTGATTGTTTCATGATTTTAATTTAATGTATGGTTATTTTTACTTCATTATTTGTATGCTTTATAAATTGATTGTCAAGACATAGAGACTTTTATACCCTTATAGCTTCTTATGTTTCTGTTGTATACTTTATTATCAGTTCTTAGCGTAAATATTCTCCCTACCGTTTTAGAAAATAAATATTTTTTCAAATATATTCTCATATTTCCCCAGCTGTTCCTCAGTATATCAAAAACTATTTTCAGTTGCTGATAATTAGTATCTGTAGGTTCTTGCAGTCAATACTAAATTTTCAGTTGTTTTTAAAGGGCTTCAGGATGGAATTTTACCTGAGAAAAAAACATATTACCTCATCTGCAAGGATGTTAGAAACAGTGATTTAAAGTAATTGCTTTCTACTGTATTTTCCCCACTTTTTTTATCACTAATAATTTTATTATATCCATATGTTTTATTTTATAGAAGCTTAGAGTTCTTTTCTGTTTGTTTTTTTTTTTGTGGGAGTTTTTTTTTGGAGGGTGGGGTTAGGTGTTTTTTTTTTCTTTTCTGAAGAGGAATAGAACAGAGAATTCAACACTTTAAACATTCCTTATAATTGTATCCCCTTACTTGATTCATTAATAGTCCCATTCTCTTCTTAATGCTTCTTTTTACACTGGTATCTCCATAAAAGTCTTTCCTGTGTTAGAAAGAAATGACTGCCCTAGAAAAGTATCATGACATGTGGAAGTATTACAGATGAGACAACTGAAATGTACTGTTCAGTGATGACAAGAAGGTTGTCAGACCCTTACACTATTATTTTTAATCTCTATCTGGATGAAAATGGATATTTGCCAAATTTCAGGCCCTTGTCATTGTGGATAATCTCTAAAATAGAACATCTTTATTCTTTGTCATTAAACTTCTGAACTCTGTAACATACAGAATTTTAAAAAGAATGCTCAAAATAATACAGTTTATAAAGCCAATACAAGTTTTGGTTCCTGTCTAATTACAACAGTAGATCTTCACAGGATTTCTAAACAGTTTAATGAGAAGCTTTTATCAGCAATTTTTTACAATTCACATCATGTCCACTATTCCGCAGTCCCCCTCTGTCAGTAAGTGTCTGGTCTGCTCAGTTAGCAAGGTGCTTTAAACCATAACTGATCCTATGCTGTAGAATATCATGTAACAGAGAGGAATTTTCAGGCTGAGACTTATCAGTACAGAAAATAATTTTTTTGTACAGAATTTAAAATTGTTGGATGAAAAAGAGGAGATTGATTTTTTATTGTTATTATTTTCTGTCAGGGAAATATTATACATACTAAGTCTAGATCAAACTTGACCTTTCAGATGAAGAGACTTCTCTTACTTCACAGAATCATACAATAATAAAGGTTGGAGAAAACCTTTAAGATCATCAAGTCCAACTGTTAACTCAGCACTGCCAACTCCATCACTAAACCATATCCCCAAGTGCCACATCTACATATCTTATAAATGCCTTCAGGCATGGTGACTCAAGCACTTCCCTGGGCAGCCTGCTCTAGTGCTAGACAACATTTTTGATGAAGAAATTTTCCCTAATATCCAATCTAAACCTTCCTGGTACCTTCCATTCATGTCAGGTACCAGGTGAATGGTCTGAAAGGGAAGAAAAACTGAGTTTGAATGCCTGTCTGGATGTTATTTTTAGCAAGTCCTAAACTGATGTGCATTCCCAATCTTTTTGAGTCAGAGCCCAGTTTCCTCTGATTTGCTTTAGCTAACCTACCTTACAAAAATTTCTTGTTCATAAGCTTAGATTTTTTTTGATTCCTCTTCTGTCTCAGTAGAGATACCACTAACCACCTTGGGTTTACAATGTCTCTTTGACAAATTGCCTGCAAGTTTCACAGTGCAGTGCTGAGCCTAAAATCACCTTGTGAATCTAGCACAAACAGGTATGCCACTTATTTCTAGGACGAATTCTGAGAGTGCCAGCGGATCTGAGACTCTTGCTTTGTTGTCTGTTGTCTGTCAAATGCATTCTGGCAATAAAAGACTTTGAGAGCGCTCTTGCAGCTCAATAGAGGAGCACTCCACAAACATTTGAGGACCTTGTTTTATTTGTGACGTCACTGCTTGGCAGTAGATGAGCCTTAATAGGCCTTGTCATGCTCTTGGGATACTTACTGTTTGGCATCCCTGCTTGTATACTTATTAAAAGTACAAAAACATTAAAGTAAAACTGAAAGTGATTTCACTTACTGAAATGCAAACTTTATGAAGTCCTTTACTTGGAAAAATAAGAAGTGAAATAATAGTATACTTTTAATTAACTTAGTCTGGTTTAATTTAAAGTCTATTTTCACATCTCAGTCAGACTGAAGGCTCTGAAGCCTGGTAATTCTCCACGTGATTTTCACAGATCACACATCTGTGACCCTGTCCTTTAGAAAGGTCAATCCTTAAGCTTTGCTTTCTTCAAATAGAATCATAACTTGTAGTAAAGCTGCCAATCTTTTTAAATTCACCTTTATTCACTTCCTATAGACCCTTCATGCTTATAACTGAGTTAATCAGGGCATCACTTCTGTTCTAGCAGAATCCTGCCTGACACTGGATTTATCTTCATTAGAAAAAGATTTCCTTGTCTGTCTCTGTAGGATCTCCCTGCTGGGTGGGGGCTCAACTACATTCAATGTCTAGTTGATGACAAGCAGATCTGACCTTAGATGAGAGTAGAAAAATGCTAAGTGGTCTGGGTATGGCAAGATCACCTACTACCTTACGACCTTAAAAGAAATTCATCCTACTGAATTATTTGAATTTTGTTAATTGATGACGTTAAGTTCATGGCATGTGGTAGAGGGTACAATGACAAACACTAATTTGTACAAACATACAGCGAATACAACGTACAATACATATGAGGAAAATTTAATGAAACAAAAAATGCAGGGTCACTCTAGATTTCAGTCCAGATACCCTTGACTGTTTAAAAATCAGTTACGTATACAAAGATAACTTTCTATACTTACTCAAGGAGAAGAGTGAGTTTCCAAAGGGAATTTCATTAAATCCTTTAGCAGATATCAAGCTGGACAGAATGACTCTTCACCTGATGTACCATTTACTAAATAAAGCTGATCCTAGATATCTGAAGTTCAATGAGGGGAATGCCAAGTCCTGCATCTACAGAGGACTGATTCCAGGCTACAGTGCACACAGGGACTCATACCAGTCTGTGACTCTGTGAAACCCTATTTTATTAGAGTGAAAGAATTCAACAGATTACCTTAACTTGTTCACTATAAAATAGAGATGAGTTCATCAGGTCATTATTAATCTTTAAGGAAGTTCAGGTACAAGAGCTATTAAGCTTATCTGAGAGTGATAACACGTTTGGAGCATATACATTGTTGGAAGTGATGGAGGGCAATGTTTCAGAAGGCAACAAAAGGGAGATAAATAGTATCCAGAAGTTAGGGTTTTTTAATTATTTTTTTCTTTTATAAGTTTTGTTATAATACTCTGACAAGTAGTGCAGCCTGTAGGCCTTCCTGTTCTCCCCATGCTTTGTTTTAAACTAATACCTACTTACTACTAATCAAAGGAGAAAAGATTACAAAGCTTTTCTGCACCAAAAGGAGGTTACAAAGTGTAAGAAAACTGATCAGTTTATATTCCTCCTTTTTTTCTGTCTTTACAGCAGCTTTTAATCATTGTAATGTTTTTGCTATCCTCAAGGCAAGACAGGGCAAACAAAGAGTCTGTAACATAGTCTGTGCAGTAGGTGTGATTCAGCTGGACAAAGTCCATCCTGAAAGTGGGTCAGGTCTAGCTAACGTACCATGAGAAAACATTAACTAAACCTTAACCCCTTTTCTAGCACTGAGGTATCAAATGAGCTTCAGATTAAGAGCAAAAAAGATATTAGCACAGTTCAAAGAATTTACAATCTGGTGTTTCACATGATAAGAAAAATGATAGGAATGAAACCCATGAGAAAGAGAGAACATGTCTCTCACACCCCATAGCTGTGTAAGCCCCATCACAGCTGAGCTCTGAGGATAGAAGCGAGAGAATGCACTGGCAGAAATAAGCTAAAGTTCATGTAGCCTTTGGGCATGGCTGGTTGTAAGACATAAAATTTCTACAAAATGCTGACTCGTCCTGAAAAGAAGTGCAACATTCCTAGACTTCGTGCTCTTGGCTAGTGTGCAAAACAGTAATTCTTCCTGAAGAAGCATTATTTCTGAGAACCTGATGCAGAATTTTATCCTCAGCTTGAGTCATTAGTTATCTACTCTCCATTGCTTCTCACTCAAGGCATTAGAAAAAGCCTTTTTTTGAACCTAAATAGATAACCAAAGGGCTTTAGATGACCTGACTCAGAATTCAACACCTTTCATACACCATTATGTCATCTAATGCATTTCTAAAAAAAGGAAAAAACATCCAGATCTTGCTTTAAAAAAATAGAACAAGATTAATAGGACAAATCCAGTGATGAAAAGCCTATATATAAGCCAAGATAAAAGGGGGAGATAATAGTAAACATCTGTGTAGAAAATGGAGGGTTTAGTGATAAAGGTCAGAGCATGCACACAGCCGGAATATTCTATAGGAGTTCAGAGGGTAAAAAAACTCATTAGTGAAATGGATTAAGAGGCCAAGGGCAGAAGCAAACTAGTAGTGTTGACTGAAAGAACAAGAATTAGATCAGGAATGTAGTTATGCTGTTGATTCCATTATTTTAGATATGTATGTCTGAAACAGATTTGGCACATACATGATGTGTTGCGTGAAGTAAAAAAAAAACATTTTAACTGATAAGATACTGAGCCAAGACCTCAATCTTCTCTTACCCAGGGAACACAAAACAAGGATACAGACCTTCTCTAGATAAGCTTATTTTATATTTTGTGTTTTCAGTTGCAAAAAAAGGCCCCAGAGAGGTATGAAGTCTGAGAAAATATTTGGCTATCTTTTATTTGTGTATGGCTCAAGACTGACTGAAGTTTTGAAACATCTGTTTAGTTCCTTCTGTATTCAACTATACTTCCAAATGATTATACGTGTGCACTATTTCTGATTCTCTGATGCAGCAGGATATGATACAGGCACATGATTATTTATGAAGAATTGCAGCAAGGTGAAAATTCTTAATACTAACAGTTGTACAAAACCAGTGCTATGGGGTATGGCTAAAAACATGGACAAGGTATTCACAGATGCACTCAGGAAAGCTATCAAATACCCTTATCCTTGCTATCTCTAGTTTTTTTAATGTAAGAACAGAGGAATTGTGGTGTTTGAAAAGAAAGACAGGAAAGAATAATTTGACTTTATGATATTGAAACCTCCTGTAAAATATTTATATCTCTTCAGATATGCTCTAAACATTTACTAATGTACTATACCAGTTCGTTGTCTTTATCCAGAAATAATTAATTGTTTTTATCCAGAAATTGTTATAGCAAATTCTCTTTTCAAACTGCTGTAAAAATTGCAGGCTAAATGCCATTGTGGGCTGAAAACAAAATTTGGGAGAAAGAAATAAAAGTGTGAAAAATATGAGAGGTAACAATGAGCAGTTTAAGAATACTTGAGTGGGTCCCAGAAAAGTTCCAGAGAAAAAAGGTCCCACTCGTCAGAAATTTCGGTGATTTGGAATGTAAAAGAGAGTAGTCACATGTCACAAAACAACAACAAAAGTATTAAATATGTCTTATAATAGAGGTTTTTTAGAAAATCAATATGGAATACCACAGGATACAGAGCTTACTTATGTCTATTAGAAACAGCAATAACTGAAGGAGATACTTTCATATAGATCACAGTAGAACAAGGTATATTTAAAGAAGAAAAAAAAAATTTTTTTCTTGATATTGAGTATAGAATTATCAGTAAATGTCTAGATGTTCAACAAATATATTGGTCTATATGGGAAATAAACATGTATCTGAATCATGCCACATGAAGAGTTGATGCAAGCAATGAATGTGGTGATTGACTTTTTTAATGCTAAACGCTTACAAGTGTAGTCATGTAATTTATGACTAATAGGTTTAAAGGATGTGGCTAAGGATCTCTCTGGGCTGTTAATGTTGATTTTTCAATAAGCCTTGAAATGCTGAAAAAGCTCCAACATCTGAAAAAAGCTAAGGTTTCACAATTAATTTTAAAGAGGGTAAACTGGTCAACTTTTCTCAGTTACAGGCTGGTTTTCATAATGTCAGTTGTCAGCAAAATAGGGATAAATCTGATATGCAAATAAATTTAAAAAGTTAAAGAAACAATATAATTAATGGTAATCTGGAAAAACACAGAAAAATCTTTGGAGTAGTGTGCTTAGTAGATAAAGCAAGTACAATTCATTTATTCTGTACTGATTTCTTTAAGGCTTTTGACTTGATGCTGAAGAACATGTTTATGGAGGAATTAGAATGATATAAGAACAGCCTGCACAAGTTCAGCAAAACAGAAATTAGCTAATTCTGGGCTTTCCCTGTAGAGTTACTGTCTATCTAGCCATCTCTTTTAGGATTTAGTGCCTGGTGTGTGCTTTGTACTGTTATCAGAGACTTGCAATAATACAATAAATAATTCCTAGCAACATTTGCAGTGTATCTCACTGGTAAAATTAATGAATCTTCTCTTCATTACAATAAAGTGAAATAATAAAATAGCACAGAAACTTTTTTTTCTTAAATTTTGATTTTCACAACAAATTCTCAAGAAATTTCAGAATAATTGCAGTGCTTGCAGAAAACCATATTTTTTGCATCACTTTAGTAAAAGTTATTGTGAAGAGTTAGAGACAGTTTAAGCTAAGAAAAGATTAGACATGTACTCCCAGGTTTTGATCAAAATGTGAAGACTATGTGTTCCTTGTTCTGTTTGTAAGGTCTGAATCAAACAAGACCTTTAAAAAGTGTTGCTATTGCAAATCTTCAAATTATTTTAGGAATATTTAGGCCAACAGGCTCTTTTCACATCAACGAAGTTATTGCCTATTATGTAATAGAAAGGCAAAATTCCCAAAACAATCTAAACAAAGAGTTATATTCAGCATGCTTGATTTTCTGATACATTTTTATACATCTGAACACAAAACATTTTTTTAGTATAATGGTGTTTCCTCACAGCTGTAAATGTGTTTTCTTGTGCTCTAATGAAGCAGTTAATCAAGTCTGTTTACTCTTCTACAGAATATATATTTCTTATATCGGCAAGTAATTTTGTACATATAATGGCATGTATTCCACATTCACTGAGTAGTTACTGATATAAACAAAGATATTATGGTGGGGGTTTTGGTGGGTTTGGGGCTAAGTAGAGTTCATATATTGAAAAAAGAGTGTGTTGGTCCTTCATTCTCTGTATGCAGATTTGAAAACAACCTGTCCGTTTAGATCATTACAAATGGATTTTTGAAAATTTAGGCAGTATTTCACTTTTTTTTTTTTTTTAAATTTCACAAAATGAAATACTGGCAATTTCAAGCTGAGAAGCTGGGATGGGATTAGAAGTAGAGAGTCAAAACATTTTTCCTATGAATAAAGACCTGTGAATACAGTCCCATCCTGAGTATTTTAATGCCCTCCTTTGGATCAAAGACAACCTCATATATTTTGCATGTGAGAAGTTAACATAGAAAGAACTGCCTTTCAAAGTTTGAACAGAAAGTAAAAACAAAACAAAGCATGGGTAAGATCCTCATTGCCCTGCTATGTTCTTGTAAACACCCATTATCCACATTCATAACTCGACTTGCAGTCAGTTTAAATGATCTTGTTTCAAAAACAGTATACTAAGTTGGAGAGATCCTTGTAAGAAAGGGAAATGACCACACAGAGAAGAGTATGGGTAGAAGATAAATTGAATTCAGTATGTGAAGCATACAAGAGCAAAATGTGAATATTCAGGCTGGCATTGGCATAGCAGAGAAAGTTGGTGGAATTTCATTTGTCTTAGATATAGCTTTATGAAGAAAATGAGAATTTGATTGATTTGAATGTAAACTAATCTGGTTCAAGGCCCATTTTAGTATAGATAATGTACCAATTCCCAAAGAGAGAGTTCTGATAAAATATTTTTTGCAGTAAAGTTATACAGAAGGCAAAAATACATTGAAATTAAGCTATTTCAAGAATCATAAGTACTATATATGTTTTATAGTCTTTCTTTCACATGTTTTATAGCCTTCCTTTCTCTAAAGATGACTTCCTTTACTATGGATTAGTGTTGAGCACAATGAGTGTGTGATATATGCTGTATTATATCATATTTGTAGTGGAGTGGTATTCGTAGTCTGCAATACAATTGTGAGTGAGAACTGGTTTTCAAATTCCTTGGATCTTGGTATTTCACAGGTTACTTTAAGGTTCCTGGAAGAGACCTTTCAGATTTTACTTTCCTCACTCTGAAGAGTAGGCCTGTTATTTTAAATGTTCTGCAGACATATCTGTCATACCCTAGAAAATAGTCAGTGTCTTGTGCTAAGTCCTAGACTCACTTGCCAAGTTCCTTAAAGGGACTTAGGTTTTTCTATACCTTGAGGTAGGTGCACAGGAGAAATGTGACAACATTCTCAAGGGGTTAAACAACAAACTTTTATTGGTAAACCTTAGAAGATCAGGAACTTGGCAACTTTAAAGCAACATTTAATCAAAATAAAGTATTTTACAAAGCACTGACTAAGCAAACTTTAACCCATCCAAAGTTACACAGATTTCTAGACGAGGAAGTTAGGAAAAGAAAAAGAGAGAGAGAGAAAAAAGAGAGAGAAAGAAAGATGTAGCTACCACCTTGGTTGCAGTGTGGTCTCAGCTACTATAAATCCAAGATAATAGGAGCATGGCGCGTGTATCTTTTGTGCAATGGCTTTTATCTGCTCTGGTCTCTTGGGCCCCTCCCCCAAGGTGGAGTTATCGGTGTGCTAGTGGCTAATAGCCATTCTGGCTGGACTAGAGGCTCCAGGGGCAGGCTGTGGAACACTGCACCATCCCACCTTGGCAGAACTTGCCCTGCCCACATGCACACACTTTAGTTGTTTTGAGTCAGTAATCATTTTTTTTTCAGTCTCTCACATCCTGTAAATAAACAAACACTGAAAACAACTGTGAAAAAATTATACTAGTTTTGGCTGGGATATATTTAATTTTAGCTGGTCTGGTGTTGTGATTTGGGTTTGTGCTGGGAAGAGTGTTGATGTCACAGGGATGTTTTAGTTACTGCTTAGCAGTGCTCGCAGAGTCAAGGCCTTTTCTGTTCCTCATCCCACTCCATCAGCGAGGAAGTTGGAGTGCACAAGGAGTTGGGAGGGGACACAGCCAGGACAGCTGGATATTCCTTATATGCCATCAGCAGCAGCATAGAAATCTGGGGGAAGAAGCAGAGGGGACGTTCACATTGATGATGTTTGTCTTCCCAAGTCACCGTTAGATGTGATGGAGTCCTGCTGTCCTAGGGGTGGCTGAGCACCTGCTTGCCCTTAGCAAGTGGTGAATTAATTCTTTGTTTTCCTTTATTTGTGCAAGTGTTTTTTGCTTTATCTGTTAAACTCTCTTTATCTCAGCCCATGAATTTTCTTACATGAACCCTTCTGATTCTCTTCCTCATCCCACTGTGGGGAGGAGCTAGCGAGAGGCTATGTGGAATTAGTTCTAGCTGTGGCTAAACCATGACAAAAACACATAATAACAAAAACTGGAATTTCTGCTCTAGAGTTAGAAAACTCAAACGCGCACATGAGCATATCTACAAGTACTTTGGAGGGTAGTGACAGACTGTACATAGTGCTATTGTCAGTAATGGCTGTTGCATCTGGGCAAAGGGTTTTTGGGTGCTGGAAGACACTATTTAGTGTAAAATCATGGAATCATTTAGGTTGGAAAAAACCTTTAAGATCATCAAGTCCAGTTGTTAACCTAGCACTATGAAGTCCAACACTAAACTATCTCCCTAAGTGGCACATCTACATGTCTTTTAAATACCTACAGGTATAGTGCTGCAACCACTCCCTGAGCAGCCTCTTCCAGTGCTTGATAGTCCTCTCAGAGAAGAAATTTTTCCTAATACCCAATCTAAAAGTTTAGTTTAACAGACTTAGGTAATAAGTCTACATAATTATAATAATAAGTCCTACATAATTATGTAGGAAATAATCTGTTCTACAAAAGTAAATCCCTGTAAATATGTTACCTGTCTATTACACACCGAGCGTAAATGTGTTCCATGCTTCGGCATTTCTGTTGTGTTACCAGTGAGCTCTTGATCTAACATGAGACAGAGCAGATAAATTTGAGACAGAACCATTTCTATCACACTTTCTGTCCTGAGGAGCAGAAGGTTCCAGATTTATCTGCACTTGATGCTTTTACTCAACCATACTAACACTCTTGGTGACAGAATGCTCACAAGGGAACAGTGGAGAAAATGTGATTGAAAATTGGGTCATTTATTGTAATTTTAATACTCTGAAGGATGTAGCACATTAATGTTTAAATATTCCTTATATATATATATGTACATATATATATATATGTATATATATATATATATATATGGTTGACCACCTGTGCAGTATTATCTGAGAGGATGTGGGGGAAAAAAGAGCCATTCCTTTTTTTGTTTTTAGACTAAATTGGTATTGTAAAGTTTAGCTGCAGGTTCTTTTCTTGAAACTTCACCAAATGGTACTACAAAGCATTTTGACACGGGTATTAATTACTCACAGGGTGCACAGGCTGTGTTTTTACACTGTCTGTTACCTCATGTTGACAGAGGAAGTGAGGAAGGGTGGTAGAGTCTTTGGCTGGGAATGAGAGCAGGCCTCTTCTCTCCTCTGTCCATTTTGTAAAACAAATAAATTGTTTGGTTCTAAGGGGGAAATGACAAAGGATTCATAAATGGGAAAAACTGACCTTGAGAGTGTCATTCAAGTATTAACACTAAAGGACATACTAACATGAATAATCTATTTTTATACTTTGAAAGGCTTTTGAAAGTAATTAATTTTGTATATCTTTATATATTAGAAAAAATTACCTTTACTGCCACCAGCACTTTGCCAAACAGGTATCTAGTGATCTTTCTCCTTTTTCTTAAGAAATATTTAATGAAAAACAAGAAAAGGTAAGCTGATATTTTTCTCTCAGATTCAATTGCAGAGCATCAGGGAGACTACAGTGCCTTGCCTGAAACTATTGCCATTACTATTCCCTGAAAGTAACAGCCACTGCAGATTTACAGCTTGATTGCCATTTAGAAATATCAGTAGAGTAAAGGCAGTATGGTTGAACCAACCAAAGCAGAGGCCAGTATAAACCATTTGCCATTTGTTCTTTTTTCTACCTTCTCCCAGGGCAGAGGTAATTTGCCACCAGCCTGTTGGGGCTGTTGCAACTAAGAAATGGGTGGCAGACACTGAGTAAAGTATCATACTATCTAAATAGTTACCGGAGCTTCCCAAAGTTAAAGAATATCTAGAAGTTTTCCAATAGGATTCTCGACTTCCCTGGGTCACACTGTCAGAGAGGTCAAACCACTTAAGTAATTTTTAAGTTCCACTTTACTTCTAAGAGACAGAAAAATCATTCATTACTTTTTTCTGTGAGCTGCAGGAGCAATGCCATCATTTATATCTCATTTTCTTGAGTATCACAATGTTACTCACAATACAAGGATCCACTTCTAACCCACAGAAATAATATTCTCTTCAATTTCAGCAATTGCGTGAAGATTGTGTTTCAAGTTTTTGATCCCTATAGGACTTCATCTCATGTTGAGAGTTCAATCTCTGATTAATGTCTGCATTCTTTGCTAATCACTCTGAATAATTTTCTTAGTGATCAGTCCCCTGAAGAAGAATTAGGCACCAGAGAGATTAAACATGAATGTGGCTCTGTCATTAATTACAGTATGTCAGGTTCCGATGCCTAAATGAAAATGTGATACCATTTAAAATCCAATGTTGAAAATTGTTTATATTTAACTAACTTATTAGATGAGAGTTATTCTGAAAGAACAAGATGCTCAAGTAGTGTAAATCAGCATAACTTTCAATTTTGCTGATAAAATCCTATAATGATTTGCAGGAACGGGTGTTTGTCTGGGTTTTGCTGTTGCTGTTGATAACAGTCTTTGCCTAAACAAGGAGTATAACACATTGTAAAAGGTAGTAAGCACCACAGACCCTTAATATATTCAATCCAGATCTTGTAAATCAAAACTGATGAGTCCAGCTTCTATTTGTCACTAAAGGTGGCCTCCATATCACCCAATATTAATAACATAGCTGTCTAACCTTATCTGTCTAAAAGCTGTCAAGTCTAAACTAGCTAAAAAGCTAGTTCAAAGCTCTCTTTGTGGCAAATGGAAAGGAGTGGCTTCATCTATAGGATGATCCATGTCAGCCTAAGACAAATGTTTAAGGTAGAGACATGGAATAATGTAAGGTGGAAGACAGGTGAGATGCATCATTCTCTGGATGAGTGTCTCTACTTTTTAGCAATAAAGGTCACTGAGAAAATCTGGATAGACTTGACCCATAGACAGATAATATTAGATATGAGAAATCTTTCCTGGCACTGTGGTACTTGAGAAATCATATTACTTTCCTGTGACTATTTGCACATCCATAAAATGGAGCATATAATGTATCCCTGTATCAAAAATATGCTGCAAAATTTGATTTATGGTAAATCTTTATGACCCTTGAGGAAAAGGCAGCATAGGGATTGTAAAACATATTTCTCTAAGGGCAAAAAGTGCAAATTCAATAAGTTTATATTATCACCTTTTTGTAGATAACAAGGTCTTGCATGCAGCATCCCACCTTGAGCCTTGTAAACAGGTCTCAGAAAGCTGAAAAGATACACAGAAAATGTGCACAGCTAAATGAGTTTGGTGATTGTCAAGCTATTTCTATTAGACTGTAATAGGCTTGGCATCTAGGTCATGCTTTGCTCAGAAAAGAATGAGAAAGAGCTTTAAATGCACTTTTCATCTCAGCAGAATGACCCCATATGAATGCAAAATTGAGTCAAGGAGAGCTGTTAATCAGAGATTAAGCTCCAACAAACAAGTTTCTTGCCAATAAATTCTGTGGTCATCTACTGTGATGTGTTCAATAGGATCATGTTTTGAATTAAAACCCAGTCCTTTCCTGTTCTGTCTCTTTTAGGCAAATGCTGACATACCGCAGTTAGAAATTGTTCTAGGCATTAGGAATTAAAATGGGCAAACTCAGAACTTCAGGTACCACAGTTTGTTGTCTTCTCATAAAATACTAATTATGAGTGGGATTATGGACTGTAAAGTGAGAAATGGTCCATAGGTGAAAAACGAGTGAAGTAAAGGAGAAATTTCGATTCCTGCCTGAAGTCTCACTTCCTACCTAAATATTTGCTTATTTGCAACAAAAGGAAAAGAAAATAGACTTTAGTCTTTCCTGGATTTTATTACCTGATATCATTACTACTATGGACACAGATAATATAGCAATCAAACCTCAAGTGAAGAGATGTTTTCTACTCAGTAGAAAGTAGTGAGATAAAGACAAGCTGTGGCTTGGCTGTGGTGCTGATCCAGCAAAGACTGGAACAGTTGTAGCACTGAAACTTTTTGGTAATCCTTCCTCTCTGGGTCATGTAGCTCAGGTGACATTTGTTGAATGCACAGAGACTGCAGGAGGATGGACACGAAACACGTGTTGATTTTTTACTTACTGTTTAATTCAAATAGGCAATTGGATCTAGCAGGCCAGAAGGTCCACTTTATACTCACACCCCTGGAGAGACACTGGGACACTCAACTGTTAATCAGGCAAAAGAATTTGTTTCTGTTAGTCCTTGCAAGGATCTGATCCTTGACATCTGAAGCTGAGATTCTTTAGCCTCCTCCCCTGCACCTCCTTCCCCTTAGGTAACTATATCTCTCCTTATCAGCTTTTTTCCTCCAAAATCCTCAAGGTGCTACTGTTAGCATCTCAACAATTACATTTCTATCTGTATTTTTGCTTTTCTTATCTTGTGTGGATTTAGCTCATGTGCTTTGTCAACCCTTGTCACAATTTCCCTAGTAAAAGTCAGTCAGGATCACACAGCTGCACCAAACTAGTGCTTGATCACGGAGAGCCAAAACTCCGGGTTGAGAATTACACGACATGATCCCGATTAAAACTGTAAATTATTGACGTACATATTTTTTTACACCCATCATGTATCTTAGAAGAAATTTCAAGTATGTTTTTTATATCTCTGTATCTGACTCATTACCCTTGAGAATAAATGAATCTCCTCTTGTTTTTGTTTCTAATTATTGTCTTGGGCTACTGAAAAGAGTTCCTAATGATGCATGAGGAGACACCCATAGTATTCATTTACCAATCTGATGAGAAATTTCATGGGATACAGGAGATTAAACTGAATCCCTTAAAAGAAAGGTAATCAATATCACACAATTTGAGCATGCTTTGTATATGTGCGCTGGAGGTTTGGTCTGAGGGAAGGTAGATATTCTGGAACAGCATTCCAGTAAGAAAGCTATTTTTTTAGGTGGATCAATATATGGTGTATAGATCTGCACAGATGTCCTGGGAGACTTCTTCCCAGTCCTACACAATACCTAAAAAAGCCATAACAAAATGAACAAAGTAATAAATCACTGAGGAATACATACAAACACACATGAAAATGAATTTTAAAGTGTCCCATATATATTGCCCACAACATATCTTGCTGTTTTTTTGAAAACTCTATTTTAAAGAGCACATTGATTTAGGGTAATATTTAAACTTTTTTTATTTAGAGCATGTGCTTAAGCAAGACAGCAACTCAGTAATGCAGGCTACACTGTGTATTTCAGTTAAGATTATTAACATTCTTAGCAATTCCATAGATTTCTTTATGAAATATAGGCATAAATTTAATAACATCTTCTGTTTTCGCTGCTCCAGAAAACCTGCATACAAATTTGTACTTACTAAGTCAGTCAGCATTATTTTATAACTAAATTTGCACCTTCTAGTCAGTGCTTGCAGAATATCTTTTTAGCAGTCACCTGAATGACAAAAGATCTGTTCTGATTAAGCTTGAGGAATTCCTTGAGTTACGGTAACATCAGACATGAGACAAACAGCTGTTTAGTCTTAACCCATGTCATCTGTGCCATAGTCAAAATTGTGTCTGTTCTGATACCATTATAATAAGACCCTTCAAACATTTTAATTTTTTGCTTCTACTGACTGAAATAATTTTTACTTCATGCAACAAGATTCTCAGCATGGTGAGAAACAGTGGTCAGATATTGCGTATTCTTTGGAAGAATAAAAAGTTCTCAAAGAATAAATGTAATGCCCACGTATATGATCAGTAGTCTGGTATAATTCTAATTGCTAGACTGAGTTGATTTGTAACCTTCTAGCATCCACCAGTCTGTTTACCTCTATCTCTGCCTTTCTGGTGCCAACAGCAGCTGACTAGTTCTAACACTGTGGCACCAAAGGGATCCTGCCTGGCACACTTAACAAGGGCAAGGCAGAGGTCTGGGATGTCCTTGGCTCCTTGGCCCTGGACCTCTCTCTGGGATGAGAGTATTTTACTGGCTGTATATTATGCTAAAATGTTTTTTAACCTTTATTTTACTAGTCAAAGTTTGCTCTACTAATGTAATTTTAATGCTCAGAGGCCTCTAATCTCATAATGTTGAGAGGTCTTCCTTTTAGTTTCCCAGCAGCATACTCTACTCTCATAATACAGCTTTCTTTCAGCTAATGCTAAATAACTCCATTCTGTCTACCTTTTGTTTTCATCAGATTAAATCATGGAGGGTAAACTGTAATTCACAGAGTTGCAGGTAAAATGTCCCCTGAAAAGCTATCTTCATGGGTACAAAAGCAAAAGGGGCTAGGCTATGAAAATTTTCTAATGATAGAAAGTTTGTGTCATGTGATAACTTTTTTTCAAGAAGGCACCCAAGCATAGGTCATTCCTTTTTGTCTCTTTTC
Organism: Neopelma chrysocephalum; assembly: GCF_003984885.1. Lineage (NCBI taxonomy): Eukaryota > Metazoa > Chordata > Aves > Passeriformes > Pipridae > Neopelma > Neopelma chrysocephalum. Next base: position 13,555,890 of record NW_020897702.1, on the reverse strand, counting down.
TCCTATTTGCTGTTTTCCATGCAAACAAAGCTTGATAGTGTGAGCAGAAAGAAAAGATGAGCATCTTAAATAACCCCAGTGTATACCTGAGTTTACAGTTTCCTCCCCAAAAAAATCCCTAGTCTCTGACACCAAAGTTAAGTTACTGCACTGAAGGACACTCATTAGGAATCTAAACAGGCTAAACTAGGTACCCATACTAGGTACCTACAATGAGGTAGCATAAATATGCCTTTTAATCCTCCCAAGAATGAAAAATTGACAATCCTATGACATTTCTCATGCAAGTTTTGGAGTAAATTTCCTTTATTATTTATGTTATTAACTCAGAAGATTTACAGAGGAGGAGGAGGAGGAGGTGGAGAATAAGAACTTGTGTCTCATCTCACATCACAATATGATTCAATGGCCCAGTTCCTGAAGAATTGTCAATGATGATATTGACATTAGCCATCTAATAGCAGATCATTTACTTGTGAAGTTAGAGCATTCAGTGATATATTGTCAAATACCACTTTGGCCATTGATTAATATGCATTTGAAATTATGTTTCAGAGCACTGTTTGATCCAACCTAGCTAGAAATAGATGGAAAATAGCAAATGGTTGACTCTAGAGACTCCAGAATGGTGAATGAGGAACCCCGAGGAAACTTTGACATGGGGTTTCAGAGATGGAATCGCTTCTTTCTGGTTTCCACTGTATTTGCCATATTTTTTCCACAAGGAAAATCTGATGAAAGAGAGAGCTTCAAAATGTTCCGATGAGTAAAGAAAATACTTCCCAGTGAGAAATCAGTATACATAACTTATCAAAAGTAGATTGAGCAGTGACTTGATTAAGGTGTATAAAGATCTTTGGGGGAGGAAAATAGCAGGTACTAATTGGCTTTTCAATCTTTTGGAAAAAAGATATTTCAAGAATGAAAACCATTGGAAGCTAAAGACAGAACAATTCAAATGAGAAATACGACACAGATTTTTAACTATGGGATAATCAAGCATTTGCAGGGATGGAGAGGATGAAAATTGCAAGCAGTGATAGATTTCTTTGTTTCTTTCATCTTCAAATGAAACTGCATACCTGTCTAGTAAACATGCTTTAGATAAACTCACATAAATAAACTCAAAACCATGTAACTTTGTAAACTATATGGTCTGTGTAAAATTTAGGAGATTAAAGCAGGTGATAGATTTGCTTTTGGTTTTAACTGACGACCGATCACTCTCTAGGCAAGAGCTGGCCAACTTCTATGTGTTTACATTTCCTTATAGAAAGCTAGGGTTCAGATCAATATAACTACATTTGCACAGCTGTAGCTGGCTTAATAAATCCTTTCAGTCTGCATTGGAGTCTGCTCTTTCCCATTTTCCAGCACCCACAATACCCAGTTTGTTTGGCTTATCAATCAGACTACACACTCAAGGAAGAGATAAAAGTGTTCTTTAGTCCAGTCCTAGCATGCTGAGGTCCATGGGCTGGTTATCACTCCTCCAGACTGCACAGATTGCCTCTGTGTGCTTTGTTCCCAGATGGCTTTTGCAAAGGGCAGAGCCCCTTCTGGTATTAATCTCAGTCTAGGACTGCAAATGACTCTAGAGATTTGAATTTCTCCATCAATGTGAAGTGTGCCATAAGTCAAGCTCACCGTCATTTATTGATTTCGCTCACTGCTTTGTTTTGCCTCTTTATAGTTGTCTTAGTGCATATTTCTTAGTCTTCATCTCAAAAGTGAGAATATTCCATAAAACCCCGTATTTCTCTATGCATGACCACTTTGACAGCAACATTGACACAAAAGGCCTGGGGCCCAGTGTACTAGTGTGGCAGTTTGAGGCCCTTAAAATCCAATTCCCGAGTCCAAACCCCCTTCCCACATCGCACCCCAGTGTGAGATGGGTTTTCCAGACAAAACATGAGACTCAATATGGGGGGAAGGGAATTATATTACAATCACTGTACAAATAAATATTATAATACATCATATACAATCATAACTATCTTTTCTATGATAAAGCAGTATTTACATTGGATCAAATCTCTTCTCCCTCCAATAAAAGTCCAGAAGGGAGAAGGAAAGATCCTTTCCATGTTTAGGGTAGCAGCCTCTCTTCTTCCATGCAGCAACTGTAGGTGGATCTCTTTCCATTACACACGAGGGAGGTCTCCTCTCGCCCCTCTTGGCCCTTCAACTCCAAGCGAAGGTCTCTCTCCCGTGGACTGCGAAGCCGGGACAAAAGCTTGCCTCACCATGTCATATCATGGGGTGTAAGACCCCCATGAAGGTCCCTTCCTCAGGGGATTCAAGCTCCCTTGAGTCAGAACGTTAGGGCAGTTTTCAGTTGAAAGTCTTTGCCTTAAGCACAGAGCTCCTGTGTTCTGTCTCAGCTGCCAGCTTGGCAGCAGCAGCGGGGGGGGCCAAGGTCACCCCCTCCACATTCTGTCTGGTTGTCCCAGTTCAGCTCCAGGACGTCTTTGAGCTTCTTAGCTCCTCTCTCTGGTGCATGCTGCATTTTAGGATTTCCATCCAGTAGGAGTCCACCCCCTCCACTTAGGAGGGGTCTCAAAAGGGTTTTTGGGGAGCTTGGTTCAGTTCTTACCCCAAAACTCTGTCTCTGTAGAGCTTAGTCTGCTCTGTTGCCAGCTCTCTCTCTCCTTCAGACAACTCTGTGTCTCTCTGCTTAGCTGCATGCTTGTTTTGCTGCTTCTTCAGTTCTTATCTCTTTTGGCCTTTAGCCACAGCCTCTGCTCAGTGCTGTCTCTGCCGCCACCTCTCCGTCTTCTGCTGCCCACTCACAGTGGAGAAAACTACTTCAGCTTTCTAGCTACAGATACTTAGCCCAGTCTAACACTGTTCCAAGTTCCTGCAGCCCCCCAGCCAGGGCTGGGGGGGGTCCAGCCCCCAGTGGGGCTCCAGGCCCCTGTCTCCTCATGGCCTCAGAACACGGCCACGCTTCTCCAACAAACTACAACATCCTTCTTTTCCGGTCTGGTCTGATATGTTTAAATTTTGCAGGAGCGCTGATTGGATCAACCCGAAGGGACACCACCCCCTTGGGTGTTACCATTTTTTTTAACTCTAGGGGGAAAAAACCACTTTTTTTCCCCACCACAGCTAGACAGGATTATGGTTCAAAGAGAGATTTCAGATTGTAAACGCAGGACAGATAAAGGGGGAACTGGAAACACTGAGGTCAGGTGACAGGAAAATACTGCTCCTTCAACCTGCTACTCTTTCTATCTATCTCTCTGTCTTAGATTTTCAGTGACATTTCCAAGGTATGTGAATAGTAAAAAAAGGATTTTCCCTCAATTGGAGTTTTATATATTATATTCACTAAGGCTCTAGTCCTGCACTCTGAGAATTCATTCTTGTGTGTTGTCACTATGAAAATAATAAGATTTGGTGTATTTTCAGCATGTGTTGCAGGAGGCACTGGAAACCTTTTATATTAATAATTTACAGCCTTGAAGCCACGGTGTATTACTCATTGCTTGTCCCTAATATTTTTCAACTTGAGATAAACAGGACTGTTGTCAGCAACTACAGTGGGAATTGGGGACACTGGACCTCTTCCCATCTATGTTTCTAAGATGTATTCCTGGTCATTGTTAATATGTAAGTCAGGGAAAACAACTTGCTGTTAAACCTCAAAAGTGTCCCTTTTCAGTGTAACTTCCACTACACATTCTTGAACTCTACAAGTGTTAATTAATTGTTGTACTATGTGACTCATAGACTCCCTCAAACCCAAAGTAGGGGAAGGTCATCTACTCTATCCCTGTGTCCCAAAGCAAAATTAGCAGTATCTGCATCATTCTTTGCACATGTATATCTAAAGAGACCTTAGAGAGCTTCAGTGATGAGGACTGCATAGCTGCTCATGGCAGTCTGTTTCTGTACTTCACTGTCCTCACTGTTATAAGATTTCCTCATATGTTTATTCCAATTTTCCTCATTGCAGTTTAAGCCTATTAATTTTTGCCCTATCCTCTCTGGACATGAAGAACATGTTGTTCTTGCTTGTTCCTGCTTCTCTTCACTTATGCTTTTCCCATAAGTGAAGGCTGTATCATACTTGGCTCAATGTTCTTTATTGTCAGCTAAAAAAGTCCAGTTGTTTTATTTTTTATATTTCTGACTCTCATTGTTCTTTCTCCCACTGTTCCCCCCCAGCTTCAAGTGTAAATACAAAGGAATGCATACCACGATCCCATTGCACAATGCAAAATTCATTGCTATTTGGGTTCTCCACCTTATTAGTATTTCCCTTTTCCTATCTGAGTTCCCATTATTAGCTTCTCTGTATTAATTTCTTCATTGGTCTTGAATTTCTGCAAATTGTTTTAACTTTAGTGAATTTTTGTTTCACAAAATAATTTGAATTATCATTATTAGGTGAACAGATGCTCTGAATTGACTGTGAAAAATAAATTTTCTTTATTAAGTTACCTTGACAATATTTTTTTCTATTTTTATTTTCTGGCTTAACACCTTGCTGTTGAAAATTAAGCAGCATGTTTCTCTTTTCTTCTTTGTTTTTAAAAATCAAAATAATTCACTGTAGATAAATCTCAGCACCTTTGTGTGAGGTTCAGTTTTCGTCTGGAGAATATTGGTCAATATTACACAGCCTTAAAACAAGCTATATGTTAAACCTTTCATTTTTAAAATTTCTCTTCTCCCACATATCTACCTCTAATTTGTAAGTTGAAGCCTTTTAAGACTTAGCCTGAAGGTTAAGAAGTACCTCCTTTGAGGCTGGAAAGATAGATCTAGACATTTATAGTATTTAGCACCTTATGAATAGAGAAAATCTGTAGGTGGAATAAATCCAATTGATTCAGTGTAACAGCATCAATTTTAGCTATTTAGGTTGTGGGCAGGTGCAGTCCGAAGATCGTTATGGGATCAAGACTTAAAAGTCACATTATTGTGAGATAATGTTTTGCATTCAATTCTACAGGAAAATTAGAAATGGACTGTGGGAAAACAGAACAGACACTCCATGCAGCCCTTGAATCACAATATGTTTTTAAACACAGACCATTCAAGTAAAAAGAGGAAGGGACTATAATCCAGAAAGAAAGGTGTTCAAAGTGTACATTGAAAGGGTTTGAACACCTTGTAGGGAGACCTGTTCATGGTAAGGCATTTATCAGAAGCATTCCAGTTACCAAATATGTCAAAGGAATTTTCTTTTTCCTTCTCCACTGTTTTCCAAGTCCAGTTAAAAAGAAAACTCTTGAAAGTTGTAATTTTTTATTCATTTGTGGGAATGACCTAGTCTTTGATGTTTATCGGACAGGGTATGAGCACAGGACACCTAAATATTAAACTTATGTGATGCCAATCCTTTTGTGAACACAACCCTTACTGTTGTCATGCTTGCTTTCCATTCCTCCTTTCAACAGTGCTCAAGCTTTCTCAGAGACGTACCTGTTCCTCACAATTTACTCTACTAAACAATAAAATAAAATCATCTTATTTGAAGACCTTGTTATGCTACCACTTTCATCAGATTTGACTAGAATATTTCAACACACAAAGGTTCAGTGAAACAAGCAAAGAGTTAGATGAATGACTAGCGCCCATTGCTATAATGTATGAATAGTTAAAACACAGTTATGATTCCTGCTGGTTGTACACAGTTCTGAATAAAACATCGCTAACATGAGTTCATAACTGTATTTGTTGCAAATTTTGAGATAAAGCAAGTGAAATTTTTGTGGCAATGAATTATTTAGAATGTTTAGAATTTATTTGTGTATGTTTTTTATCTGAAAAAAAAAAAGAACATTTTCAATGTTAGCATTCCTGATATTTTGTGATGGTATTTTCTACTCTAGGAGCTTGCTTTTAAATTTTCATTACAAGCATGAGCCCAGGCTTCCATGGTACTTTCTTTGACATTTACTGTAACTCAGCTTTTTGTTCACTCACAGTCCTAAGTAGCTAGGAAGACTGTGACTCATCATCAGTGTCCTTTTACTTTCCTTTTCTTACATGCTGATTTCACAGAAATTGAAATAAACTTCTTAAAAACTACAAAAGGTGCTATGGAAAACATTCATTAAAAAACCAATCAAGAGTCTTCAATGGGAAAGATTTATCTATGATAACTTGATATGTCATTAAAACACAGATGTGATGAATGGGAATTGTTAAGTTTTCTTTGAAGAAGGATTAATTTTCAATTAGAGTCTCTTGCAGTCTTTGGAGGGGTTTTATGACACCCATCTTTCATTCAGCATGAAGTTTTCTCTAAACAGATCTTGAAGGTGATATTTCTATAGTGACACTCAGCCAGAAATCCTTGGTTAGATCTGAAGAACTGGCAGGCTGCATCAGGTTTGCATGGCAGGGTTCCAGTAGCTATGGAGCTACAGGGGTGGAGCTACAGGAGCTGCTGTGAGAAGCTACCAGAAGCATATCCAAATGAGCCAATGCCAGCCGGCTCCAAGATGGACCAGCCACTGGCTAAGACCGAGCCCATCAGAGGCAGTGGTAGTGCCTCTGAGATAACATATTTAAGAAGAGGAAAAAAAACCACTCTGAGCAACAGCAGCCAGGAAGAGAGGAGTGAGAATATGTGAGAGGAACAGTCCTGCAGACCCCAAGGTCAGTGCAGAAGGAGGGGGGGAAGGTACTCCAGGTGCCAGAGAGAGGTTCCCCTTCAGCCCATAGTGCAGCCCATGGTGAGGCAGCTGTGCCTGTGCCCCTGGAGCCCAGGGAGGTCCATGATGGAGTAGAGATCCACCTGCAGCCCCTGGAGGACCCCATGCCAGAGCAGGTAGATTCCTGAAGGAGGCTGTAACCCCAGGGGAAGCCTGTGCTTGAGCAGGCTCCTGGCAGGATCTATGGACATGTGGAGAGAGGAGTGCATGCTGGAGTAGGTTTGCTAGCAGGATTTGTGACCCCATGGGAAAGACCCACGCTGGAGAAGTTTAGGTTAGATATTACATTTTGGGGAGATTTGGGTTCAGTTAGGAAAATGTTTTCAGAATCACAGAATATGCCTATTTGGAAGGGACCCATAAGGATTGAGTCCAACCCATTGCCTTGCACAGGACCCTCCCCAAGAGTCACACCATGTGGCTGAGAGTATTGTCCAAATGCTTCTTGAACTCTGTCAGGCTCGGTGTTGTGACCACTTCTCTGTGGAGCCTGTTCCAATATCCAAACACCCTCTGGATTCTTCACCCAGAGAATGGTTGGGCACTGGAACAGGCTCTCAAGGGAAGTGGTCATGGCACTGAGCCTGAAAGAGTTCAAGAAGTGTTTGGACAACACTCTCGGGGAACAGTGTCATTTTTGGGGTTGTCCTCTGCAGGGCCAGGGATAGGACTCAATGATCCTACTGGATCCTTCCAGCTCAGGGTATTATATGATTCTATGATTCTATGTTCCTGAAGAACTGTACCTTGTGGAATAGACACATTCTGGAGTAGTTTGTGAAGAACTGCAGCCAATTTGAAGGATTGTCATTGGGGGAGTTTGTGAAGGACTGTTTCCTCTTGGAGGCACCTCATGCTGGACCAAGGAAGGAGCGTGAGGACTCCCCTTCCCGAGGGGGAGCAGCAGAGATAGCATCTGATGAACTGTCTGCAGCCTACATTCTCCAGGACCCTGTGCTGCTCCAGGGAAGGAGGTAGAGAAATCTAGAGTGAAGTTGAGCCCTGTAAGATTGGAGAGGTGACAGAAAGGTGTTTTAAGAATTAGTTTTCATTTCTCATAACATTACTCTGATTTGATTGGCAATAAATTAAGCTAATTTCCCCAGCTTGAGTCTGTTTTGCCTGTGATGGTAATCAGTGAGTGATCTCTCCTTGTCCTTATCTTGACCCATGAGCCATTTATTATATTTTCCATCACATGCCCAGCTGAGGAGGGAAGTGATAAAGCTACTTTGATGGGGATCTAATGTCCAGCCAGGGACAACCCACCACACAGGACTAAGCCTTACAGCAGTTTATCATTGATCTGCTCTCTTCACTAGAAGCTTTTCCCTGTCTGTATAAGAAATGGAATGAATTTATTAATATGTTTTATGAAAGACATTGGTACCACCAGGCTTGGAAAGGACACTGGCATGGTGATACTTTCATGGTGATACTAGCATGCTCAATCCATCTGTCCCAAGAGCTTTCCTGATATCAGGGAAAGGTGCTCCCATTGTTCTCCCTGTCCTCCTTACAACAGAAACAGGTCAGACATTGTTGGTATAGGAGAAAAACAAATGAGTTTATTGTGCTGTTTTAAGCAGTGGTGACTGCTGGCAAGTATACCCAGAGAGAACCAGTCTTAAAATGTGCCTGCCTTTCTATCCCTTTTCTCATTTCTCGGTTCTTTTTTTTTTTTCCTGCCTTCATTCATAGCTTTCTCTGTGTCAGTTCCCTTCCAGAAATATCAATGAGAACATAAGTACTTTCTAGTCCCAGTTTAGCCACATCTATGTTAAAATCTGGTATTACTGAGGTGTGTTACAGGTATTGCAAATTCTATTATCCAAAAGCTCTGTAATACCCCCACCCATTGTTTGAGAAGTCTGATCATTCCTCCTATACATCCCCTTTAACCACATGCTAAATCTGACCATCTGTCATGGAGCTATCCTTTATTAGCTCTTGTATCATCTTTATTAGCTTCTTGTACTGTTGTCTATCATATCCAGCAATTTCTTTCCTCATGTCCAGTAGCTTCTTACATCCTGTCCAGATAGCTTAATCTTGGTCCTGATTAGTAACATAGTCATCTCTCTGCAGCCCTAAAATTTTGAAGAAAAATGTAAGTATTACAAAAATTCGGTTAGAAATTGAAATGTACAAACTACATTAATATATTTTTTATATACCATTATTATGTATATAGTTGGCTAAAGAGAAGTAATGAAAAATTGCATAGTGAAATGTTACACTACAACACCAGGAGTGGCTGGAAGCATCACTGAAGCTGTAGAGTATGCACACTAATTAGATAATTAAGGGTCTTTGGGACTAGGTGGAAGAATGGAATTAGACATTTTAAAGACTCATAAATTACAGGATCATAATATCTAGGAGATCACATAGATGCTCTGATGTCAGAAAATGAGTTGTTAGAAGTGTTGATTATCAGGAGACAGTGCCGCTTACTAGATTTGTGTGCCTTTGAAAGAAATGTCAGAAAAGGCGTATGAAGCAGCAACAGCAGGAGAATCCAAGACAACTGAATAAATACTCATAACACGAATCTGGACTGAGGTTGAGAGAGTGCTATTGCAAAAAGTGATATTTAAGGAACCGTGTTGTACGTGTACTGCTAGCAAGGTAAGATTATTTTACTTATTGAGTCCAACTGTACTGAAGATAATAGGACCATTTATGCTTTCTTGTATACTTGAAAACTTGCAACAAAGAAGTCCATCATCACTGGAATTTTTTTTTTTTATTTTCATGGTGGACATTGTGCAAAGGATCCACATTCCTCATGGCTGCTTCAGTGAAAATAGTGCATACTATTTCTTAGATAGAGTGCTGAACTAAAATATTAGGTTCAGTTAGATTAGCTAATTTATTGATCTACACCATTGTTAGCTAAGTTTTATCCTTGTTTTATAAGGATGATTATTGATTACTAAATGACTTTAATTTCAGTAAACAGCACAGAGAGTGAGTTAAATTGGGTTATCAATAATTAATTTCTAAATGTTAGCATATGTTTACATTGATCTTTGGCAGGGGGGTTAAATTCAGAAATTTGAAATTTTTCTGGATGTAGTTTCTTCCAAGAATGTAATTCTTATTATATTTTTATTAGATTCTCTAGTAATTTTAAAGATAATAATTCAGCTCATTATAACTGGCAACATCTTTTCTTCCTGTTGCTGTCTTATGATTAGCACTATAGTCTTTGAACTGATTTCATAACCATCTGATCTCCTTGGCATTTCTAATCCAAAGTGCTCATAAACATACCTTTTAATAAGTGAGAAAAATCTTAAGTCATTACAAGATGGTACTGTTTAATTGATTTGGACAAATTACATGGATAAAGTAGAGAGGATTAGTCTTACGTATTTAAGAGATTCATTGGTCATTTTAGGCACTGTTTTGTGACCAGTTCTCCTGAGCTCCTGTGCCTCATCCAAGGGTCAGTGCTTCCTTGAAAGTGAGGCAGAGTGGGAAAAATGTCTATGACTTCCTTGTTCCTTCTACAGCACCAAAACAAGTTCATCCACATTTTAAATACAGTGAATTAAGCTTGGTTAGGTAAAAGACAGACATGCAGTGTGTTCTGCCTCTGCTGTGGCTATAAGTCTTTAGCAGGAGAGCAGGAAAGGTAGCTGAGAGCTGAGAGTGCGGAGACGTGAAACACACATAAGGTCGCCTGTCAATGTCCAGCAGACACACATGAAGATTCTCTCGGGAAGGCGTATGCCATAACAACAGGACTTTCTCTTTTGTTTACTATGTCCAACAGGTTGTAGTGTACCAGATACTTGTTATAAGTAGCAAAATCCAGCTGATCTCTTGGCTCCTCTTTACTTAAAGATGTCAGGGAAGGTAGGACTTCTGCTTCTGCGTCAAAGTTCCTCGGGAGATGAAAAGGTTGGATGAATAGCAGGTAGGCCAAAAGGGGATGTTTCATCTTGGAAATGCTTCAATATTTAATTTACGAAGTATTACAAGATTAAATTCTCCAACTCCTTGTTCAAATTGGATTCACCAGTGAAAAATAGAGATCAAGAAGATGATGACAATAATGAAGACTCCTTAACTACTTCACTGAAGTCTATTGCTCCTTGGAAGAGATCTTTCAGTACCTTCTTCCTCTGATGTTCAGAACTCTTTGTTCAGTCCCTAAGGTAAGCAACATCTGCACCAAGGTAATTCCACAAACCCCTGGAAACAGAGAAAAATGTGAAATGTTTTATCAGCAGAGTGCAGGACAGTGGGATGCCAAAGAACTGTCTGTAGTATCACACACTGCTTTTGTAGCAAGGATAGGCAGATTGGGACTTTCATTACTGCTCTTAGTAGCATGCAAAAGATATGTCACCTCACGCTATAAATTAGATTCTAGAATTCTCAGGTCATCCTAGTAGTATTTCTCTACACCTACTGTAGTAGGTAGTTGTAGTGAATATCTTCCTGCTTCCATAAGTGCAATATAATTCTTTTATATTGTTCAACTGAGTGGTTATTTCCAATGTTTTTAATAGAAATCTAATAAAATAAACAGGAATAAAATATGACTGGAAGGGAAAACTTACCTGGAATGAGTTCAGCTCAGATATCATGAAGATATCTGGCATTAAAAGCAAAAAAAAACCCAGACAATCAACAACAGAAAAAAACCAAAGCAAACCAGGAAAAAAAAAAAAGCAAAGCAAGAACACACGGTGGAATTAAAAAAAAAGAAACTTAGAAGAAGAAAATTGTAGCTTAAAAGTGCCAGCATATTTACACGGTTACAATTTACATGTTCATGGCTAGGCTTCGCGAATGAAGATTTGGGAAGGGCTCTACCCATTTTTCATGCAAGCGCGTTGGTGGCTAAAAAGGCCAATACGAGATAGACACGTCCGGTTGCAAAAGACACAGCAGAAAGACTCCTTAGATGGTATATTCTGCAAGGCTCGATTCTTTCTGCGTTGTCTTTTCTCCTCAAGAGTGATCCTGCGTGCCTTCTCAAAAGCATCAGCAGCGTTATAAATGGTCTGTCTCCAGGCCTCCCGATTGGAGGCCAGAGTAGACCAGTTATGGTGATCAATATGCCCGAGGCTGAGTTGTTGCTTCAGGGAGTCCTTGTATCTTTTCTTCGGGGCTCCTCTCTTGCGGCAGCCGGTGGCAAGTTCACCATAAAGCAGGATCTTAGGGAGGCAGTGGTCCTTCATCCTGGAGACGTGCCCTGCCCAGCGCAGTTGCGTTCTCAGTAGCATGGCCTCAATACTTGTGATTGCTGCCAGTTCAAGAACAGATGTATTGGTCACATAATCTGACCAGTGGATGTTTAGGATTGTACAGAGGCAGCGTTGATGGAAGCGTTCTAGGAGACGCAGGTGGTGGAGGTAGATGACCCATGTTTCGGAACCATATAAAAGAGTAGACAGCACAATGGCTCTGTAAACACTGATCTTCGTACTTTTCTTCAAGTGTTTATTACGCCACACTCTTTTGTGGAGTTTTCCAAAAGCACTATATGCCTTCGCTAACCTGTTGTCTATCTCCCCATCAATCTTACCATCTGAGGAGATGAGGCTGCCTAGGTAATTAAACTGTTGGACTGAATTGAGTTCTGACTGGTCGATGGTGATATGGGGATGATGGAGGACTTCCTGAGGTGCAGGTTGATGGAGAACTTCAGTCTTCTTTAAACTGACTTCCAGCCCAAAGAGCTCAACAGCATCTGCAAAGCAGGATGTTAAACGCTGCAGGGCTGCTTCTGTGTGGGCAACAAGTGCGGCGTCATCAGCATAAAGCAGCTCCCAGACAAGATGGTTTAGGGTCTTAGTGTGGGCCTTCAGTCACCTTAGGTTGAATAGGCTTCCATCAGTACGATATCGAATGTAGATACCATCCTGATCATCGAGGTCTGCCGAGGCCCTTTGGAGCATCATGCTGAAAAAGACTGTGAATAAGGTAGGAGCGAGAACGCAGCCTTGTTTCACACCATTCTTTATTAGAAAGGGCTCAGAAAGTGTGTTGCCATATCTGACTTGGCCGTGCTGATCCTCATGAAGTGAGATGATCATTTTAAGGAACTTGGGGGGACAACCTAAACGTTCCAAAATCTGCCAAAGACCTTTTCTGCTCACAGTATCGAAAGCCTTGGTGAGGTCGACAAAGGTTACATAGAGACCTTTGTTCTGTTCCCTACACTTCTCTTGCAGTTGTCTGAGAACAAATATCATGTCTGTGGTGCTCCTGTTGGCTCTGAAACCACACTGACTTTCAGGTAGAATTCCTTCTGCTATAGCGGGTATTAGTCTGTTCAGGAGTATTCTTGCCAAGATTTTGCCAGCAATGGAGAGCAGAATAATACCACAGTAATTTGAGCAGTCTGATTTAGTACCTTTCTTCTTATACAAGGTGATGATGACTGCATCACGAAGGTCTGAAGGTAGTTCGCCTAGTTCCCAACAGCGCACCACAAGCTCATGAAATTTAGCATGGAGTGCAAGGCCCCCATGTTTGCAGACTTTGGGTGGAATTCCATCAACCCCAGCTGCCTTGCCAATTTTCACCTGCTGTATGGCCTTGAGGGTTTCTCCTAAAGTGGGGGCAGTATCCAATTCGTATTTCACCGGTTGTTGTGTGATGGACTGAATTGCTGAGTCTTGGACTACATGGTTGGTACTGAAAAGAGTCTGAAAGTGTTCAGACCATCTATTCAGAATGGAGGTTTTATCTGTCAGAAGCGTTTGACCATCTGCACTGAGTAGTGGGCTTTGGACTTGGTACGTAGGCCCGTATGCTGTTTTCAGGGCCTCATAGAATCCTTTGTGATCCCCTGTATCTGCACATAGTTGAGTTTTTGCAGCTAGATCGGTCCACCACTTGTTCTGAATGTCACGGAGTTTCTGCTGAAGCTTGCTGCATGCAAGACGAAAGGCTGTTTTTCTTGCGTGACAGGATGGCAGTGCAAGGTGTGCTTGGTGGGCGGTTCTCTTCTTCCTCAACAAGTCCTGGATTTCTTGATTGTTTTCATCAAACCAGTCCTTGTTCTTCTTGAGGGAGAACCCTAAGGATTCTTCAGAGGATTGCAGGATGTAGCTTTTAATATGATGCCAAATTGTTTCAGGAGAGGAATCTGCAGGATTTGTGGGATGGTTTTCGAGCCTGGTTTGAAGATTTGTCTGGAATCTTTCTCTTACTGTGGCTGATTGGAGATTGTTAACTTGGAGTCTTCTCCTTGGGATACTGGCCCTTTTGAGTTTGAATTTGGGAATGAAGTTGAGTTTACAGCGCACAAGCCGATGGTCTGTTTGGCATTCTGCGCTGGGCATCACGCGGGTGTGGAGGACATCGCGGACGTCTCTCCGTCACACCAGGACATAATCAATGAGGTGCCAATGCTTAGACCTGGGGTGCATCCAGGTTGTCTTCAGACTATTTTTCTGCTGAAAGATAGTAACACATTGTCATCTTTAGTCATCTTTACAATTTACATAAAGCTGTGTAATACATGCTTTGTTACAAATCCATTACATTCACTCAAATGTATTTTTTAACTGACAAACCAGTGCTACAAATTACAAGATCACTGTCTGTTGTCTTCAAATTCTTAAGAAATTTCTTTGTCAACTCTTGTTTATTAAATTTTCTTGTTTGATTTTCTCTTGTGATGATTAATATTGTTGGATGTGGAATCCTACATCTAATATGTCTTTGTTTGGGTTTTTTCCGTCTTCAAATCCAGGAAGCTTTTTATCTTGCAGCTGTTTACCCTATCATACCAGCATGTATCTTTATCGTAAAAATCTTTAAAAATAGTGAAGTTCAAAGTCTCTTTATTTCTTCTGAATGCTTTTGTCTTAATTTATCTTAGAATTATTCCCAAATGGACTACAAAGACTGTGCCTTCTGCAGACAATGAAATTAGTAAGCATTGATACAATTTGATATCCAAGATCTACAAAAACAACAGTTTATTTGGCTCTATACTTTCTAGTTCCTCATGAAACATAACATAGGAGCACTAAGAAACACAAGAAAAAAAAACTAAATAAGAGTATTTCTTGTATAGGAATAGCATTATTAATTGTTACCACAGCAAGGCTTTGGGAAACCTCATTAATAATAGAACCACAGGTTTAGTCTAATGGAGAAAACAAGATGGGAGGACAAGATACCTAAATTTGTGCCTGGACTAGGTCCTATACAGTCTCAGAAAGGGATAATCAGTAGCCTCAGAAAGGGATAATCTCCCCAAACCCTTCTCTCTCTTTTGCTCCTCAACTCTTTCTATTTCTCAAAATCACCTTAACAGTGGAGTATCAGTTATGAATGTAAGAAGAAACCCACATTTTTTTCAGAGGATTTAATTATTATTCGCCATATTGTAGTTTTATTTATATATCCCATTTTAAAGCTGATTGCAATAACAGAGTTTTCCATCTACTTCAATAGGTTCTAAGTCCATAAATCTTAAAATTAATCTTCCCTCTTTTGGAGTTATTTGAAATTAAATGTCAGGTCATGAGTTAGGATGAGACAAGAAGCAATCACAGTTTATAGCACTGTAACTCTAACTATTATGTAATTACAGTTATTGTAGTTTGTGTAATTATACTGTATCTAAGTAATTACTAATATTTCTTATAGCAAGGAGCTTTGTCCTATTTCTTCTACTTCTTTTTAATATGTTTTTATTTCATAGTCCTACAAATCTGTTTGATATGTAGTTACATGAGGCAGTTATTTACACTTCAGTTGCAGTCATTTATGTACAGAACTTTGCAGTTAAGCTGATGTATTATTAATTACCTGGATAAGAATACATAACTACCACAATGTACACACTACACCAGTCTTAAAAGCCAGCTATCAAGTAACTCTAATGCTTTCAGTAAGTAATACAATGTTTATCTACCACATCTAAACTTCAGCTCTAGATAAAGTCAATAGATTTCATTATAGAGAAAGGTTTTGTTCAGCAGGACAAAGGGTGGCAGGCTTTTGCCACATGTACATAGGAGCTGAATGCCTCCTATGTAGTACGAATACAATTAAATAGAATAGAGGAATCAAAGACTTCAGCTTGTCATCAGAGCTCAAAAACTCTTCTGTTGATTTTAGACTGTGGACCTGAAAAAAATACTAACTGGCCTCTTTCTATGGTTTTTAATTAGCAATGGATAAAAACTTGCCTAAGCTTTATCCAGCATGTGTTGAACAGAGTATAATGCCAGGTGTAGACTTCTATATGCACCTCTGGTGAAATCTGGGACATAGTTTTCCTTCAAAGTGTTTCAAATAGAGATGGCAGCTCAAAGAGAGTGAATAATTCTTACTTACTTACTAATTCAACAACTTACTTTGGATGAAATAAGTACTTTTTTTCCTTGAAACTTTAAATGGATAGTTATCTCAAGGCAGATTCTAAAAGTGGATGAGACTTGAGCTCTCTTACTTTCTCATATATCAGATTGAATGATGAGCACTATACTGATCCAACGGTGTACACCTGGATCAGCAATTCTGTATACCTGATACCAATGTTATTAAGTGTCAGTATTATCTTTCACCATCTGTGGTATTTTGTGTACATCACCATAACCCTAAATCTTCATGGTAAGCAACTACAGCTCTTACTACCCAGGCTTAGCGTGTTCCTGTCCTACAGCATGACATCCACTGTCCAGAAATGGGGCAAAAGCCCCCTGACCTTTCCTTTCCTCCTGCCCCCAGCAACACTGAGGGGGAGAAACTGAAGGCAAGTCACATCCCCAATTTCTCTGCTCCCAGCAAATTGTTGAAGCAGAGAAGCATTTCCTCACATATACTGCCAGCAAGAATCTGAAGGTTTCAAGAATTCCTCCAGGAGTAGATATCAGTCTCCAAGGAAAATCAGATGAGCTCCCAGCTCTTACTTGTGTTGTCACTTGTGCTCTTCTGATATTTCAGTGATTCTTGTCCTTAGCACTTAACGGTGTTGTGCCACCTGGGGTAGGATGGCACATTTTGCTACTGTGACTATGAAGGACTGAACTAACACCACCCACTGCTATGCAGACTTTTTGCATGATTGCACACACCATTAAACCTACAAACAGGTTCTGCAGCAGCAGAATCTAGGAGTCTGTGTAAGGTGTTTAAGACACTGAGTGATGCACAGGGAGGGTCATGAGCTTCTGAGGAGAACTCAAAAAATACTTTTATAATACAATAATCTGAAAGATTAAACTCTTTTAGTTAGTATGGATTGAAGTCTCACCACATTTTTTAGCTACCTTCCGTGTGTAGGCAAGAAACCCATCAGAATAACTTGGCGAAAGGAGGCAACCTCTTCAGCCACCCTAAAATAGGGAGGATTCACATGTCTTTACTTCTTTGAAGAGGAAAAAGAAACACAACTGAACACCCTAAGTGGAAAGATGTTTAGATCAAATTATAACGGTATTAATCATGTACCTCTTTGATTGCTATTAAAGTCAATTAATTTCCCCAAGCTGAGTTTGTTTTGCCTGTATGGGTAATTGTTGAGTGATCTCTCCTTGTCCTTAGCTCAAACCACAAGCCTTTTGTTCTACTTTCTCTCCCTCGCCCAGCTGAGGAGGGCAGTGACAGAGCTGCTTTGGTGGGCACCTGGCATCCAGACAAGCGCAAACCACCACACTCGCTTACTCTTCTCTCCAGATGCAGTTGCTCTTGCAGCTCTTTTCCCCCGCTTCTCAAATACGTTATCCCAGAGGCTCTACCACTGTTGTTGATGTGCTCAGCCCTGGACATTGGCAGATCTGTCTTGGAGCTGGCTGGCATTGATTTTATCAGACATGGGAGAAATTTCTGGCAGCTTCTCACAGAAAACATCCCTTTAGCCCCCCTACCATCAAAACCTTGCCACATAAACCCAATACTGAGAAAAATCTATATTTAAACCACAAGTAAAGTGAAAACATTAAAAAATACAGTTGCAGCCTGCAGTGCATACTTTAAATATAAATATTTTCTCATTTAATTGACAGTGGAAATTATTGCTGGAGTATCAATTTAAAGAATAACAAGATAATGTTCTGTCAAGTTGGGTATTTTCACACAATGGAAGTTTAATTTTGATTAGGCATTAACTGTGGTTGTTAGGAAATTGCCCTCTTGTTCAAGTTATGCTTTCATATTTTCTGAACCTCCTACTAGAGTCAAAGTTAAATTTACAGTCTTGACATTTTCCACTGTCTTTAAATATCCCTGTGACTAGTTATTTAAACATTTTCCTACTTGCATTGTTCCC
Organism: Neopelma chrysocephalum; assembly: GCF_003984885.1. NCBI lineage: Eukaryota > Metazoa > Chordata > Aves > Passeriformes > Pipridae > Neopelma > Neopelma chrysocephalum. The sequence goes on along the minus strand of NW_020897702.1, from coordinate 13,537,956 downwards.
TCATGTTTCTGAAGTTAGTAATGATCTTCAAGTTTGAAGTTCTGAAATACAGCAAGGGATAATTTGAAGAGGAAAAAAAAGCAAATGTGTGATTATGACATGAAAATAAATTTTCAATTTTAGTGGGATGATGTACTAAGATTAAATCTAAAAGAGAGTATAATCTGTGAGATGTTGAGCTCATTCTGGCAAACTTCTACTTCCTTAAACTCAGACAGATAGAGGTGTGAAGTCACATACTTGAGGACTCAATCTCAAACAGTAGAAAATACAAGCCAGTAAATCTGGTAACCTTACAAGGAATTGTCAAAGTGTCATTAAATAAACATAAAGTATAATTCATCTCTCATTACTTATATGGTAAAATATATTGACATTAAAGCATGAGGCTTTGGGGGGGACAGTGGTAATGGAGTCCATGAAGACAATTCTCATGCAGAGGATTGTATTTGTCATATGGTAGAGGACTAAAACTTCTCAGGAAATAGTGTGATATACAGACAGCATCCTTCAGAGGCGAGATGTGATTGAGAGCCACTGATACAGGAGTACAAGTATAGTCTTTGTAGTCCATGATGGCAAAGGGTATGGAAGCTGTCATTACCAAGATGCTCTGAGAGGTAAGGGACTCATGCTACTGTGTCAAAAAGTGAAAAGGATCTTACCTTTCATGATGCTACTTGCTGCTAAATTGGAACTTACTCCACTTGTGTTACGGTGTTTTTTGAATGTTAATAATAGTATCCTGTTGATGCCTAAAAAAGCTGAGCTGAAAAGGTTGCAACACATCAATGGCATTCACATATTTTGGATATTAATTACTTTCTTAAACACCATAACCTATAATTTTCAAACTTTAGCTAAATTAAATCTATTCTTTGAGATTACATCCATCTATTTTCTACTATCAGGATGGACACACACAAAAAACCTAACCCAACCCAACCCAAAACAAGAAAAAAAAAAAAAAGTTGGTTATGTATTAATTTATTGTCACTTTCTCACAGATTTGGGGAAGAACATCAAAGGTCTTTAAAGTAAGGGATTCTTTTTCATCAAAAATAATTTTGGTCAATAAAGTGTTCTGACCTAAAAATTCCAGAGTAAAATCACAAAAAAAATCATTACCCACAAAATAGAAAGGGAAAATTTTTTGTCAGATCCAGCATAGAATATTTTAGTCGGTCAGTGAGGTGAGGAAAGTTTGTGCCTGTATGGATGTGTACATAAAAAATGCTAGCCAGATCTTCCATTTTGTCAGGCAAAGCCACAGAGACAGTAAGAGATGGTCATTCCCCTTAATTTACAAAAAGCAGATCACTTCCAGTAGTATGAAAGCCCACAGGGTTTGCCATGTCTTGGTTGTTCAAGCCACACAGAGAAAAGCTGATGCATAAAAGATACACTCCTTTTTACTTTACCTTTCTGTTATCATCAATCTACTAAGAAAAATTCTCTGTCTATCACTTTGAGTTACCTTTTTGCGGTTGAACTGCTTCCTCTCATTTTGTACAGCTTTAGCAGGATCTGTCTTTTGCTGATTCTCCCAGTGATAAAACTAGATAAAGTTACTGTGATGTGAATCACATCACTGGGGAAATTGCATCTGGAAATCAAGCTTCCTTCAGATTATTGAGCAATAGGGTTAGAGCAAGTGGCTCCTTGTCCCTTGGGAGACCACTTGATTGTCTATAGCTTTCCCACCCGTAGCTTATTACTTAGTGTAAGTTGCATAAAGTGTTTCCTTTTCAGAATATTCATATTACCAATGATTTTAAAAGAATAGCTAATGTAACAAGATGAAGGAGAAATATAAAGGCAAGATGAAAAACATGAGAGCAAGCTATGTTTGTCTGGCATAATTTGAATCAAGGTCATTAAATCTACAAATCAATAATGTTATTTTGCTTTATGCCAGTTGTGTATCAAACATCCATGTCTTCTCTCTAATACTTATAATGTGCTTAGTAAACCTTATTCGTAGCTTTAAACACTACCAAAATGGAGATGCTCTAGCAGTGTGTTCTTGTTGCTATGAGCTTAAAGATCTTAGACATAGTAGTAGTAACTTGTAACATATACGTTACCATGGTGATGGTTTTCTTAACAGTGTATGAAACTGGTTCATAAAACATATATGCTTTTAGCCTGTAGACTGCATGGGCTTTGTATGAACCAGTGTTCATATTTACTGGTATGCATAGTATATTATACCAGGCTGATGGTGTATACCCAAAGGTTCTTGTTGTGGCAGTAGATGCTGATCTGCAGATAATTAAGTATCTTTTCCTGGACCAGAGCCTTCCACTTGTATATTAAAAACATAGGAACAGTTGGGTCCAACCAACGCACATTGCATGCAGAGAGACTACACACAGACTCCTTCAAGCCTGAGAGCAATATTGCTGTGTTTGCATGGCACCACACTGAAGATAATAAATTCCCTCTCAGAACACTCATAGTCAGCACAGCCATTCAGCATCTTCTGTACTACAGAAAAAAATTGCTCAAGGCAGGTCAGTGTCTTTGGCCCATTCACTAAGAGACAATGATACTTAAGGGAAGAACCAGCTTTCTTAACCACTGTCTAAAGGGCCTGAAGATCTCCACAGTCATCCTAGAACTTCACTAGAAATCAAAACTCTCCAACTGAGAATCACTATTCAGGCACAATGGTTCTCCTATGTACTTCCTATTCAAGTTTATAGTTCCTGTTCTTGCATGCTCTGAGGACAAGCTGAGCACTCGTGAGTCTGTCTCTGCACTTAGAGCAGAAGGAAAATATTATTGATGTGCTGGTTTTGGCTGTGGTAGAGTTAATTTTCTTCAGTAAAAAAATTAGGAAATTTATCAAGCTCTAGTGAGGTTGGATAATGCTGTCACCAAGTTAGGAGTCTACCCTGCCCAGAACTGTCTTGGTCTAGAGAACTAAGATTATTAATTTTTTGATTTCTGCAACCCAGTGTCTCCAATTCCGCTTTTTTGTCCCAAGATTTTAGTAGGTAATAGTTCCCGCATACACAAAAGTGAAATTATAGTTGAAAACTTACTTTAAGTAGTTTGTCAAAGACATCACAAAGGCAGGGCTTAAACAGAGACTATGGAGCTACTCAATCCTCTGGATGAACATTGAGAAAGTAAATAGTGGTAAAAAGTCATATATTTTATTAAAGCTGGAAAAAAAAGTGTGTTAAGTAATATCACATAAGGAAAATTAGAGAAACTTATGACCAGGTGCAGAACACTTGATTCATTTTCACTATCATTTGAAAAAGCTGTTGCAAAAGGACAGCCAGATAACCGATGAAATATGAGAATGTAAGTACACTATTCTCACTTTAGCATAACATTACCAGTTACGCTACAACTAAAAGTAATATTTAGCATTTATCACTTGCAGACTTCAAAGTGCTTTTCTATACACATGATTTGATATGTTTCTTGAAGGGGCCAGAAATTGATTTTTTTTGGATTCCTGATCACAGATTCATGGATTATGTTATTGACAGACTGGCAAAATAATCCTATTTGCACAATGTACCTTGTGCAAAACACAAGGGAAAACACTTTCATACTGCATATCTCTTCTTCACTCAAAGACACAATGTTTTTTCTCTTATTTATTGCTTCTTTGCTCCAACTCCGTCCATTTTGCCTAGAAATCTGTTTCTCTCTCTCTTTTTTTTTTTTTAATATGATAAGCTTTGAAAGGTTTTTTTCCTAAAAGTCATGCATGACGTATCTATCCAGAACATTGTTTCATAGTGCACATGGAGTGGCAGTCATGTGGCATCTGCAAGCATTTAAATTACTTATCAACTCTAAAAATGCTAACTCTCATAATGCACCTAGAAGGAGTTACCTAGTCCTGTAACATAGCATCTGAACACGTTTACATTATAATTTCTATCATTCACCACTCCCACTTTCTCACAAAATTGTCTCCTCTTCTCTCTAGTCCTGCTAAGATCTGATTTAGCCATTTTGCTTTGGTGACACTAACAGTAGAACAACTCCCTTAGTGGCTTATGGACTTCTCTGTTCTGGGCAGTAATAAATTCCCAAGCTGAAGCATTTCCAGAAGATAGCTAAGGATGTAAATGTGCTCTGGTACAATCCACATGGCACCTCTCAAAGTTTGGACTCCCCAGCAATACTCAAAGAAGTGATCTAAAGTGACTAGAATAATACCTTATCATTGAATTAATTTGTTAGGTTGTGGTGTTATTTTATTTTAATTTTGGCAGAAATTAGATTCTATGGAAAGTTTTATTGTAATATATAATAATCCATATGGTATAACTTTTGGTGATATCATCTTTACTGGCCAGTGGCATAAGAATTTATCTTCTTTCATTTTAAAACCCATATTCTCTTCCTTATAATTTTGCCAGACTTGGACAAAAGAGACTAAGGTTCTTGTCTTAAATTTGTGTATGTAATTGCACACATGACTGCTGAGGAATCTGATGTATATAATTCTGAGGATATTCCCCATTATCTTTGGAAGGACGCAGGGGTTTTGGGGACAAGGATGTTCCTGAGCAATGGCAGAAGGGCAAGGAGTAGGTAAGATCAGGGAAACTACAGACTGGTCAGCTTTATCTTGGTGTCTGGAAAGGTGATGGAGAAAATCCTCCTAGGATGTTTTCCCAGGCATATTAAGCAGAGCAAGATGAATAAGAATAGTCAGAATGGATTTACAAAGGAAGGATTATGCCTGAGCAACTCAATAACCTTTTATGATGATGTGACTTGCAAGATGGATGAAGTCAGACCAGTAGATCCTGTTTAGCTTTGTTTAAGCAAAACTTTCAACTCTGCCTTCCATGGCGTTCTCATAGGCAAGCTATTGAAGCATGAGCTCTATAAGGACAGTGAGATGGATTAGAAAACTGACTGAACAACCGGGCTCAAAGGGTTGTGATCAGCGGCACAGCTGGATGCAAGTCTTTAATAGTGTATGCCAGGGGATGATACTGGGATCAATACTTTTTAACATCTTCATGAACTACCTGGGTAATGGGTCAGAGCGTACTCTCAGTAAGTTCACAGATGACACAAAACTGAGGAAAGTAGCTGATGTACCAGACAAGTGAGCGGCCAGTCAGACCATCCTCAACAGACTGGAGAAATGGATCAATGGGAACTTTATGAAGTTCAACATAGGAAAATGCCAACTCTTAATCCTGTGGAGTTATAACCCCAGGTTAAATATAGACTGAAGGATGACTGGAGGCAGCTTGGAGAAGAGGACCAGGAGGTTCTGTTTGACACCATAGGGACCATAACATAGCAATGAACCCTTGCAGCAAAGAAGGCTCTAGATGACCATACTCTGAGCAGGGATTTGGAGTAGATGACTTCCAGAAGTTCCTTCATGCATCAGCTGTTCCATAACTGTGAGGATAGGAATGCTCTTTTGTCCAAGAGAGGAGCTTGCAGAGGACTTCCCAATATACAAAGGTGAAGATGAACGTTCACAAGGCAGTTGAAAGTGAGCAAAACAATTGAAACTTGAGACACTCTGTATTCTTAGTGCAGTCTGCAACAGTGCCTACTGACGTGAATGCAGAGTCCTAATAGTCTGGGTCTTGCTCTCTATCTTTCTCAGAGGAATACTAGTTTTCCGTTCTGCTTTTCCTTCCCGCAGTCACATAGTCAAAGTTGATGCACCTGATATTTTACCAACTGCACAGTAAGATCACTTGGATTTCTCTGACGGGAACTGTGTAGCCTTGTACACATTAGAGATGTCTCAGATTTCCCAATGTTTTTTCACCATGATGGAGTTTAATATATCTTCCCAAAATAGCCTACTTACTAGATTTGTAACTTCCTTCAAATGTGTTTCCTTAATTCTTATAACCTTGTCCTGGTGTACTGCAAAAAACAAACACTTCTTGAATTATTTTAAGCTGAAAACATATTGGCCTCTAATGCTCTAATCAAATTAAACAGAAGATCAAGTTAAACAGTGATCAAATCAGCTGGTCCTATTATTTGTGTAGCTAGATTAAATTCTGAATATCTACCTGGGCAAGTATCCTCTAGCCATGCCTGAGTACTTCTGTTAAAACTTCTGAAAATTGCATTTACTGCTGTCTCTCTTCATGATTTTATTGTGAGGAGTCATTTAGAATATAAAACAATTTTTATCTCTATAGCTGTTGGAATCAGGTGATTACTGCAAAACCTCATTGTTCTTAAAGAAAGTAAACAAGTAATCTGCCAACCTATCTATTTCCGAAAAAAACCCCAGACAGTGTAGACATCTGCAGAATATGTATCTGGTCAGTGAGAGGAAGAAAAAAAACGAAGAAAAGTCAAAATTTAATTCTTAAGCTTCATGTTTTTAGAAAAATAACTTCATTATTTTGGAAGCTTTGTTTTCTTACATAGCAAGCACTTGAGATTAACAAAGTTCAATTCCAAGAAACCAGTAAATGAAAAAAATTTTTGAAATGAAATATTGAGAAACCAATTAGGTCAGTTCTCTACGGATTTTTTTCTTTTTACAAATCAAGATTGATTGCACTGAGATGGAATTGCAGAAGGAAAACTGAACAATGAACAAGACAGAGCACTGTGTGCCCTGTGCTTTCTAACATGCTTGCATTGTCTTTATGGACAAGTAAATTAAGCAGTGATTTCTTATATACTTATGTACTGCTGATCTTCCATGTGCATCAGCACACATGTTCTTTACTAAAGTTGTTTGCCCTTATGGTATAGACTATATAAAAAAACCCCCAACACTATGTTTAATTTTCAAGTGGTTTCAAGTATTTCTAATATTTAAATTTCATAACCTAAGAAATCTCCTTATTAGATGCAGATATTTTTGATCCTTCATTCATTGAGACATATTTGGTGTCTTGATGACATATGCATCAATGCAACACTATAAAAATACAAAATAATGTAATATTTCTATGATACAAGAATACTACCAAGGTGATATGTATTACTGAGATACTATAAATTCTTGTAAATTTTTTGTTTCTTAATTTTTGGCTGAATACATGTAATTGCAGTGTTTAAAAAAAATCAACTGGATCACATGAGAATCTGTACATGCCAATAATCACAGTATCAGGTAACTTCCCTTTCTACAGGTGTTATTTGCTGTTTATTTTCAAACGTCCAAATTCTCATGGCCTTATTGTAGATTTTTCATGTACTGATAAAACCAAACCTTTAGACATATTCCTGTTTGGAAACCTGCAGGAAATATCTGTCTCAAGAACTCAGAAAGCTATCTTTTAAAGAAAAGGAAAAGGAAAAGGTGTTGTTTCTATCTTTAGAGCCTTTAGGCATTCGCTGTCTGTAGGCACTCTGTGCTTTGAGTTTGTTCCTGATATTAACCTCTCATTCTATAAACATCTCATGTCTTAAAAGAGGAAAAGTAGAATTTTTGTATAAATCCAGGAGCTCCGCTGTCAAAGGAGTCTTAGCCTTTACTTTGAAATTGGTTTATGGAAAAAAATCTTTTCTACAAGCATCTAAAGCCAACTGGCCTGAAGGAAACTTAATTTTTCAATAGTAGCAAAGTGGCAAATTAGAAAGATTACTGAAAATGCTCATCTTAATCTAATTCCACACTGTATGATCTTTCACAATAAACAATCACAGTTTGGGAACCAAATCAAAAAAGTGTTATGGAAATTGACTATAAGGGACTTAGGGAAATCTATTTTTCTTTACAGTAAAGTAAATTAGTATCTTGAGATCAAGAAATAAACATAGTTACTGAATTGGGAGGCATACAGAATGGCTCATGAGAGAATACTCTTCTTTAAATACAGCTGCATTGAGCTGACACAAGGAAGAAGCATATGACTGGGATTAAACTCCTCATTGTAGTCACCTATGCTTTGTATTGGCATGTGAGCTCCTATCACTAGCCCTCAGGCAGTTCCCTCACTGTAGGCATCTCCTTTCATCTGGAACACTCCAAAACATCTAGGACATCTCCAAATGTGACTCAGGACCTAGAGAAGCCCTGTCTTGCTGGAATGGCATCTGAGGACCAAGGGGATACTGAAGGGTATTTCAAACGACACCACGTGTCTATGAATAGGCAGCAGAACCAAATCCTTTAAGTAGTATCACTCTCTGAAGTCCATTGAACTTCTTGAGCAGACCTCCTTCAGTTATGATGGGAAAATAGATCTCCAGACCACAAGCAGGCAACAATGCTCACAACATAAAAATTTAACTAAGAATTTAGAGCTGATTGTTGCCTTTTGACAGACATGATATTGGTATGATTCATTTGTAAGAGCATGGACCAGATGGCAGAGGGGGTTCTTGCAAACTTTCCTATGAAAACCAGTTCTCATCTCCAACTCTTCATTTGTGGGAAACCTTGAGTGAATCAGTAAGAATTGTAACAATAAACAGGAATCAAATTGTATATATGTTTTAGATGTGTGCTTTTCTACATTTATTTCATCAAAGAAAAAAATAAAAGTTTAATGACTGAACAGATTTTTTTATTGTGCTGTTGTCCCAAGCAACAAAAAAAGACCTTAATAAGAATATGTCTTTGTTTCGAAACTGTGGTGTTAAGGTTTTCTTTTCATGGATGCATATGCAGATACACGTACAGGTTTATTTACACATGACAGTTCGATGAGTATACATGATAGTGAACTTGGATTTGGATACAGTTTTACACTTTATTGATTTTTTTTTTTTGATAAAGTGTACTACCAGCAAAATATTTTTGTCCATTTCCAATTAAAACTTGCAGAATTATATTGATCAGTAATATTTTCACAGTGTTTGGTTTGAATAATACCCTTCTGACACTGTGTTTACCAATAACAGCAGCAGTGAGGTTGTGCAAAATGGTGATAGATCTCATCTATTTAAACAGACTAGTATGAAAGTTCAGGGATTATTTTGACTTTGGCACTTATTCAAAATCCAGCAAAAGTAGTACTGGTTAGATTGAGCTAACTAATCTCCATGTCTTTCATTAATCACATCTTATTTTGAACCTAAATAAACATCCAGTCTTTTCCTTAGTTTACTGGACCATATAGCGGTATAACAAGCTCCAGGTTCTGAATGTCAGTGGTTCTAGAGCTGTGCTGAAGAGCACCAGGTGAGGTGGTCTGTCTGTAGTGGGCATAGCTTTGAAATGTACTTATCATGAGAAATCAGCCAAGGGAGGGGACTAAGGAAAAGAGAGGGTTAATCCCATTGATAGAGTGTCATCAAATCCCATTCTCTCAGGGATTTAAAGACATGATTCCAGGCAACCCTACTAAAGGACTTTTTACCTCCTTCCAGCGCTGTGATCTTGCATCTGTGTGTCAGTTTAACTGCTTGCCTGCTTAAATTTATGGAAAACTGTACGTAAAAAGCACAACATTCCTTAACCCACTGAATATATAACAGATGCAAAAATGCACCTGAGGGTATATATGGTAGGAACACTAAATTGTTCAATTTGACACATTTAGCTTGTTGGCAATGTGCTTTGTTTAAATTTAAAAATTCACACACACACATGGCTAGGCTTCGCGAACGAAGATTTGGGAAGGGCTCTACACTTTACTAAAGATGATGAAGCAGACTGCTGCATTGAAAGGAAGTGTTAATCATAATTATTGTAGTGATTTACTCTTTATTGACATTGTTGCATCAGTAGCCTCAGGTCCAAATCCAGATCGCTGCCCTGTTAGGGTAGACCAATGCATATTAAATTACTAATGAATTAAAAATTACATTTCCTATATGCCAACATCTAAAAAATCTGTTCCCTTCTCAGAGAAGCTGACTCTGCTGTTTTTTGTTTTTGTTTAGATGGTAAGGGTCCTGGTGAGTGGCTGGTTTTCATTTTGTATGTACAGCAGAGGAAAACCCTCTGGCCATTGAAAAGTCCAGAGCATTCTCAGTGCTGCCTTTCTTGGGGTTTTGCTTTAACTGGTCAGAGAGGGCTCTGCCTTTACACGGTCATCTGTGGCACCAGCAACACTGCGTGTGTGTGTGTGTGCAAGGGACCAGTGTCACTGGGGAAAGTAGGAACATTTTGTACAGAGTGTGAGAGAAGAGCCAGTCTTGGTATATTCACAAGGGCAAACAGAGCAACAGAAAATGGTAAATAATATATTTTGTTATGGTTTTGTTGTTTGGGTTTGTTTTTGGTTTTGTTCCCATGACTGTATTTCACATTAATTATTCTTAGACATTGGCTACACCTGCTGTATTTTGCAGGGAATCCATGAGCTAATTCTCAGAGCACTGGTTTTGCGTTTGCTTTTGGTGGTTATAAATTGGTGTAAATCCTGCTGATTCACTGATTCTACTTCTCAAAGGGGCTCAGAGTCACACTTGAGGTTTGTTAAGTAATCTCTCTTCCCTTTGTTTACCTTATTTAAGTAGTTTTCAATGGCTTTTACAAAAGACTGCAGCCTAACTCTGCTAATGCAGCTGTATGGCTCATCTCCACTGCTGCAGTGTGAAATTTCCACTACTTGTGAGGGATGGATGTTTTCCTGGATGGTGTTGTCTGGCTGTTGTGGGCAGAGCAGGCGGCCTAATGGCTGCAGAATTGTAAACGCTTCCAATTAAAAAAAACCCAAACAAACACACAAAAACACAATAGAAAAACAACCAACCAACAAAACTCAAAAACCCCTATCATCTTAAAACCCACAAACAAACAAACAAACAAAACCTCAGAGATTTTACATTTGAAAAGCAGGATTCTTTTTTAGATATTTAATGTGAAGCTGTATCCAAGTCCCTATATAAAGTTAGGTGGGAAATTCCAGGAGAGTTTTCCTGTGAGATTTCTATGGTCTGATTCTGCTTGAGAGATAAACAATATCAGCAGATTTTATTCTCTCTCAGGAAAATGAAGTGTTTCCATCTCAGTGTGAAACCAGAAACCTGCAGGTTAGACAAATACTGCAATTCTAAGAAAAAATAAAACTAAACATTTATTACCCGAAACCTCTGGGAAAAAAAACAAAAGCAATCCTCTCCTCCAAAATGTTGCTTAAGTGGGAAGTGTAGGAGAGTTTCCCTAATGTCTTGGAAAAAGCAGTATTTTTCTCCTTTAAATGAAGACATGAATAGTATTCCTTGTTCTATAGCTTAGTGATAAGAGTTGTACCCTCGGATTTTGCTCTTCTTCCTTGAAAAACAAACTGAAAACTCAGGGAAAAAAAAGTCCAATGTCTGTGTCTCTTGGTTTCTGATCTTTGTATTCTGGTTTTAGCTTTTTGAGTGAAAATCGTTAAGTGGCTTCACTTTTCCTTTTCTTGTTTTTTTTGTAAACATCTTACAAGTGAAGTCTTCTGTGAAAAACCATGATTCTGATTGAAGTGTAAAGGGCACAATTTAAATGTAAGAGTAACTGCCGCAGAACCATCTTTCCCAGAATGTGTCTGTTTCATATTGCAGCAGGAACCGTGAGTGGATTTGAAGTTGAGATATAATAATAATAATGGCCCATCTTCGCGAACGAAGATTTGGGGAAAGGTCTTTTTACCTTTCCAGCCTGCGCAATCTATGGTAATAGGTATACATATATATGTATATTTGTGTGTATCTATCTATGCATCTGTCTATCATCTATCTCTTTCTTTTATTTATTCATATTTGTTAATGCTAGCACAGGGGTTTCAACAGAGATGTTCCACACTGCCCAGTTTCAGAAAACTGTTTTGTTCTGAGGGGGTCAAAGACTAGACCAGAAAGTTTATTTTCAAATCTAGTATATGACTATTTTACTTGTTTAGGTATTTTTCTCCAAAGTAAACATCCCAATCACTGTGCTGTGTTGGCATGTAGAAGCGCATTTCCTAGACACTAAAAGAAAATATAAAGATAAATCTTTATCCATCTCTTTAGAAGTCTTGGAATCAGTTTTAGACTGATCCAGTGACAGAAAAGGGTGATGGCAATAACAGCAAAAGGCTACTTTGCTGAAGAATATAGAGACAAGGTAAGGGATCTGTAATGTAATGCATCCAAACGTCTGTGAAAGCCTTGTCCATAACAGAGCAATAAGCTGGTATGTTATAAGCTTGCTGAAGCTCAGAATTTCTTTTCTGTGCTAAGTCTTCATATATTTAGAACAATATGTAATAACAAAGAACAGAATTCATCCAGTTTTTGGATGGGTAGGTGAGAGTTAGAAAGACAGGGCTGACTCAATGTCAGTGTCAGGATGTCGTCTCATAAATCAAAGAAGTCTGTGCCAGTTTGAGGATAATGTGATTCATGCCAAATAATGAAATATGATTTGAGATAGGAAGAGATTTCAAAATAATACCTGAAAAAATCTAATCCTTGTGATTCAAAAGTGCCCAAATATTCTATTGCTTCAGCTATGTTTTCAGACCCAATTTTGTCAAAATTGACATTCCATTTTAGAAATATTGATGTTGATGAAATGACATTTCTGGATGACAAATGCTTGGAAACCTTGGAAACCTTTGAATTGTTTTACTGGGACTATATTTTATTTAACTAGTGATCTTTGATCCATGAGGTCTCAAGGATCAACAGAAAATAGAAGAGACTTTCCCAATAGCTTGCACCAACTACTTATGATCCTAAGGACTTGCTACTGCACCCTTCATTTTCCATGCAAACGGTTGTCCTGGTGATGCCTTCTTCACCCTCACAACTCATATATCATTTGTAGAGTGGAGAAAGTGACTTTGCATCACAACAGTGAATTTCTGACATCCAAAGATCTGTATCAACTTTATACAGGTAGAGATTTTTACAGCTAGTTGAAATGTGATCAATCAAAGCCTTCTGATGATGAAAACAGCTTAGCATCACTCTTTTGCAACACTTTGGAAGGTTAATTCTTCAGAAATTGTATCATCTCAGTTTCTGATGAGGTTAAATGAATTTTAAGGTGGTACATTTTGATGTGTTCTATTATTTCAAAAAGTAATAGAATTTGGTCTAGAGAAAGGATACATGACATTCAATTTAAAAGGTTGCTGTGCCCTGCACAATGGTTGTTTTGTAAAATTCAGTGTACTAGGTCCATTACTCAGGACTGCCTGGGTTTGTGGTGTATTTGATTTGTCTTTTTGTCATTTATTGAGAAGTCTTTGTCTTGACTCAAGAGTTTTATTGCTTCCGTTGTTCTTCTCTGCCCAGTGCTGCTGGGGAGTGGAGTGAAAGGAAAGAGGGCTGTATGATACTTAGCTGCTAGCTTGGATCAGTACACAACAACTAAACATTTTCTTTCATTTTCTATGCAAAATTATTCTATGAAGTAAAGAACAAATGAATGCTACTAAATGGTATATTGCATATATCACATCTTATGACATGTACTTTGATTTTTTTTCTATGAACAGACCCTATTTATGAAACTAAAAATACATTTTCAAGTTTGGGTGTTGTTATGTTATTCTTCTGAAATCCTAGAGCAAAGAATGACTTTTTAGTCTTACCAAAAAAAATTTAATTACAAGAAAGCAAATACTGTTTCCCAAGCGTCATTCAGCTCTATTAATGTTGACTGAATATAGGAGGGGAACACAGTCTTCATTAAATGTGTTTTAAACATGGCTCAGAAAAGCAATAAGTTAATGCCATGTTAACCATATAGATGGGAAGCTGAGGCACATAGAATCTGGATCTTTGAAGGCTGCATTTTTTTTGGAGCTGCTTGAGCTTGTAAGTCATGTTTGACTTACAAATAAGAGAGCGAAAAAACTACATTCACAATTATTTCAAAGCTTTTTTTGTCCAATGTGTTGGGAATGTAAATAAAAAGTAAATTTTTTAAAATTAAATTAAATTATATAAAACAAAATAAAGTTTTATAGATTTTTGATGATGAAGAGCAGATTTTTTAATATCATGGGGGTTTTGTTGTGTATAGGGGTATGTGTGAGTGTATCTGATCTCAGGAGTTCTGAGCTTGGTGCAGCCTTTCAGACAAACTTAACAATAGTGGAATAATAAGGACATTAAAATCCATAAAGTTACAAAAAATTTCATGAAGATTCATGGCCAGTTATAGAAGGAAAAGCTTAATATAGCTCTAACAGATTATGTTAATAAAAGTATCCTTTTCCAGAAATAAGTTTATTTTCATTAGTTCATAACTACTTATTTTTGTGTTCTTAAATCACAACAAACTCTTCTGAGAAAACAGAAGAGAATGGGTAGCATGCTCCTACTACAGGCAGCAGTACAAATTTTAGGTTTAACTATTTAAGATTCATATGATCAGAAAAACACAATTTTCATCAAAGATTTTAGTCTGTCTTAACCTCTTAGAATCCTAAGGTCCAAACCCAGTAGCATTGGTAGAGAATTCAACTGATGTAAATTCAGCCCTGGCATATGGGCTATGTACCTGAGAGCATCCCTTACTGGTTGTTGATCTCCTACATACATGAACACCTAAGAGGAAAGTTCACCTTTCTTGCATCCCCAGTGGACACTCCAGAGCATGGATGCAGGACTGGGGTTGGCCCTGTGTTCTAGAGGACCACAAGGACATCTGCAGGGCGTGACTGTGCCTTAAGTCTTTCCCAAATTCTACACTCCAACTTAAAAGAAATTAAACAGAAGCCTGTCATTCTTGGTTAAAAATAATGTTTTTCTTTTTGCTAGGCTGCTATGCAGTCTAGCAGAATTATTAAATAATGAGTCTGGTTCAAGTAGGGCTTTCAATGCTTTCAAATTTGTGAGGAGATATATTTCCCTAATTACCGAAGCAGACACAAGAAAAAAGAGCATGTGGCCATTACTAGGTATTTGGTTCATGATTTTCAGAAACACACAGTAATGTATGGATTAGTGGTTACATTTCATGTGCTGAGACATGTAATTGACAAATGAGTCTCAATCTGACATCCATGTAAAGCAATAGAATGATGACTCTTCATTACCTACAGAGAAAAGGATACAAGTAATAGAACTGTTAAGTATTTATTTTCCATCTGACAAACATTTGAATTTTGCTTCAGGGGATTAGGCAATGTTTCAGATAGAGAGAATTGTTATTGTTTTCTAGAAAATATGTTGACTCCAGGTATTTATATTCTTTCATTTATTTCTTGATGGGTTTAGGTTTGCTTTCTGATTATGCTGACATAGAAACATTTTCAAAAATGATTTTAGGATCTTTTGAATTGCAATGCATTATATATAGAAAAATTGCACATCCTGAGAAACAATGGTAGATGGGGACTTTTGAAGACAAAAAGCCCTCCACCCCATTTTTGTCACTGAGCATGACACCATCAATCTGATCATAGAAGGTGGTGAGTGTGGGTGCTCAGCTTATGACTGGAGAGGGGAACCCAACACAAAATTCCAGATCTAGTTGGAAGTTTTCCATAAAGATAATTTTACATACATAAATCATTGCAATTTCTGAAAGCAGTTGGTACTTAAAAGCATATATCTTATTTTAGTATTTCTGTACATTACCTAAAAAGGAATATTTAATTTTAGTATAATGTTATTATCATTTTAGCAAAACAGTAAACCATGTTGTTTCCTATCATTCATGGAGACTCAGTCCACAGTCATTGCCTCATGTTGGCAGATAAAACTCCCTATCCACAACAAGAACCTTGTACTTCCATACTGCAGTTACTTTTGTGCCCTGATCCACATGAAAAAGTGCAGTTTAATATTGAACAGAGTTGCAAAAAATAGCTGTATCCGTATCAGCCACCTTTAGAGTGTGGTGCTTGTGACTACAGTGAACTGGTCTCTTTGGGAGTGTTTTATAGTCAAACACAGATGGTGGCAGGGGGGAATACACCAGCAGTGATAACAACAAAATTTAGGCTCCCTTTCTGATGTATATATTTAGAGTGAACCAAAGGAACTGCTCCCTAGTATTGCTTAATTCTACTAGCTACAAAGGAGCATAAAATGACTCAGATGAAGAGTAAAATTAGGCTTATTGAATCCCATACTCATTTTTATAGGGAACTTGCATTTGGGGAATGCAGATTTTTTCATTTTAGTTAAAATACCAAAAATAGGTTCCTTGAAAAGAATTTGCATTCCACAAAATTGGTTTGAATTTGCCTTCTACTTCCTATTTTGACACAAAAAAAAATTGAATATTTTGTCTTTTAAAAGTCGAATTTCACTTAGTACTGTTAATTATGGCTTCATTCTTGTGTAACACTCCCTTATTACTAATTTTTTTTGAGGATGCATCTAGATTCTGGTGTTTCCTGGGATTACCCACTTAGACTGTGGTGGGGATCTGGCTTAGCTGACTGGGGACACAGGATACTACAGCTCTGTGCTCTGTGCAAAGGGCCAGTGAGGACTATTCACCAGCCCAAACCAAAAAGAGTAAAAATGAAAATTTAAAGTCTATAGTGTTTAAGTGAACTGAACTGTAAAATTTTAAGGATGCACTGGATGTAATATCTTACAATTTGACTTATGAAAGAAAAAAACAATCTAAAATACAATGTAGTAGTAGGAAAAGTGGATTTCTCACATTTATTTGAGGAACATAAGTTCATAAGTTTCTGTTTTAATTAGAATGAATAATAGGTTTTGTATTTTCTTTTCTGAAAGAGATTTTTCATTCTAGTCATAGAATACATTCCTTTTTTATCCCATTTAGATAAGAAACAGCATCTTAGCATGCCACAAGTGATCTAGAATTATGTTCGAAAATAAAGTTTTTAAATTTTGATTATGATCTGAGAATTAATTTTATACTGTATTTTGCAGGTTTTTTTTAATACAGGAAAATAATTTTCTCCTTCTGAACTTTTAGATTATTTGACCAAGTCAGAGGAATACTTTACTCAGTAGTTTCTCTGCACCATAAAGAACAATAATGCCCTCATCAATCAATTTCTTGGGTATCACAATGGTTTTGTGAAATAATTTATTTCATAACGGTCTTTATAATACTCAATTTGAGTCTACTCCTCATGTTTAGAACACATTCCAGAACCTCAGTGCTCTAACAAATAGAAACATTTTTTTTCTCCCATCTTAACTTTACTTCTGGATCAGGTTTAGCAGTTTCCCCACTGTGTCTGCAGACCAGTGTTTATCTGTGGACTATTCTGAAAGAGATTGGAAGAAGCATTAGGAAAAAGAGAAAAGCCTGTTTATACAGAATAGCACCTATGTGATTTTCCTCAATTTATTGAAAGCTGCTAAAGAAATATTAGGTATCTACAGGAAAAGGCTGGAAAAAACTGGATCAACTCAAAATTATTCTGATTCTCTAGAACCTACTCTACAGGTCTACTCTACTATCTAGTTATGTGCCTTTTGGGAATTAATGTATTTTAACACTTGTTTTCCTGTCTCATAACACAGTAAATCTAAATCCCTTATCTCCCTATTTATGAGGTTTTGGTGCTTTTTGTTTTTTTGCTTGTTTGTTTTGGGGTTTTTTGGTGTTTTGTTTCGTTGGTTGGTTTGGTTTGGTTTTTAATTTGGTTTGGTTTTTAATTTGGTTTGGTTTGGTTTTTTGTTTTTGTTTTGTTTTGTTTTGTTGGGTTTTTTTGTTGTTGTTGTTTTGGTTTGGTTTGTTGTTTTTGTTTTTGTTTTTTTGGGTTTTTTTTACTATTGGTCTGATTTAATGTTTCTGGAGCCTAAGGATATGTTTATCCTGATGAAAAAAGTCAAGGAGCAGCCCCTGGACCTGATACCAGGCAGAACTGTTTTGCTCAGGCCCATGCTATGCCAGGGACAACTCCTCCCGGGCAGACTGGCTACATCCACAGGCATACACTGGCCCTTGACATCTTCAGACTCAGTCAGTGCCCCTAAAATATAAAATACAAAATTATTAGCAGGTGTGGCAATAGTGCTAGTGAGGATAATTTCAAAGCACCTGAAATAATACAAGGATTATATTGCAATTTGCCAGGGAAAAGCTTTTACAGCATGAAAATGAGACCATGGCTTCTGTGCACTGGTGTATGGTATATGTGTGAGTATTCAGAGGTAAAAAACTGGTTAGCATGATATTTTAAGACTAAATAGAATTGTATCAGATGGACCTTGTGTGGTTGTATATATACTGCCTTATGAAGAGAGAACCTGGATAGCATTGTTCCCTGAACAGAAATGAACCTGTCTTGTAGAAAACATGCTGGAATGTTTCAGGACAGATCCTGACAGTGAAGTGACAGTTAAGCAGTGTGGAAAAACAAGTCTGATTTGTTTATAACAAACTCTCCAAACTTGTTCCTGACTCTGTTAAAACAGGCAATGTAGATGTATACTGAATAGCTAGGGTATGCAATATTCCAGATGAAATCTTGTCTGTGATTGCTGACTCATTTCTAGTATAGTTTGGAAAAAGTATGACATTATTGGTATAGTCAACAATGTGTCTTTATGATGACTTTGTCACGATGGTAGCTCACCATTATCCTCCAGTTGACTGAAAATTGAGGATTCCTTTCTCTGTCTCTCTCAAATTCCAGATAAATTAGAATTACCCCTATATGCAGAGGCATCTTAGTTACAGTTATATTCTAAAAAAACTGACACTTGCACAACTACTCCTAGGATGTGTATTATGTTTTCTGCTCCTTGAATGGACTTGGGATTTTGGGAATTACAAAGATTCTTTGGGCCTTTCATTGCTTCACTAAATCATATGTGTGGATGTTTGCTGAAATAAAGCTAATGTTGGAAAACTTCCCATTATGCTCAAATTTGCAAAGTACCCATTAAAAGTCACCAAACAAATGCTGACAGGTTTTCATTGGGAAAAAAACAAAGTATTGTGCATTCGTGTCACTGAGCAGGGCATGCTTAATAGGAATATTAGAATGCTAAGCCAAAAAAAAAAAGAGAAAAGTATTCACAATTTCAGCAGACTTCAGAACTGCTGCAGCTGTTTAGGGGTGATACACAGGCCTAACTGCATTTAATTGCTGACATAGATTAAATGTAACTCCGTACCAGTAAATTTTGAAAAGTTCAACTGAGGAGCTTCCACTTTATGGCCAAAAGATATTTCATTAATCCTGTAAAACAGCCCTAGCTATAACCAGACACCCTTCGAACAGTATTTACAGTTCAGGCTCCCCTAGAAAATGACTCATTCCCTTGGGATTCTGTATCTCAGTCTGGAGGTGCCTATTTCTCTCAACTACTTGTAGGAATAACCTACATCCCCAGATCTGTCTAAAAAGAGATAATTCAGGACATAAGTGCATGACCATATGCCTTAAATTATTATACTTCACTGTTTTTCTATATCATCTCTGTTTTCCACTGTAAAATATATTCTGGTCTTTTGGTATGTTAACAAGGCTTTCAAATTAGCAGTCATCAGCAGTCATCATTAAAACCCTAACCTTTTTCCTGCCGGAGTTATCAGTTATTTTTCTGTACTGTAAAAAAACCCAAATTATTTTCCTTTTTTCCTAAAAAGCAAACATCTGTGTCTTGTTAAATTAAGACAGTACCTCTGCTCATAATGTCAATCCAGGCTGCTATTTCTATATCCTGCTAAACCCATTACGTCTTTCTTCTGTTTCACGCCCATGTCCAAATTCTTATCTACCTTTCTTTGCCTAAGTAATTATTTTCTGAATGGCAATAGTTCTGTTGATTTTATCTTGCTTTCCTATTTATATGATTTTCACGTCTTGAAAAATGCATTCTGAAAGCTTGTACATCACTGAGGTCATGCTATTCTCTGATGGTATAACACCTTTGCCAGTATCATTAAAAGCTTTGTTACTGCATTTGTAAATTCCTGTGTTTGTTCTTACAAAATTTTAGAGCAGAGGTTAGATCTGTGAGGGGTTTTTTTTTATATTTCAGCCTTATTCTATTTTTCACAACAAGACTTTTTTCTTCTTTTCAACATCATTTTCCTTACTGACAAAAATTCAGATGGTTTTGAGATTTTAGGTCAAGCTTATAAAGAGCTTTACTTTTATAAAGAAAATTACCTCTCTGGTCCAGCGTTTGGCCACCTTCACTGTAAAAAAAACACAAACAAAACACAACAAAACAACAATGACCAAAAACCAACAAACTTGAAAAGGATTTCTTTTGTATCTCAGTTTGTGTCAGTTGCCTCATCTCTGTTTACTAGGCATCACTCAAAAGACTTTGGCTTTTTCTCCTTTACTACTCCTTTAGGAATTTATACACATTGACTCAATCTCTCTCAGCCTTCTCTTCTCAGGCTGTACAGCCTCAGCTCTTTCAGCCTCTCCTCATATGACAGATCCTCCAAGACCTTTATCACCTTTAATGTCCTTCACTGAACCTGCTCCAGTAAGTCTACGTCTCTCTTGTACTGGGCAGCCCAGCCAGCAGTGAGCACAGCACTCCAGGTATGTCTCACCAGGACTGAGCAGGGGAAAGGCCACCTCCCTAGACCTGCTGGCAACATGCTTGATGCAGCCCAGAACCCTTTTTTTTTGCTGTGAGGGAACATTTCTGGCTTGTGTTTGTCTTGGCGTCCACCAGGACTCCCAGGTCCTTCCCTGCCAAGCTACTTTCCAGCCATTTGAACAAAACCTGCTCATGATATCTGGGTTTATTCTTCCCCCAGGTGCAGAACTTCATATTTCCCTGTGTTGAATACCATGATGCTTCTTGAGGCTGATGAGGTCCCTTTGAATGGCAGCACAGCCATATGGTGTATCAACCACTGCTCCCAATTTTTTAACATGTTGCAGTTGAACAGAATTGGCCCTGGTATGAAACCCTGGCACACACCACTAGTGACTGACCTCCAGCTGGATTTCATGCATCTGATCACCACTTTTGAGGCCTGGAGGTTGAGCCACTTTTCAATTCATGTCACTACCCACTTATCTAAACTATACTTCATTGGTTTGTTCATGAGGATTTCATGGGAGACAGTGTCAAAATCCAAAGTCAACATAAACAATAGTAATGTGCTGAGTTATTTCTTTGCAGAAGGCTACCAGGCTGTTCAGGTATTTGATATGATATACATGATTTATGTAAGATAAAAGATTAATATATGTAATTGATTACTGCTCTGAAACAGCTTATTTTCCTTAATATGATTGGAAATATATTTTGGGATTGTTTGTTTTTTTCACGTCCCCAGGGATTAAGATGAAGCTAATGGGCCTGTAGTTTCCCTGATCCTCATTCTTGCCTCTCTTGATCAGTCTGCTTTTTTCCATTGCCCGAGAATCTCTTGCAATTGCCATAATCTTTCCAACGTAGTTGAGAGTGGCCTTGCAACAACATTTTCCAACTCCATCAGCACTCAGGAGTACCAGGTCCCATAAATTTGTGGATGTTTAGTTTCTTTAAATATTCCCCAATGCACTCCTTCTCCACTGAAAGTAACTCTTCTTTGCTCCAGACTTTCCCACAGATTTCAGGAGCCTGAATTCCAGAAGATAAATCTTAGCAGTAAGGACCAAGATCTTTTCCACATTCTCTTACATCAGGTTCCCTGATCTGTTCAGCAGCAGCCTGATAGTCCTGGTCTTCCTTTTTCTCCTGATGTACCTGTTGAAACCTTGTCATATACAACTCCAAATGAGTTTTGGCTTTCCTAACCACACCTTGCACACTTGGACAGTGTCTCTACTTTTTCTGTGTTATCCTGCTTCCACCTCTCATATTCTTCCTTTTTTTTTTTCCACATTTAACTGTAGTCAATACATGCAAGACTCAATCTATCTTGATCCATCCAGGTATCCTACTGCCTTTACTTGATATCCCATGTTACAACGGACCATTCACAATCTTGGAAAAAGTGACCCTTGGAAATAATTCAGCTCTCCCAACCCCTTCTTATGCCTTCCTCTTTTCAGCATCACAAATGCCATCACCGTCTCTCTGGGGCAAAGACTTCCCCCAGTCTTCACATTCTGACCAATTTGCAGTAATTCTGAGATCCAGCAAAGCATCTCCCTTCCTCACCTTCTTGATCACCTGTCCCGTAAAGTTGTCAACAATGCACTCCAGAAACCTCCTGTGTTGCTTGAGCTCTGCTGTGTTTTCCCTACAGCAGATATTGGGCTGGTTTCAGTTCTCCATAAGGGCCAGGACTTATGAATGAGAGGTTTCTTCCAGTTGTCTGAAAAAAGCCTTATCTATTTCTTCCTCATCAGGCAGTCACCCGATACAACATCTGAGTGACCTTTTGATCTGCCTCTTAAACGTGTCCCCTCAGCTCTCAGGTGGCTCAACAACCCATGCCTAGTAGAGTGACAGACATATACTGGCTGCTGCCTTGCATAAAGGACAACTCACCTACCCAGAATGTTGTTCCTAAAGACCCCGTATCCATCCACTGGAGCTATCCCATCATGTTTCCATCAGCCCAATGCGACTGCAGCCCTGCAATTGCACATAGACCTCTAATCCCTCCTGTTTGTTCCCCATGCTGCAAAGATTTGGGTACAGTAGTCAAAGGTATACCTACTCCTTCTGATATCCTTCTGATATCTCATATCCTTCTGAGGGATATGAGTTTCCCACGTCACAATGTCCTCTCACTACTTATTTGTATGTATATACTTGAGGTGGCCTACCTTCAGCCTTGCTTTGCTGATTGCAGGGTCTCTCTCACCACATCATAATCCTAACTAGTCTAATTCCAGCTTCCAGACACTATTAGGGCCCTTTATGTCTATAAAGTCTTTCTCCACAGAAGTACTATTGAGTATGAGTAACTTCTTTTTTAGTAGCAGAGCCAAATTTGAACTAAATATTGTTAAGGTATTAATCTGGACAGTTGTCAGCCTGAAATTATTCTTTCAAAACTGGGGAAATATCCTATGCATTCCATTAGAAAATTATTTACCACAGCTGCTTATTAACATAATGGTGGTTCTTTTGCTGGGGATTATTAAAACCAATAATAGCTATATATGCTTACATTTTAAAAAAAATATTGCTGTGCTTCTTTTTGTTTTGAATTAATTCCTAAGTACATCATTAGCATTCAGAAAGAATTGTAACAAGATAATGACTGGAAAATAACCATTCTAATGACTGCTGTTAAATTTAAAAAAATGATAGACAATAAAGACTTTTAAAACCTCCTTAATTTTATAACTCGGTGAATGTGTATGTACATATAGGCCGCTTTAGGAAAGGTCTTGGGAATGTGTGCTTTACCTGACGAGGAACAAAGCTCATTACCACTAGAGTAATCAATAACCCCTGCTAATGTGTTCAGTTGGCGACATAGACCAGATCAATAAAACCTGCCACATGCTTTTGTTTTAGGAAATGAAACCTTTTAGTTCTTAATTAAGGGAGAGACCTCACATCCTTAATAGTGTTTGTGATGACCGTTGCCACAGAGGACAAGAACAACTGCATCTGAGGTTTGCTCTAAAAGACTTTGACAAAGTAGTAAGAGAGTTGATCCAAACCTGATCTAAATTTGTTTAATTTATTTTAATGCAACAAAACTTGGGAAATAATTGTTCAAGAAGAAGGAGAAGTATTCTGATGAATTACTGTGGTTATCAGAGGAAATAACACTTCCATTAGTATAACGTGTGTCTGCAATCTGGCAACAAAAGATACAGAATCAAACCGTGCCAGAGTGCTTTGTGTGGAATTGATTGTGGGTCTTTAAGTCACAGCTACTGTAAAATGTAAGTTATTATTTTTTGCTTCATCTTTGTTGTTGTTATTCTTCTGACTTCTGTATAATTCTATGGGCTGGTGCATTTTCTACAAGGCAGTTAAGCTAAGAGAAAGCTCATGTGGAGTGGAAAGCAATAATGACTGCACTGAAACCGGTTCAGCTATTTACAGCTAATAAAAGGATAAACATATGAGAAGGAATGAATTAGTTGAAATGTTTAATAAAAAACATATTTACATAATACATGAAAGATGTAAATGGGCATGTACACATGGGTCTTGGTGATGGTGTTATTGTCTTTTTCAATGCTGGTATGTTGGAGAACAACTCAAATCAGAGGTTTGCATAACTGCAACTAGCACTTTCATTCCCAATATAGTTTCTGTGATAGATTAACTGCAATGAAGTCTTAAAGGTTCAAACATGGTTTAAGAGCATGGTTTAAGGGTTCAGATTTGCAAAGTATTAAATCCTCACAGAAATTGACTATAAATTCACTTGTCTAAGAAGGTGTGGGGATATGGAATGGAATGAAAATGGAAGAAATCAAAGAGAGACTTGCTAAGTATTTTCACAGCAACCTAAGGATGCAAAAGCTTACGTTGTCACTAATCCTACAAATGCAAATCTATATCTCAAATTTCACTCACATAAATGATCATTTACAGGAGAAAGCTCAAAATCGTCATTATCAACTGAGAAATACAGGGCTCTAAAAGCATAAAGATTGACATCCCTTTCATTTACACAGTGCAAGCCACCACTTAATGTGCTGAAAGCAGTAGTGTTGTAGCAGTTTAAAACCAAGAAATTAAGTTTAGGTTAGGTGTGCATACAGAGAACAGTGTGATGAGGAGGAGATTAGGATATGTAAAGAAGTAAGGAAATTATGTTTCATGCATTTGCTAAAAGTAATTTTTTTTTAAAAAGTATGTAGCAGTTGTTTGGGAACAACACTTCCATCATGAACACAAAATCCGGCATATTTAAGGCCTGAATTTTCTTTAACAAATGATTGGGATTTATTTTGTTTTGTTTTGTAGTGGGTTTTGGTGAGTGGGGTTTCTTTGGGGTTTGAGTTTGGGTTGGGTTTTTTGGGGGGAGAAGTTTAGGTTTTGGGGCTTGTTTGGTTTGGTTTTTTGCTTTTGGGGTTATTTTTTGTCATTAGAGTTTGAGCAATTTTGGTTGAATAAAAACAAACAAACAAGCCAGTAGTTTAGTTTCCTCCTTCAGTGACGAAACTAGCTTGTGGGGGTTTTTTGTTGTTACCATAGATTAGGAATTACACTCCTCAATTTAGTGCTCCCATTGAGACTCTTCAAACCACGCACCACTCGCTTCCACCTCCTCTTTTCCCTTCCCCTGCAGGGGAGAAAGGAGAACTTCCCTGCAGCAGAGAAATGTAAAGATCATGGGCTGAGATAACAACAATTTACTGGAAACAGCAATGAGATAAGAAAAGGAAAAATAACTGCAACAATAGTAATGACAGAGGGTATAAGAAATAGGTCGATGATTCACAGGAAAACAGCAATACCTGACCATTCCCTCTACCATGCTATGCCGACATGGAATTCAGTTGTTGTTGTTTTTTTTTTGTTTGGTTGGGGTTTTTTATTATTTTTTTTTTAAATTTGGCATTTATTTCTAAGCTTAAATAGATTATGAAGAAAAGAATTGCAACTAAAATTTCAATTTTATGATTCCATATGTTACAAGTACTTGTTCTGGATAGTAAGATGTTCTTTTGGGAAAAGACCTACCTGTACTTACTGCAAAAAGAAGTATAGTGGACAGTTTCATAACATTTCTTACCTATCTCTAGCTAGCTTCAAATGTAAGCATCTAAAGTTGATTCAGTAGCTTAAATACAGGTATTGAGTGCCTTTTATTTTCCCCACAACGTCTGGGACATCAAAACACAGCTTGTATTTCACAGAAGACACGAGGTAAACCTCTTGCCTTTCTGGTTTAATATCATATGGCATATCTACATTAGATGTTTATGTGTAGACAAATGAGTTGCCTCCCAAGTCAAAACTAATTTCCTTTATAGCCAGCAAGGCAAGGGAAGTGAAATGAATTGACTTCTAGAGACACTTCTTGAAGATACCTGTGTTAGGGGTGAAGTGAAACATCAGAGGAAATCAATGATCTCTCTCTGATGGCAAAATCAGTTACTTGATGATTTGCCTAGATCACACATTCTTTAAAAAATGAGTTCTACCTGCTATGAAAGTAACAGCACCTCTGTATGCTTTAATATGGTATTCTGTCTGAAGCTACTGAGGACCTTACTGCTCACTTGAATGATAGCAAGGCTGGACATTTTATTCATATGAATCAAGGAACAACTGTATAGTAATTATTCTACCACAATTTTTATTTTTGAATAAGGTATTTCAAGTCTCAGATTTCTCATACTTCCAAGTGTCTTTAGATGCTCATATAATACACAACTGACAAATAGAAAACAGCCTATTTTACAAGATTGTACTGTATAAAATTCAAGCTAACTTTCTGAGAAATAAAGAGAGAAAATAGCTCTAAGAGGTTCTATTTCACCCAGACAAGGAACCTTTCTAAAGAAATATGATCAAAGCAATGTAATATATGCCTGCCAGAAATAATAGGTACATATTGAAATTTCCACTTTTAACTTTGGGTATGTGTTCTTGAAGATTTGCATATATACATAGCTGTTGAACAATTTTTTTTCCACAGATTCCGTGAAACAACTTGTAATTCAATAGAATGTGCAAAAAAAGTCAGGAAAGGGGAAGAGAGGATGTCAGAGAGACTTTAAGGATTAACATGCAGTGCTGCATATTTAATTAGCCAGAGATAACAACAGGTAATTATGAAATCAAGCAAAGTTTTATTATGCATCATTTTATAATTCATGCGGGTGTGTAATAAAATTACAAGCATTTGTACTTTTAAAAAACTAACCATGTGTTTAATGCAAATGCAATCATGCTAATGTGATTCACATTTTTTAAAGTGCACATAGAGACAGTGGGTAATAATGAGAGGCTTTGTAAACATAATCACTGGGAGATACTAGACGTACCACTACTAAAGGATGTTATTTATTGCAAAATTTGGAGGAGAGAAAAAAATGACCTATAATCAGGTCTTAATTTCCTGTTTTTAATTCTCAAGTATTTAGGATTGCACCTTTCTTTTATTGTTCCTTTATTTGTTTGTGCTTCTGGTAGAAGCACTAGGTTAGTTAGAGCTCTCCTCCACCTTGCAGAGACCTTGGCTATAGAAGTAGGAAGAATGAGGGAGTGATCAGAAGGGGTGAGGACATGTTCATACCATTTCACTTTAATTCAGCTGGTTAAATAGAAGGAAATACTCTCTTCCTCTGAACTGCCTCTGGCAAATATTCTGGTGACTCCAGGGGGAACCCTAGCCTATGCGGTTAAAATTATATGTAAAGTTATAACACACAGAAAGTGAAAGGCAATTTGCTGTCTAAGGTTAATTGCTACATTAATGTCTGAACCCAGATTGCCAGTGGCTTCTGGTGAACAACAAAGTTTCCAAGATATTCACATAGGATGACAAATATGATCTTCTGGTGCATGGCAGCTGGCGGGCATGGGGAATACTCCAGACGTTTTTGAAAGAGCACAAAACATGTCTGTGTAGACAACCAAATCCCACCATGAGTACTATGTTCAGGTGAATTGAATATCTTTCCATTCCCCACTAAAGATATTGAACGAAACTAGGTGAATTCTGATGCGTGGTGCAGTCATAGATCTAAATATTGGTGTCTTAATCTCAGTTGGATCTTAACATCAATGCCTAAAGTTGAGGGATATGCCTGTAACAAGACCAGCAGCTTGATCATCTGCATCAGGCAAAGTAGTGCCAGCAAGGCTAGCAAGGTGACTTTTCCGCCTTCTAAGCCCTGGTGAGACACACCCTGAGTGCTGCACCCACTCGTGGGCTGCTCAGCACAAGGGAGACATGGACTTACTGGAGCAAGTTCAGCAAAGGGCCGCAAAAGGTAATGAAGGTCTTGGAGCATCTCCCATATGAGGAGAGGCTGCCAGAGCTGGGACTGTTTAGCCTGCAGAAGATAAATCTTAGAGGGATTGAATAAATGTGTATAAATACCTGATGACGGAGTAAAGAAGATGAAGCCAGAGTCCTCTCAGTGGTGCCCAGTGAACAGGTTACCGAGAGATTTAGGAATCTCCTTCCTAGGAGATATATAAAACCCAACTGACATGGCCCTAGGCAGCCTGCTGTAGGTGACCCTGCTCTGAGCAGGGCATTGGACTTGATCTCTGGATCTGCCTTTTCACATCAATTCTGCATTTCTGTTCTGATGATATGTGAAAAGAAGGAATAGCTTTTGAAAGCAAAGCTACTTAGAAATGCCTCAGCTAGGGAAGTGGGGTTTCTTGTAACTGTAAATACAACAATGCAGACAACTAAACTGAAGTTCCTTGATTCATACTCACATGCATCCAGTATGCAGAAATACCTACACCATGGGCACAGAAGATTCTAATACAGTAGCCCATCTTGTAACCTGAAAAGTGAAACAAAGTGTCACTGCAGATCCTTTCCTCTCTCCAATATACAATTTTCTTAAAAATGTGATTTTAATGCCTCATGACATTGGATGTCAATGAGAACATGGGCTTAAAATAAAGGTTCTATACAGATTTCTATGTCTCTACTCATAAGTAAAATATATGGGAGTTATATAGAATATGTTTTATTGAAGCATTTCAAGTACTTACCCTCAAAATTGTATCAGGGAATTGTTCATACCAGGATTCTTCCCGAGGGTTACAGAATCACAAAATCACAGAATAGCTAAGGTTGGAAGGGCCCATAGTGGGTCACCTGGTCCAACCTCCCTGCTCAAGCAGGTCATCCTAGAGCACATTACTCAGGATTGCATCCAGATAAGTCTTGAATACATCCAGTGAGGAGACTCCACAATCTCTTGGGCAACCTGTTCCAGTGCTCGGTCACCCACACAGTAAAGAAGTTCTTTCTCATTTTTAGGTTGAGCTTCCTGCACATCAATTTCTGCCCATTGCCTCCTTCCCTACTGTTTGGCACCAATGAGAAGAGCCTGGCTTAATTTTCCTGGCACCCCCCCTTCAGATACTTATAGACATTGATGGGGTGCCCTCTTAGTCATCTCCAGGCTGAACAGGAGAAAAGTGACTGTACTAGATTTGCCTCCTTATACTGTCCATAGTCCTTCAACATGATCTCAGTGCTAATGCTCTCAAATACTACCACAAATCCTCATAAAACCATAAGAATGCTATAATTAGTCAGAGTAAGGATCTCTACAGCTCAGCACTCTGTGTCCCACAGTAATAGAAAGCTACTGAGAAAGTACAGATAAAGCATATAAGGTACATTCTCTTAATAATCTCTTCAACTCATTCATGCACCAATTATTCCATTATTTAGACATAACATGTTATAGTAAGCATAGTAAATACATATCTTCTCTCAATCTTTGCGAAGAAAACATTTTGCTTTGCTAAATCTTTGCTTAGATGCCTTCAATGTGTTGTTCTTGCACCAATATAAACTTGCACCACAGACATGGTATTTGTTCTCAGACAACTGCAAGAGAAGTGTAGAGAACAGAACAAAGGTCTCTATGTAACCTTTGTCGATCTCACCAAGGCTTTCGATACTGTGAGCAGAAAAGGTCTTTGGCAGATTTTGGAACGTTTAGGTTGTCCCCCCAAGTTCCTTAAAATGATCATCTCACTTCATGAGGATCAGCACGGCCAAGTCAGATATGGCAACACACTTTCTGAGCCCTTTCTAATAAAGAATGGTGTGAAACAAGGCTGCGTTCTCGCTCCTACCTTATTCACAGTCTTTTTCAGCATGATGCTCCAAAGGGCCTCGGCAGACCTCGATGATCAGGATGGTATCTACATTCGATATCGTACTGATGGAAGCCTATTCAATCTAAGGCGACTGAAAGCCCACACCAAGACCTTAAACCATCTTGTCTGGGAGCTGCTTTATGCTGATGACGCCGCACTTGTTGCCCACACAGAAGCAGCCCTGCAGCGTTTAGCATCCTGCTTTGCAGATGCTGTTGAGCTCTTTGGGCTGGAAGTCAGTTTAAAGAAGACTGAAGTTCTCCATCAACCTGCACCTCAGGAAGTCCTCCATCATCCCCTCATCACCATCGGCCAATCAGTGCTCAAATCGGTCCAACAGTTTAATTACCTAGGCAGCCTCATCTCCTCAGATGGTAAGATTGACGGGGAGATAGACAACAGGTTAGCGAAGGCATATAGTGCTTTTGGAAAACTCCATAAAAGAGTCTGGCGTAATAAACACCTGAAGAAAAGTACGAAGATCAGTGTTTACAGAGCCATAGTGCTGTCTACTCTTTTATATGGTTCCGAATCATGGGTCATCTACCGCCACCACCTGCGTCTCCTAGAACGCTTCCATCAACGCTGCCTCTGTACAATCCTAAACATCCACTGGTCAGATTATGTGACCAATACATCTGTTCTGGAACTGGCAGCAATCACAAGTATTGAGGCCATGCTACTGAGAACGCAGCTGCGCTGGGCAGGGCACATCTCCAGGATGAAGGACCACCACCTCCCTAAGATCCTGCTTTATGGTGAACTTGCCACTGGCTGCCGCATGAGAGGAGCCCCGATGAAAAGATACAAGGACTCCCTGAAGCAACAACTCAGCCTTGGGCATATTGATCACCATAACTGGTCTACTCTGGCCTCCAATCAGAAGGTCTGGAGACACACTATCTGTAACACTGCTGCTTCTTTTGAGAACGCACGCAGGATCACCCTTGAGGAGAAAAGACAACGCAGAAAGAATCGTGCCTTGCAGAATACACCATCTAAGGAGTCTTTCTGCTGTGCCTTTTGCAACCGGTCATGCCTTTCTCGTATTGGCCTTTTTAGCCACCAACGCGCTTGCAAGAAACGTGGGTAAAGCCCTTCCCAAATCTTCGTTCACGAAGCCTAGCCATGATGATAAACTTGCATCAGTGACTCAGCTACATATATATTGTCACTCTTTCTGATGTGGAGCTTAGTTCCAAAAAGTTTTTCTTTACAGATGAATTAGTGGGGCAGGCAGCAGGATTTAAGATGGCAACATAGGTTTTTTCATTCAAAGACTGTGCAGACTCTCCACCTAAATACATTAGCTTCAATCCCATTTTCTCTAAGACGACATTGTAAAGAACTGAATGACAGAGAAGAAACCCAACTTTTTGGCTACATCTCCAACTACAATTTCAGTTCAAAAACTGTAAATTATATTTGCAAACTGAGACCTTGTTTTTCATCTCAAGACAGAACCAGACATTTTGTGAACAGTGGTTGGTCTTTTTCTTTTACAATATTGTACTCAAAACTCTAGAGCAAGATCTTCCAGCATTAGTTTTAGAAAGATTTTTTTAAATTTTCATAGCTGACTCATAAACTCTGAAAAATGGATCTCATAATGGAAATGCTGACATAACATTAACCATAGCAGCAAGAACAGCACCACAGTAATTTATTTACACATTGCTTTTCAATTGCTTTGCATGCTATTGTTATCATTTTTATGGCAAGTATTATTTTTCAACAAGTTTCTGATTTGCAATTTAATACTGCAATCTTTACTGTTGGTTGGAGTCTTCTTACAAATTAATTACACTCTTCAAGGAAATTGCTTAGGCTTAGAAAACTGACACAATTTATTATTGTTTCCAAAGGGAAAACTTATTATCTTCACTACAATATGGGCTCAGTCCTATTGTAGTTATGTCTATAGTAATAAGTATAATAACATAAATAATAATGTTTTAATAATTCTTAAAAATCATCAGAAGACATCTGTTCAAGTCAGGCAAAATTGCTGGTCTAATTCTCTTCTCAATTCCAAAGATTTAATACTGGTACAACTCCAATTTCTGTGAATTTATTAAATATTGTACCACTTAGAAGAGCTAAACTTATCTCTTTTCTAATTGAATGATCTAAAATCTGAAAGACTGTGTAAAAACCACTGAATTTAAGATTTATGTGGAAAGAGAAGACAAGGACTTTATTCATAGGAGAATTATTGGAAGAATAATGACACTATCTTAGGTGTCTGTAAACTATCAAAGCAGAAGTACAAGGAGATACTTCAAGTCTTAATTCATGATCAAAATGATGACTGAACTGTCATCACAGAGACTATGGGGTATGCTGCACATCTGACACAGACATAGAAGAATACAATTTGTTCAGGGAGACAGGTAAGGAAAAAAAGCAGGAAATGTGTTCTATATCAAAGGTGTAAATACTAGTTTAGATGCTACATGAAAATAGACTGATTGAAAACCTGTGACTAGTGTTAAAAGGAAAAAAAATAAAAGAGAACTGCTGGGGATTACTCTAAGCCACCAATTACATACAATGAGTAAAACCCTGGAGAGAAGTCTTTCTGTGATTAATAGAAGGATGAGTCAAGTGTCGTAACTAGTAGTAAAGGGAATATTTAGCTATCAAGATGCCTGTTGGGAACAGGGAAAAGGAAAATGGGTGGTTCAGGAAGATTTTGGAATTAGTTCAGAAGTTATTTAAACTGAAGATGGAGACATCAATTAGACAGTCAAGCTCTTCTGTATTGATTCTATTAAAATAGAAGAAGTGGCTGAAATGAAGATGAGAGCAACAACATTATGATATGATCCTTAAAACATTGGATAGAGATCAGCAAAGTAAGAGCAAGAGACTCTAAGGAAAATCATTATCTGAATTGGTAAGGAAGGAAAGTTATATATATACATACATATATATATGTATATATGGAAATAAAAAAGATTGTAGAAGAGCTGAAAACTTTTAAAAGAAACAACTGCAAATTATTTAATTTCAGATGGTAGCTAGGGGCAGCAGCAATATATTAACTCAGCTAAACCAGGTTATCTTTGGTGTCCTTAGATTCAACAGGAAATTTCACAAAACGCTAACATGACCAAATACTGAGAAGAAGTATTAAGGGAAGCATGCACATGGGACTGTAGGCCTTGATGAGAAAAGAGATGCAACCACGAAGAGATTTCTAAGAAAATACCACATTAACAGTACCGGAAAAGAAGGTGTTGTTTTGTTAGTGAGTTGAGATAAATTTGGTGTGCTAACAAATCAAATGTGTCTGCAATCTTGTTTGTAACACTCCTATTGGGAAGATTCAACCGACATCCCAAATCCCGCTGCGGACTTGGAGTAGCTTAGGTTCCACATGCTCCCTAGCATTCTATTGCACTTCAGTCTTAAGGTGAAATCACAGAAGGACTTCTCCAATGAAATACAAGAAGTACAAAGTGTGAAGTCCATTTATTACGTAGAGTGCTACTCCATAAGTTCAGGTGCGATTGTCACTACTCATTATGTTAATTGTTTCAGCCTTTATCCACTAATACCTAATACAGAAATGTAATAGGGAAAAAGAAATAGTGGCACACTTTCTACACTCGTGTGTCAGCTCTATCAAGACAAAAATATTCTGATTTATAGCACTGGAGGAGTATGAGGGACAATTTGATTTTTTGCTGGTTAGTCAGTTTCTTTCCCCTGATTCATCTTACCTAATGCTTCATGATATTACAGAAAATGTCAAAATATCCCTCCTCACTTTTGATATCTTCTTACTTTATCCATATTATTGCTATCTGTCCTATGGTAACATTCAGAAGTTGAAGAAATTTCTGCATAAGTAGGCAAGACAGCAAAGAGTGCAAGAAAGCCTTGCAGCATTCCTCTGAAGTACATATTTTTTACTCATATTGCCTGTCCACTTTCTCTACTACAGCTGTACCAGGGGATGAATAAAGGAAGCACAGAAGAAATAGTCATCTTGATGTGCAGGGGAGGGTTTCAGAGACTTAGTAGCACCAATCCATAATTATCTATGAGAGGGGAGATAGTATATATTACATACATAAATTTCTAGTTGTATTTCATCAGGCATTCCCAGGCACCACCTGAAAAGGGATGTATCTGGGTACATCAATCTAGTGAGGTTAGAAGAAAACAATCTCTCTACTATGTCCATATTGGAGAAAATGGGACTCAGGGACAGCTTTTAGGCAGACTCATTGTCTGAGCCCAGGTAGCTGTCAATGTTGTACATATGTGTATATCTATCTGTCTATCTATCTATCTATCTATCTATCTCTCTATCTCTCTATAGCTAGCTGGCTAGCTAGCAAGATATAGATATAGATATACACATATATACACATATATCCCCACCAAGAGATCATCATCTTGCTCAGCTAGCAGAGGGAGCAGGAAGAGGTTGTTGGTGCTGGTGGTGTTTGTGTGAGTGTTCTATGTGTCTGTATTGATCTGCAGCAAGTGGCTGCCTGTGATTATATGTATATGGGTAGTGTATACATGTGCTCATGGGAAGAGTTTATTGGGAATGCAAGTACATCCTTGCTGCTGGTCAGATCTGGGAGAAAGGAGCTGCCACAGCCTCCTTCCTAGCAGGCTTCTCTATTTGGAAACTCTGTAACATCTATAAACCAAGGATTTAATTCTTTTACCCAAAGCAAGTTCTGCATATCAAGTTAAGGACCCTTACTACGTTCTGTATTCCCTGATATGATCTTGGAGCATTCAAGCATTTAATGACATGTATGTAAAATATAGCCATATTAAAATGAAGATCAGGTTTATGTGCCTCTTCTCTGTTTGTATGTATTTACACAGACTGTAAACTTAAACTACAATCTGCATTATTTAAAGAAAGGACTAATCTATAACTAGATTCTCCAGGGCATGGAAGCTAAGAAGTTCAGCAGTTTAGTTCTGAAACCTCTTATATTGTACAGCTAAAATCCAAGAGTCATAGTCCCTGGTTATTCTTCTATGATCTATGGTCGTTTTGCCAGCACCAGGTCTTCTGATCTTTTTCTTCTCTCGTTTTCATGACTTCCTTCTTGAGGGATTCCAAGTGAAAATAAATGGTAAGGGAAAAAGAAATAAAACCACCACCCCCCCCAAAAAAAAAAAATTTAAAAAATTCCCTCCTGCTCAGTGTTTAAATACCCTTTAGAAAGTTACTATAGAAATGACCTTCCCATTGATAATATGAAACTCATTGAATTCAGAAGACTTCTAATTTACTTTGTAAAGTCAAATTCCTTGTAAACATTCAAATTATATGAAGATAAAATGTAGTCTAAAATTGAACTTTTCACAGTTCAAGAAAATTTCCACTCAAAATGCCCAAAAATCCAATGAGTACCAGGTACTAGAGATAAGCAAAGTTTATTGCATACCAACACTCTCCTTCAAAAACTCTCTGGTGAGGAAAGGGAAAGGAGGCACAATTTTTAAGCACTTGGACAACATGTTTGGTATTTGATCTCTTTGCTAAATAAGAGTTCCTTTACTTTCATGGTGTATGAAACTGCCGGAAAATTAGATCCTTCCTTTTTTCTGTGGAAGTCCACTGAAAAGGTCTTACTGGATTAAAGAATTTTGTCATGGCTTATAATGGCAGTGTGCATGTAGGGAGAAATATTTATGTGTGGAAGACCAACAGAAAATTTAGGGAAAATAACACCCTTTCTAAAATAAAGCAAAAAAGGACAAGAGACATTAATCAGATGATTGAGCTGAGGAGGAACCAAAAAACAGAAACCAGAAGACCATACTGGTCCTTCAGTCTGCTGTGTATTTGGTGGGTCCTCTTTCTTGATTCACACCTGGAAAAGCAACTAGCATGTAGCATTTTGCTTAGGTAGATCAGCAATGCCACTGCTTTGGTGTTATCTGGGACATTTAATGGCTTTGCTTGTTTGTGTGTGGGGAATCTTGGCTGGACCGAGGCCTTAACATGGAATGAAAAGGTGACTGAGAACTGAGAATGGAGGCCTTGGTCCTGACAACATGTTGATGCACTCTGAGAGAGGAGAAAAACATCAGGAGAAAGCTGTCCCGTGAGAACAAGGACGCTGTCCCATGAGAACAAGAACTTATTTTGAACAAAGTAGCTGGGTAAAAGGTAAACACTAGAAGAAAACAAGAACAGATGTGCAGAGAGATTGTGGGAAAGCAAGATTGAAAAGGTCCACCTATCAGCTGTGAAAATTATAGTTTGTGTATTTAAATTGACCTATCTGTGTAATATACATGTGCCTAAAGAGCTGTATTTAAGGAGCTGTAAACTGCAGCTCCGGGCTGCTGCTGCTGCTGTTTCTCTTTTCTTGCCAATAAACTTTCTGCTGGACATTCTGTGTCGCGTCCATTCCAACAGTGACATTTGTGTGTAGTTTATCACAAAGAATAATTTCAAAGGGATATTTATTGTTTGCAAAATATCCTTTTCAGCTGTGGATTTATTATTCTAGTGATTTTTTGGGACTATCATGGTTTAACCCAAGCGGGAAACTAACTACCATGCTCACCCACTCCCTCTCCTTCACAGTGGGATGGGGAAGAGAATCAGGAAAAGAGTAAAACTCATGGGTTGAAATGAGAAGAATTTAATAACTGAAAAAAACCAAAACACAAATAATAATAATAAAAATAAAAAATGTAATAAACAGGAGAGAGAGAAAGAGAAAACCCAAGAGAAACAAGTTATTCACCATACAGTTGTTCTACCAAGCTGACCAATGCTCATTTTGTCCCCAGTCCATGATCAACTCCTGCAGGTTAACTCCCTACAGTTTATGTACTGGGCATGATATTCTATTGTATGGAATACCATGAGGCCAGATTGCGTCACCTGTTCCAGCCATTCTCCCTCATGGCTTCCTGTGCAGCTCCTAACTGGCAGAGTATGAGACATTGAAAAGTCCTTGATTTAGGATGAGCACAGCTTAGCAACAACCAAAACATCAGTGTGATATCAACATTATTCTAATACTGAATCTACAACACAGCACTGTACCAGCTACTAAGAAGAAAATTAATTCTACCCCAGCTAAAACCAGAACAGGGACCTATAAAACTGTAAAATTATTTATTTCCATGATTACGTTAATAGCTTATAAATATCTTCACGGCATCCAGGCCCTTGTTAACATTGCTACCCATACTTGCCAACTAAGTCAACCTTTGTCTCTCATGTAAAATCTAAAATGTACTATTAAGCAATACAAAGTACACAGTGGCCAGCTTTGCTGGTCATGTATTGCACTGTGATTACTGAATGCTCTTATCAACAGGGACCTGAAAACCAACAGAGCATCTAAAAAAAAAAAATCTAGAAACATCTATAAGACCTTTTGTCTGGACTTTTCCAGTAATTGTCAACATTTCGGTGAGAACAAAAGAAACTCTACATAATTTCATTTAGAGATATTTTTTCCCATTTGTAGAGATAATTTGCTTATTATTAACTTACAATTTAAGGCTAGATTCTGAAAATGTCTTATTCTGTACTCTGTTTCACAGAAATCAAGGCATTGTTCAGTAAGAACGAGTTTATCTGAAACTAGCCCTGCTGGAGAAAACCTTAGGCAAAAAATGTTTTCATACAAACCATTCATTAAATGACTGTGAATAATGAAGAAACTAATATAAATTGCTGTCTATTCACAATAGACAGCAATTCAGTAATGGGTTGGATTTGACAAACTGTTTGTTACAAGTAATTCACACCAACTATGAACATAATCTCTCCAGCTGTATGCATATTTGGGATTAATAGAGCATTTTTCAGACCCATTTTCTCCCTACATCATCTGTTTGTTTTGTTCTGTTTGTACAGTTTGCACAAAGTTGCTCAGCTTGTGGTACATAGCCGGCAATTAACACCACTTAGCAGCTGTTAAATAGGGTAATCTCCTGTTGTTATCCTCATTCAGGAACTAATTGCTCTCAGTGTGCCACTCATAAACCCACCAAAACACCAGGTATGATCTGCTGAAGATGATCTTATGTGAAATGGGCTTTATTTTCCCTCCTCAAGGATCAGTTCAGCTGGCTAATAATGTCTACAGAGTGGAAGGACATAGGAGCACTGGTAAGGATTTCCTCTCGTGGAAATTAGAGGGTTGGTGAGCCCACAGGTGGCCAGGTTCAGTAGATAAGAGGAATTGCAGCTAAAATTGCTCACAGCAACTAGTGCCAGTGTGAATGGCACTGGCTCTGTTGCTGCCCTGGTTTGAAGTGAGTGATGGAAACATTATGAAGCACAACTTCCTCTATGATCCTCACATCGTTTCTGAATGTATGATTAATATTTTCTCATTCCTTTTTCTGACTATTCTGAAGATATTTTTAATGCAGATGAAACAGAATTATTTTTCCCCTATTAAAACTGACTGCTCAAAACAAAAAGAATGCTAGTGGCAGAAATAAAAGGAATAAAATTAATGAATTATTAAATTATAAAAATTAAGTAATGTGATTTTGTTACATTATTTACCTATGAAATACATTTAATATGCTCTTTTTGGTGAAGTATTCTTGAAGCACCAGTAATCAATAATGTGAGTATATTTCATATATATGCACATTTTCTCTTGGTCTGCAGCTACACATAGAAAAGAAATATGCCTCCTAATACAAATGAAATATGCTTTCTAATTAATGGAGAACTTACAAGGGCAGCAGTCGGAAGTAGAAGATGTGGATTTTATTGCCTATACATATCACTGTGCAGCATATTGAATGCAGTTCTAGAATAAGTAATGTGAAGTGAATCATGGTATCTTAAATGTACCTCAGATATTTTTTATGACCTTTGTGCTGGTCACCTACACTGGATATTTTAGAAACACGCATTGATTTTAGATTTCCTCTATTTTAGAAAGCTACTAGTATTCTAATTAGGAAATATAACAATGACTTGTAACTCCTTAAGAGTTGGATAAGAACTCTAGGCCTCCTGTACCATTGGAAGTTCTATCCAGGCCCTTCAAGAGCAGAACATACAAACAGAAAAACACAAAAATAATTATTCCACTAAGAATCTCCCTGTTTTTCCTGTGTATTAAATCATACACTTGCAAGGTAAAAGCTGCATTGGAAGGAAGCAATTTTTGATAGTCTGCCAAATTTTGAAGTAGGATGTTATTCAACTTTCCCTTCAAGATAATGTAAATGGTTTAGGCAAAGATCAGGTAAAGATCCAGACTGAAGGACTGAGATTTATTGATTCTGGTATGAGCTAACACTGAAAACAAAGCAGAAAATATTTTCTTACACTGGTAATTGGTTTTCTTTATTGCCTTTCTGTTAACCTGACACAGTTTTTGAATGCTGTTTGCATGTGTGTACATGTAGTAGGTTCAAGCATCAATTTCAGGAGCTATAACCTGGCCTTTTTAGCCACCAGCGCACTTGTAACAAGTGTGGGTAGAGCGCTTCCCAAATCTTTGTTCGCGAAGCGTAGCCATGATACATGTAGTAGGTTCAAGCATCAATTTCAGGAGCTATAACCTGTGCATACAATGCATGTTACCAAATAAACATACAAAAAAACCCCACACAACAAAAAAACCAAGGAACCCCAAACAACAACAAAGAACATGAAGCAACATAAATAGCTTGCAAGCTGAAATTCAATAACATTGAATTTTAAATAACATGAAATTTAAATGCATTTTAAATAACATGAAATTTAAATGCATCTCTTAGAGGTCAATTTTTTTCACTGTACAAATTTATACTATGATTATATGGTTGTGTCTGTTAAAATGTTCTGCATCAGCAGAAGAGAAATGCAGAAGTTTAACATGAATGCATTGTTTTGACTGTGAAAATGACATGTCAAACATAATGCATCTGTTTGCAGTCCTAGTTCTGAGAAGTTAACAAATCCAAGCTGTCCTTTTATTCCCATGCAGCAAAGGGAAAGAATTACAGCTTTAATAATAGCCAGCCTGCTGACCAAGAGACCTATACTGTTTTCTATGGCTTATATTAAAGAAAAGCTCTGAAACCCCAATTATGTCCCATATCATGTGTGTATATATCAGAATTAGGTACATATATTAGATGGTGGTTTCCAGGATGAAACATCTTGATGAACCTGCCTTGATCATTTGTTTACAGATGATTCACGCTCAACCTGAAAACTCAAGATAGTGTTACCTATCACTACCTACTAGTTTGATTATTAGAATAATCATCCAGAAAGGAAGGTGGGATTTGAAACTTTTCCCTACACAAGAATCTTCAGATTTACAGTTTTATCCCTCTGTGATGGCTGGGACCAGGGGTGTAGTTTAGTGACAGTTCTTCACGGTTCAAAGAACACCTCCCATTGTCCAGAAATTTCATACATACATTCACATCCTCAGAATTCATCCCTTGCCCCTTGCAGCAAGGTTTAATCCTATCAGCCTACTGTCTCTTCATGTTTCCTCAACCTCTGCAGGAATACACTGCAGCAGATATGCTCTTTCAGAGGTATCAACATAATCATAGAATCATAGAATCATAGAATCATAGAATCATAGAATCATAGAATCAGCTGGGTTGGAAGGGACCTCTGAGATCATCAAGTCCAACCCTTGATCCACTACCACCATGGTTACTAGACCATGGCACTAAGTGCCACATCCAATCTCATCTTAAAAACCTCCAGGGACATAGAATCCACCACCTCCCTGGTGGGAGCCCATTCTAATGCCTGATTACCCTCTCTGTAAAGAATTTCTTCCTAATATCTAACCTAAACCTCCCCTGGCAAAGCTTAAGACCTTGACCTATTGTCTTACTGATAGCCGCCTGGGAGAAGAAACCAACCCCCACATGGCTCCAACCTCCTTTCAGGGAGTTGTAGAGAGCAAGGAGGTCTCCCCTGAGACTCCTCCAGGCTAAACAACCCGAGCTCCCTCAGCCTCTCCTCATAGGACTTGTGCTCGAGTCCCTTCACCAACCTCGTTGCTCTTCTCTGGACCTGCTCCAGCACCTCAATATCCTTCCTGAACTGAGGGGCCCAGAACTGGACACAGTACTCCAGGTGTGGCCTCACCAGTGCTGAGTACAGGGGAAAAATCACTTCCCTGGTCCTGTTGGCCACACTGTTCCTGATCCAGGCCAGGATGCCATTGGCCTTCTTGGCCACCTGGGCACACTGCTGGCTCATGTTCAGCTTCCTGTCAATCCAGACTCCCAGGTCCCTCTCTGCCTGGTTGCTCTCCAGCCACTCTGTCCCCAGCCTGTAGCGCTGCAGGGGTTTGTTGTGGCCAGAGTGGAGGACCCGGCACTATTACCTAGTAAGATGAAACCAGCAAAATTCCAGATTTTGCAGGAGCCAAAATACAAAGAAAAGCTTTTCTGAAGCTGTTATGCATCCCACAAGAATCTATTGTTCTAAGCACGTGCCTGATATTCTTATAGCTGTGGATATTACCTATAATCTCAGAGGAAAGCATGACGAAGATTTTCCATTAGACCACCCAAAACCCCATGAACTTTGAAAGAAAAAAATCCAGTAATCAGCTGAGATTTGGATAGAATACAGAATTGAGAAAAATAAAAGGCAACTGTTAAAATAATTTTCTCATTTGATTTTGGTTTTTTATGCCCCCATTTTTTTTTTCCCCTGAAAATTTAATAAGATTTTCAGATGTTTTTCAGTACTATTTGTGATGGGCCAAGGCAAGAAATAACTTTCCAAAACATTGCCCAAATTTCACACCACATCATAAGCCTATTTCATTAAGAGCATTGAAATTCAAGCAGTTAAAAACAATTTGCATCCAAATGTTATTTTTATGTTTGTAATTGGTATTATTAGTCCCTCTTCCAAAATGCATCAAAGTTCAGCCCAAGTATCACTACCCAGTAGACTAACAGTAATGTGGAACTTCTATTTCTGTTAATGGCAAGTTGAAGGTCTGACAACTGCAAATATAACAAAAGTGGCCAAAGAAAAATAACAAATTACTTCTGTGAAATGCCGTGTTTGCCTATGGGGGATGATTGCTGGAGAGAAATAAATGACTAGGTAAGAAATTAACTTTCCTATTAGAAAGAACCTTAGGGTCTGGGAAATTTCTCATTTATGGCTTATTGCTAAATCAAGAGTTTGTTATAGACATAACTGAGTTCTTCTTTTGACTAATCACTAAATAGGACAGATTTCAAACCACTCTTAATTTTTTTTCTAAAAGGTCATAGGCACATACATAGAAAAAATGATATTTCAGTGCAAAAAATAAAAAGGTCATTAAATCCATGCTACCTGCTAGTGAATTACATTAAGCTTTGATTGGTGTTCTTAATTTTGCCCTTTAGAAAAATAGAAAGATATACATTTAAAAATCAGCAGTTGAAATATGTCTATGTCTGCCTTGCATTACCAAAGCCTCTTTTTGCATACCATGTGCAATGTAGACAATTATTCTGTGACAAATATTGGCATTTCAGCTGATCACTGAACTCACCACATTATTATGGCTTAAACTCTTCACATTTTTTTTATCGTGAAACAAAACTGAAAGGAATTTCCACCTTGTATGACGAAGTCCTGGAACAGATTGTGGTTAAGGCTCATTAATATTCTCTGCTACTGAAGAGCAAGGGCTGCTGGCAGTTTAGCAGAAATCGTGTCAGCCACTTGACACTATTCTGGCCTTGAGATGTATGAATCAGTTACTGCTGTCTTATTTCCATAGCAAGCGAACAAATGTAGGACAGCATGATAGGGGTGTGCTTTTGCTTGCTTTTAGCTGACAGGCCTGCTAGCTTCAGGAGTTTCTAGCTACCTTTTCTTATTCTTGTACTTCCCTTGCAGTTATGTCACTAATTGTGAAAACAGATTGGAAAGAGCAAGTTGTTAATTTGCATTCGTTTACTCATCTCTTTAATCCCCCAGTTCACAGAATATCTGTAGGAGCTGAGTGCAATAGATTGCAGAAGTTCTTGTCATCAGGAAATGTATCTTGAACCATATACCAAGTTTTAAAACATCTGTTTTAAGTTGCAAAATGTGCTTTAGACAATGGAGGAAGAGCTGTTTTTCTGAAGAAGGTTAGGTCCTTGCTTTAATGAAGAAAGAAGATTTTCAGGGTAATTCCTAAAACCAAATGTGTTCTAAGAAATTTGTAATGGCTCTGCACAATTCTCTGAAGCAGGGTCTTTAGAAACCCACTGAAGGTATTTTTGTTGCACAGCTACAGAAATATACTCATTGTCTCCTCCCACTAAGACCAATACAGGGTGATTAGTTTTTACTTCCCCATTAAGAGTAGGCATTTCATCCTTCCTTTCTCCTGGCTTGTCTTTCATACAGTCCATGTCTTACACTCCCAAAATCCAGGAAACATTAGAAAGATGCTGAAATCACAGGAAATTCTTTTCCACATAGAACCCAATTAAAGCATGTAATTGATTTCCACAAGATGTTATGAAGACCAAAGATACAAATGAGTTCAAAAAGGGACTGGACCTATGCACAAAGAATAGGTCTTTAGTGGCTGCTAAACACGATCCTGAGGTTATAACCTCTGGCTTGGAGAAGTCCCTGGACTGTAATTATGGAAATTTGGTAGCTCTATGAGGACCAGAACTGCTTTGTCTAAGCCTTATCCTATTTATTTTTTTGTTCTTTTTTTCTTTTTCTTTTTCTTCCCTTGGACCCCTTAGTAAGGATAAATGTAATCTCTCTATTATCTTATATAGCAGCTCTCACTCTGCTTCAGATGTTTCCTGTACTGGATACAACCTAGTTAGATTATAGCTGTGTGACCAGACTGAGTTGAATGGGAAAAATAAAGGGATGCAGTGGAGTCAGTATACTATTAACAGTAAATTTTTGTTAAGCATATCAGTAATTTTTTCAGTCCCTTCATTTTATTTCTTGAGTCTCTTGTGCATTAATCCAATTGTTAATCTAATACGGACAGAAAGAACTTTTAATTCTCTAATTATTATTATTTTCTAGTCAAGAACATTTTCACTGCTGATATTTGGTTTTGTGTTACTGAAATGAAATGCAAGAGGCATCTTAGCAGAAGACTTCTGAACAGATGCATTTCTTTGTTTGTGTGTTTACCCTAGCAAAATTGGATATTTTCCTAACTAATTTTCTTTAAAAAGTAGGAAATAAA
Source organism: Neopelma chrysocephalum (assembly GCF_003984885.1). NCBI lineage: Eukaryota > Metazoa > Chordata > Aves > Passeriformes > Pipridae > Neopelma > Neopelma chrysocephalum. The sequence continues at coordinate 13,494,316 of NW_020897702.1, read as the reverse complement.
ACACCTATTTTTAGATTTTATGTGCTGGCATTTACTTTTGTTATTTCTCATTTAGTATCTGCATAAACTTTAATTGAAATTCAGGTAGCTATTACAGATATAAAAATTCTAATAACAAAGTTGTTTTATGCTGACTTACATACAAGATAAGTGTGTAACTAATTCCAAGCAAGTGAACATGACATAACATCACATGCTTATCACAGATAACCTCTTTGAAATAGACTGCTGTGCATTAACAACTGTTCTCAGCCTTCACCTGCTCTCAGTCCCTCCTCCACCAATGGGATAAGGGAGAGAATTGAAAGGGTGGAAGTAAGAAAACTTGTGAGTAGAGACAAAGACACTTTAATAGACAAAGCAAAAGCCATACATGCAAGAAAAGCAAAACAAGGAATTAATTCACTACCTCCCATGGGCGGGCAGGTGTTCAGCCATCCGCAAAACAACAGGGCTCCATCATGTGCAATGTTAACTTAGAAAGACAAATGTCATCACTCTTAATGGCCACCTTCCTTCTTCTTCCCACAGCTTTTTAATTTCTGAGCACAATGCCATACAGTCTAGAATACCCCTTGTATCAATTGTTGTCAGCTGTCCCAGCTCTGTCCCCTCCCAATTCCTTGTGCACTCCCAGTCTCCTTGCTGGTGGTGGTGTCCTGGACATGGGCTCATTGCTGGATGTGCAGCACCAATTCAGACACTGAGGTGAAGCATTTCTATTTTTTTATTCTAGTTTGCACAAATCAGGGAGCTAGGTGATAACCCATGAAAGGCTAGTGCACACATCATCAAAACTTTACAATATATTTACATTTTAACAGAAGCGTCAGCATTCATTGATTGTAAATTACATAATTTTTCTATTAATTAGTACTCCAACCCCTGTTTGCTAGTTATATCTCTTGCTTCTCATGCTAATTATACACGGGCGCAGTCCTTCTACCTCTTAAAGTCTGGGGTCTGTTTGAGTAGGTGGTCAATGAGTCAGTGGTCTCAATCACCCGCTGCTGGAGTTACCTTTCCCCCAATTACTGTTCAGTTCTGCTGAATAAATTTCTGGTGGCTATAGTCCAAATAGCTGGAGACAGATTGTCTTCACTTTTCCAAGCATACAATATTCATGATGCAATTGCTTAATCATAACCGTCCAGCTACAGCTACTGTTTAACCACTAAAAAAGAATTGCAAAGATTGACTGAAACCCTTTGACTCAAAACCTTTGCAAAGATTGACTCAAGCCTTGAGGGGCTCCTGCATCCAGATTTTTCATAAAGATATTAAACAGGACTGGCCCTAGAACTGAACCCTGAGGAACACTGCTGGTTACCAGTCACCAGCCAGATGCAGTTCCACTCTCTGCAATCCCTTGAACTCTGCCCTTCATCCAGTTCTTCACCCAGCAGACTGTGAATCCCCTCATACTGCAATCGGACAACTTGTCCTGAAGGATGCTGTGAGGGACTCTACTTACTAAAATTCAGAAAAACTGCATCCACTGCCTTTCCTTCATGGACTAGGTGTGTGACCCTATCATAGAAGGATACCAAATGAGTTAAAGAGGTTTTGCCTTTGTGAGGTCATGTTAACTGTGCCTGATGATTGCATTACTCTTTACATGCCTTTCAACAGTACCCAGTATAATCTTCTCCATAATTTTTCTAGGAATGAATGTTAGACTAACAGGTCTGTAGTTCTCCATGCCATAAAATCCTCTAGCTCCTTCAAAATTCTGGGATGAATTCCACCAGGCCTCATAAACTTGTGAATATTCATCTGATAAAGCTGGTCCTTTATAGTTTCAATGTCCGAAGACAGAAGGTCACTGTTCCCACTCTCATGGCCTTCTAACTCAAGGGACTGGATAGACCAAGGTCTATCAGTACCATGAAAGACTGAGGAAAAAAGCACACTTTTTGCTTTAAAAAGCCCTTCTTATTCTATGACGCAATATTGGACAGTTTCACTCTAGTGAGTGTTGGCCTTTCCATGTCTTCTACCTGCTCTCTATTCTTTCTGAAAAGTTTGACCTCGCTTCCAGAGATCATACAATTTCTTTTTCTTCTTGATCTCAACAAGGACTTTCATGTTCAGCCAAGTTGATCTTCTGCCCTACTTGCTTGACTTAAGATTCAGTGGAATTGCCTCTTCCCGTTGTTCTAAAACATGGTTCTTAATGACTGACCAGCAATTTTGGACTCCTAGGCACCCAAAAGCAAATTCCAGGGTACTCTCCTAAATGGCTCCCTGAATAACTTCAGGTTTGCTCTCCTGAACTCCCGGGTAACAACTCTGCTGTCCTTTCTTTTTCTTATTACACTGAAAAATTTAAACTCAACCATTTCATGATCACTGTGGCCAAGACAACCTCCTACCATCACATCTCCGATGAGTGGGTTTCAGATTCACTAAAACTAGTGCAATATAAGTTTAGATAGAATATACCTTGGAGAAAAAGTCTCTCAAACACTACTCATCAAAGTCCATCTTAAATCAATATCCTTAGCATGCGTGTTTCTTACACAGGGCCAGTTTCCTGTTTTCCCACAAGAATCCCATGCCATATGAGTTCTATAGAACTCAAAGTTCCTCCTTGATGGATTCCTGTTAAAAAAAATAGTGCTGTGTTTATTCCATAAGTGGTCAGCATAAATAGCTCTATTATATAATTTCCAGCTATGTTACATTACATAAAATTATGATTATTCTGAGTTAGAAATGTAGTTCTAAGAGTAACTCAGCATTGCAATTTGACATAGAGATGCCAAACTAGCCTGAAGAGTGCAAGAGGTCTGACAGGAGGGAGCTCACTGAAGGTTCATATACCCTGCTGAGAGGAAATGTTCCAAATGTTGACTAGCTCACTACACTTGCTTTGCTTTCCGTATACCTTTTCTCTTGAAGTGGATTTTTCCTTATTCAGCATGCATAAAGTTTTGCAGTCAATTAAAAGAGCAAAAGAAATCTAAGGGTGAAAGCATCTGGATCCTAATCTTATCATTATCATGACATTGCTATTCAAAGTTTCCACTGAGCTCTTGTTGAGATAGCAAAGAATATTAAAAAATAATAATTTTGAATGTTTGCCATGATTGAATGTTTGCCAACTTAAATGGAAAACTAACAATCATAAAATAATGACCACTTGTCATTATTACAGCAACACATATTGTGTGTCACACCAATCATTGTTGTGACCCCATTCGTTCATCAGTAATTTTCCAATAACGCTTCAGAAAAGAAGAAATGATATGTCTTCAGTCCTGTACTTCAGTATTAATACTTTTGTATCTCATACTGTCTCTGCTCAGAGATAAAAATCCTTCAAATGCTACCCACTCTACATTTTCACAGTGGAAACAGACAGGCATGGGAGATTTAGCATCAGAAAATGGCATGCTTGCTCAGGGTCAGAATTACTTTTTATTGTGTTGTTCCTGAATAACCTGAATGAAGTGCAGAGCTCAGAAGTTCACTATAGGTTGCCAATATCAAAAAGGACTAGAAAATCATGGATTTCCCAGCATTATGAGTCAGTTTTTTACCTGGTTCTTGCTTGGCTTCAGAATGGAAAAGAAGTAAGGTGAAGCCACCTGTCTTCTCCACATTGTTCTTCATTACTCTTATACTCTTCAGGAAAAGCTGAGGCATATAGTGACTGAAATGCATTGTTCACTGTATTTGTAGAATGGATGCAGGGTGTAGCCACTTGTTAACTCATTTATGAAAAAATTGCCCTTTCAACATATTTTTCCAAGATTTCAAAGAACAATTTATTTGTTCATAAGGAGCACTCACAAGGTCTAACTTCTGTGTTTATGCATGATAACTTTCCAGTCCTCCTGTCAAAGGAAAGAAACAGGTTCCACTTGAGTGCAGCTGAGTTAGTTTCTAGCTTTAGCTCAGTCTAAGAGAAGCTTTTTTCTCCATTGACTGAAGAGGGAAACTGAAGAGAATCATCTGCTAACGTAGGGCTCTGATTGATGGGTGGTGAGAGCTTACTTTAGAACGGTACACCCACCTCTCTATCTTGCTCTCACTTGATGGACTCTGGACTTGCTCATTAATCAATTTCTGAACCTCTCAGCTTCTTACAGTAAGATATCATTGATACCACCTTTCCTTAAGACCTCCTGCTATAATCTGCAGATCATGATTGATGGGTGGGAATGGCTTAATTGATGGGTGTCCAGCCTCCATCTGTGCTCTACCCTTGCTACAGGGACATCTGAAATGGACATTAATCAAATCCTGAGTAACAAGAGTTTACAGTGCAATTTTCTGGGGGAAAAAACTAACTGAATTTAGCCTACAATCAGGAGGCAGTTGACAAAGAGCTCAGAAATCTCTGCAGCAGTTAGTTAGAATGGACAGGAAAGGGTAGCAGCTTCATCAGTTGTTTCAGTCAACAACATCTTTGCTTGCCAACAGAGCCTTTAGCTACCTAAGACAGATGCCTAACATCAAAGAGTGCAAATAGCTTCTTTAACATCTCTCTAATCACTTTCCTACTGAGATTGCATGCACATGTACCATCAGTTCCTGCCACGATGTACACTTGTTCTACAGCACCACTAAGGTCTTTGATTTCTTATGCAGAGGTTATGAAAGAGTTATGAGACAATCATGACAAATGGAAGTCATAGCATGGCTAAAGGACTGCAAACTTTTAAAACCTTGTACTTTGTATGTTTTCATTAGGTATTTTAAGTCAAACATTCAATATCACAACACATATTTGCATACCTGATAAATAATTTGTTTCTAATTTTAAATTTAATTAATATAAAGTAACCCATGAAATGTGGTGAATTCAAATGAATAACATTTTAATGTCTTTTGGGTTTTTTAATGTCATACAAAAGGCCACAATGGGGGAAAAACAAAGTTCTGCATTTGATGATGTAGCCTGAGAATCAAATTTCAAAACTTCATTATTCTTGTCTGAGGCTAAAATTAATTTTTCAATGTAGTGTTTTAATCAAGCAAAGACTAATTAAAATATATATTAACATGAT